>NC_092719.1:216295133-216616325 GCF_047496885.1 Scyliorhinus torazame
AGCGGACAGCAGCGGAGCGGGGCGCAGCAGAGCGGGCAGCAGCGGAGCGGGCAGCAGCAGAACGTGCAGCAGCGGAGCGGGAAGCAGCGGAGTGGGCAGCAGCAGAGCGGGCAGCAGCGGAGCGGGCAGCAGTGGACGGGCAGCAGCAGAGCGGGCAGCAGCAGAGCGGGCAGCAGCAGAACGTGCAGCAGCGGAGTGGGCAGCAGCAGAGCGGGCAGCAGCGGAGCGGACAGCAGTGGAGTGGGCAGCAGCAGAGCGGGCAGCAGCGGAGCGGGAAGCAGCGGAGTGGGCAGCAGCAGAGCGGGCAGCAGCGGAGCGGGCAGCAGTGGACGGCAGCAGCAGAGCGGGCAGCAGCAGAGCGGGCAGCAGCAGAACGTGCAGCAGCGGAGCGGGCAGCAGTGGAGCGGGAAGCAGCGGAGTGGGCAGCAGCGGAGCGGGCAGCAGCGGAGCGGGAAGCAGCGGAGTGGGCAGCAGCAGAGTGGGCAGCAGCAGAGCGGGCAGCAGCGGAGCGGGCAGCAGTGGACGGGCAGCAGCAGAGCGGGCAGCAGCAGAGTGGGCAGCAGCAGAGCGGGCAGCAGCGGAGCGGGCAGCAGCGGAGCAGGCAGCAGCGGAGCAGGCAGCAGCAGAGTGGGCAGCAGCGGAGCGGGCAGCAGCGGAGCGGGCAGCAGCAGAGAGGGCAGCAGCGGAGCAGGCAGCAGCAGAGAGGGCAGCAGCGGAGCGGGCAGCAGCGGAGCGGGCAGCCGCAGAGCGGGCAGCAGCGGAGCTGGTAGCAGCAGAGTGGACAGCAGCAGAGCGGGCAGCAGCAGAGCAGGCAGCAGCAGAGCAGGCAGCAGCAGAGCGGGCAGCAATGGAGCGGGCAGCAGTGGAGTGGGCAGCAGTGGAGCGTGCCCCAGAGGAACAGGAGGCAGCTGCTCAGGGTGGAGGGCCGGCTGCCCAGCGGGGCGAGGAGGAGGAGGTGCCAAGGAGGTGCCGCATGAGGCCTCGTGTGTACCGGCAGCGCCTGTCATTCGAGGACCTGCTGGACCGGGCATCCCATCGAAGACCCCGACTGAGCAGAGAGACAGTGTGACATACCTGCCAGATGATGGCACACCTGGCATCGCGAGGTATGGGGGGGCACCCACTCCTGGTGGCCCTCAAGGTGACGGTCGCCCTGAACGTCTACTCCACCGGGTCGTTCCAGGTGCCGAGTGGGGACCTGTCTGGGATCTCACAGACCTCAGTGCACAGGTGCATCCGCGCTGTCACGGACAACCTATATGCCCGGTAAGCACAAGACCTCCATTTCAATGTGGACCGCGCCCACCAGGATGTCTGGGCAGCGGGGTTTGCTGCCATCGTCAGGTTGCCCCGGGTCCAGGGGGTGATAGACGGGATGCATGTCGCCTTATGGGCACCTGCAGGTAGCAGGTATGCAGGTAGCACATGCAGATAGCAGATACCTGCAGATAGCTGGCCGTTCGACACAAACCGAAAGTGGTTCCACTTGATGAACGCGCAGCTACTATCTCACCATCAAGGTGCATCCTGCAGGTCTGCGCCCGATATCTGGGCAGTGTGCATGACGCCTTCGTCCTGCCACACGCGACGATTCCTGACATGTTCGAGATGCCGCTCCCAGCAGGGGGCTTGGCTCCTGGGTGACAGGGGTTATCGTTGCGGTTGATGCCACATGTCTGGGGGCCACAGCCTGTCGCAGAGCCCCGCTACAGCGACACCCATACACCGACGAGGGGCATGATTGAGCAGTACTTTGGCATCTTGAAGATGCGATTCAGGTGAGGGGCCCTCCAGTATGATGCTGAGAGGGTCGCCCGCATTTTGTGACGGCCTGTTGTGCCCCCTGAAACATCGCGCGACAGCTGCTGTGTGTAACAAGGTGTAGCAGGGGGGGCGAGGTGCTGGAGGAGGAGGATGAGGATGAAGGCCAGGCCTCGTTCGACGAGGAGGATGCGGGGGAGGGGGAGGATGGACAGGACATGAGGCCCAGGCAGGCACGGAGGCCGCACAATAGGTACGGTAAGACCAACGCGCATGGGACACTCTGATCGACTCCATGTTCATCAATTGGGCTGGGCTGGGGGGTGGGGGGGGGGGCGGGGGGAGGGAGAGGAGGGGAGGGAGAGGGGAGAGAGGGGCAGGGGGGTGACTGGCCAGGGGCACAGACACCGAACCCCCACCCCCATCCCCTCCACAGCCACCCCCCACCTGCAGCCCCCTCCGTGTTACATACCTGCCGCCTCTATGGGGTGGGGCCCTGGATTGGCAGTAACAGCGGGTCTGGTCCATGGGATGGGGGGTGATGACCACCCGCTCTGCCATGGGCACTGGTGCTCCGCATCTTCTGACAACGTCTGACTCCTGCCCAGGGTAACACTTTCCACCGTCCACCTGGGTGATCCCTGCCTACGAGTTGGCCATTCATCACACGGTGCCATCCGATCCCTGGGGTGACGGTGGTGGGGATGTTCGGCTGGGGAGAGGTGGGGGGGAGCCCGGGCCACCCACAACGTCCATCCATTCTCCTCCCCCCGCGTTCCCCCTCTGCGGCCGGCCCACCCCTCACACCCACCAGGCAGAGCACCGAGGCTGGGGTAACAGAGGTAACAGGTGTTTAATGTGAACAAATATTTACAGACTCGCGCCCGAGCCCCTATCACTAAACTGTGCCCTGCACCCGTGCCAACCTAACCGGTGTCTAACTTTCTGGCCTCACGGGGCCTAACGCTACGTCTAGGTGGATCCCAGGCGGTACAGCAGGAGTGGAGGCGGCCTGCCGTGATTCCCGCCCTGCGACCTGGGTCCCCGTTGACGGCCGTCTTCTGGGGTGACCCGGCCTGGATGGGCCCGGCTGCTGCTCAGGTGTCCCAGGTGGCTTGGGCCGCCCCCTGCCCTCCAACTCTCCGCCCCCTCGGCTGCTCCCACCTCCACCTGCTGTATTGGATCAGCCGTGCGGTGAGCACCAGAGGGTGCCCCAGGAGCCTCTTCACTAAAAGTGCCCGACCGAGGTGAGTGTCTCTGGGGTGGTGAAGGGTGATGGAGACAGTTGTGGCGGGACATCACTGTCATCCTCCGGCCCGAGCCCCGGGGTCACCTGAGTCTCGGGTGGAGAGCTGGTGTCAGAGCTGCTCGGCTCACGGGGGGTTGGGGAGAGGGGAGGGGGCTCCGGCTGTGGCATTGTCTGGGGGAGGGGGCCACCAGATGGACCCACCCCATCTCCTGCAAGACACAAGACAAGACACATGATTAGACCGCGGGCCGGGGGAGAAGTGGGGGGTGGGTGTGTGGATGGGGGATGGGGGTGAGGGTGGGGGTGAGGGTGAAGGTGGTGGGGGTGAGGGTGGGGGTGAGGATGGAGGTGAGGGTGGGGATGAGGGTGGGGGGTGAGGGTGGGGGGTGGGGGTGACAGTGGTGGTGAGGGTGGGAGTGAGGGTGGGGGTGAGGGAGGGGGGGTGAGGGTGGGGGTGAGGATGGAGGTGAGGGTGGGGGTGAGGGTGGGGGATGAGGGTGGGGGGTGGGGGTGACGGTGGTGGTGAGGGTGGGAGTGAGGGTGGGGGTGAGGGTGGGGGGGGGGTGCTGAGACGTGCCACGGGGAACCGCAACTCAGCAGGGCCTTACTCCCTCGCCCACGGCCGACCTCCACCCCGGCAAACTCTTTGTTCAGGCCACCGACCATGTTGAGTGCCACCTACTCAGCCACAGTGAGGAGCCAAAGGCCCGGTGGCCCCCCTCCAGGCTTCTCCCGCTCGTGGCGGTTATGGGCGGCCTTCTCCTGGGGGTGGGAGGAACAGAAAACGACAGTGTTAGACAGTCCGACACATTCAGCACAGGGGGTGGGCAGCTGGTGCCCTCAGAGCACTCAGCCATGGCAGCCGGTGTGGGTACTGACATGTGGTGCAGGGTAGGGTCCGCCCTCCAGGCTGGGGAGTTGGGGGTTACGGGTGTGTGGGAGGGGGGTTGGTGCCAGGGACAGAGCTCTGCCTGCTCACCATGGCCGCCCTGAGGCGGTTGTGCAATTTCGTCCGGCACTGCAGGGAGGTCCAGATGGTGTTGCTTGCGGCGCTGACCGCCTCTACCACCAGCACCCAGGCACAGCGAATGGCAGTGGATGGCGTACTCCTCCCCGGGGTGGTGTACAGGGTGGCCCGCCCCTCCCCCACCGCACCCAGCAGGGTCCCCAGCTCAGCATCTGTAAATCGTGGAGCCACTCTCTTCACTGCCATCTTGTTGTCTGGGATGGTGTGTGTGGGGGGATGGTGAGTGTGGGGGGATGGGGTGGGTGTGGGTGGGGGGATGGAGAGTGTGGGGGGATGGTGTGTGTGGGAGGATGGTGTGTGTGGGGGGATGGTGAGTGTGGGGGGATGGTGAGTGTGGGGGGATGGTGAGTGTGGGGGGATGGTGTGTGTGGGGGGATGGTGTGTGTGGGGGGATGGTGTGTGTGGGGGGATGGTGTGGGTGTGTGTGGGGGGATGGTGAGTGTGGGGGGATGGTGTGGGTGTGTGTGGGGGGATGGTGAGTGTGGGGGGATGGTGAGTGTGGGGGGATGGTGTGTGTGGGGGGATGGTGAGTGTGGGGGGATGGTGTGGGTGTGTGTGGGGGGATGGTGAGTGTGGGGGGAAGGTGTGTGTGGGGGGATGGTGAGTGTGGGGGATGGTGTGTGTGGGGGTGGTGTGTGTGGGGGGATGGTGAGTGTGGGGGGATGGTGAGTGTGGGGGGATGGTGTGTGGGGGGGATGGTGTGTGTGGGGGGATGGTGTGTGTGTGGGGGGATGGTGAGTGTGGGGGGATGGTGAGTGTGGGGGGATGGTGTGGGTGTGTGTGGGGGGATGGTGAGTGTGGGGGGATGGTGTGTGTGGGGGATGGTGAGTGTGGGGGATGGTGTGTGTGTGGGGGGATGGTGAGTGTGGGGGGATGGTGAGTGTGGGGGGATGGTGTGGGTGTGTGTGGGGGGATGGTGAGTGTGGGGGGATGGTGTGTGGGGGGGATGGTGTGTGTGGGGGGATGGTGTGGGTGTGTGTGGGGGGATGGTGAGTGTGGGGGGATGGTGTGTGTGGGGGGATGGTGAGTGTGGGGGATGGTGAGTGTGGGGGGATGCTGTGGGTGTGTGTGGGGGATGGTGAGTGTGGGGGGATGGTGTGGGTGTGTGTGGGGGGATGGTGAGTGTGGGGGGATGGTGAGTGTGGGGGGATGGTGTGTGTGGGGGGATGGTGAGTGTGGGGGGATGGTGTGGGTGTGTGTGGGGGGATGGTGAGTGTGGGGGGATGGTGAGTGTGGGGGGATGGTGTGTGGGGGGGATGGTGTGTGTGGGGGATGGTGTGTGTGGGGGATGGTGAGTGTGGGGGATGGTGTGTGTGTGGGGGGTTGGTGAGTGTGGGGGGATGGTGAGTGTGGGGGGATGGTGTGGGTGTGTGTGGGGGGATGGTGAGTGTGGGGGGATGGTGAGTGTGGGGGGATGGTGTGTGGGGGGGATGGTGTGTGTGGGGGGATGGTGAGTGTGGGGGGATGGTGAGTGTGGGGGGATGGTGTGGGTGTGTGTGGGGGATGGTGAGTGTGGGGGGATGGTGAGTGTGGGGGGATGGGTGTGTGTGGGGGGATGATGTGTGTGGGGGTGGTGTGTGTGGGGGGATGGTGTGTGTGGGGGGATGGTGTGTGTGGGGGGATGGTGTGTGTGGGGGATGGTGAGTGTGGGGGATGGTGTGTGTGTGGGGGATGGTGTGTGTGGGGGTGGTGAGTGTGGGGGGATGGTGTGTGTGTGGGGGATGGTGTGTGTGGGGGATGGTGTGTGTGGGGGTGGTGAGTGTGGGGGGATGGTGTGTGTGGGGGGATGGTGTGGGTGGGGGGATGGTGAGTGTGGGGGGATGGTGTGTGTGGGGGGATGGTGTGTGTGTGGGGGATGGTGTGTGTGGGGGTGGTGAGTGTGGGGGGATGGTGTGTGTGGGGGATGGTGTGTGTGGGGGATGGTGTGTGTGTGGGGGATGGTGAGTGTGGGGGGATGGTGTGTGGGGGGGGATGGTGTGTGTGGGGGGATGGTGAGTGTGGGGGGATGGTGAGTGTGGGGGGATGGTGTGTGTGGGGGGATGGTGAGTGTGGGGGGATGGTGTGTGTGGGGGTGGTGTGTGTGGGGGGATGGTGAGTGTGGGGGGATGGTGTGTGTGGGGGATGGTGAGTGTGGGGGATGGTGAGTGTGGGGGGATGGTGTGTGTGGGGGGAAGGTGTGGGTGGGGGGAAGGTGTGTGTAGGGGGATGGTGAGTGTGGGGGATGGTGTGTGTGGGGGGATGGTGAGTGTGGGGGGATGGTGTGTGTGTGGGGGGATGGTGTGTGTGGGGGATGGTGAGTGTGGGGGGATGGTGTGTGTGGGGGATGGTGTGTGTGGGGGGATGGTGTGTGTGGGGGGATGGTGTGTGTGGGGGATGGTGTGTGTGGGGGGATGGTGTGTGTGGGGGGATGGTGTGTGTGGGGAGAAGGTGAGTGTGGGGGGATGGTGTGTGTGGGGGGATGGTGTGTGTGGGGGATGGTGTGGGGTGGGGGGGAAGGTGTGTGTGGGGGGATGGTGTGTGTGGGGGGATGGTGAGTGTGGGGGGAAGGTGTGTGTGGGGGGATGGTGAGTGTGGGGGGATGGTGAGTGTGGGGGGAAGGTGAGTGTGGGGGAAGGTGAGTGTGGGGGGATGGTGTGTGTGGGGGATGGTGTGTGTGGGGGATGGTGAGTGTGGGGGGATGGTGAGTGTGGGGGGATGGTGTGGGTGAGTGTGGGGGGATGGTGAGTGTGGGGGAAGGTGAGTGTGGGGGGATGGTGTGTGTGGGGGGGATGGTGAGTGTGGGGGTGGTGTGTGTGGGGGATGGTGTGTGTGGGGGATGGTGAGTGTGGGGGGGATGGTGTGTGTGGGGGGATGGTGAGTGTGGGGGATGGTGAGTGTGGGGGGATGGTGAGTGTGGGGGGATGGTGAGTGTGGGGGATGGTGTGTGTGGGGGGATGGTGAGTGTGGGGGGATGGTGTGTGTGGGGGGATGGTGAGTGTGGGGGATGGTGAGTGTGGGGGGATGGTGTGTGTGGGGGATGGTGAGTGTGGGGGGAAGGTGTGTGTGGGGGGATGGTGTGTGTGGGGGGATGGTGAGTGTGGGGAAGGTGTGTGTGGGGGAATGGATTTTCTTGATAGTGTGGGGGGATGGTGTGTGTGGGGATGGATGTGTTTTCCTTATATATATTTGTCATTGATAGTGGGGATGAGTTTGTGCATTATATATATTTTTCATTTATATGGTTGTGTCTGGGGATAGGTGTGTGTTTTTTCAGATTTTGATATAGTAGATGTTGTTTCATTATATATATTTTTCATTATATATGAGTTTTGGCAGTTAGTTTCGATATTTTTCAGGTGATAGTTTCAGTTGTTTGGGTCATGATATATATTGTTGCATTAGTCGATATTTGTTCATTAGTCTGATATTGTTTCATTATATATATTTTTCATTATCTATATTTTTCCTTATAGATATTTTTCATTATATATATTTTTTCATTATATTTTATTTTTTCATTATCTATATTTATTCATTATCTATATCTTTCATTATATTTATTTTTCCTTATATATATTTTTTCATTTATATATTTTTTCATTATCTATATTTTTATTATATAGTTTTTCATTATATATATTTTTATTATATATATTTTTCATTATATATAGTTTTTCATTATCTATATTTTTTCATTATCTATATTTTTATTATATATAGTTTTTCATTATATATATTGTTTCATTATCTATATTTTTTCATTATCTATATTGTTATTATATATATTTTTCATTATATATATTTTCATTATATATATTTTTCATTATTATTATTTTTCATTATCTATATTTTTATTATATATTATTTTTTCATTATATATATTTTTCATTATATATATTTTTCATTATATATATTTTTTCATTATATATATTTCATTTTCTTTATTTTCATTATTATATTATTTTTTTCATTATATATATTTTTCATTATATATATTTTGTCAGTTATATTTTAGTTTTTCATTATATATATTTTTTCATTATCTATATTTTCAGTTATCTATATTTTTCATTATATATATTTTTTCATTATCTATATTTTTCATTATATATATTTTTTCATTATATTTATCTTATTATTTTTTCATTATATTTATCTATATTTTTTCATTATCTATATTTTCATTATCTATATTTTCATTATATTTTTCATTATTTTGTCGAGTATTGATTTTTCATTATTTTATCTTATTATTTTTTTCATTATATATATTTTCTTATATATTTTTTTCTTTTCATTATATATATCTATATTTTTCCATTATATTTATCTATATTTTTTCATTATCTATATTTTTTCATTATATATATCTATATTTTTCCATAATATTTATCTATATTTTCCATTATATATTTTTCATATCTATATTTTTTCATTATATTTATCTATATTTTTCATTATCTATATTTTTCATTATATTTATCTATATTTTTCATTATCTATATTTTCCATTATATATATTTTTCATTAGTCTATATTTTTCATTATATTTATCTATATTTTTCAGTTATCTATATTTTTCATTATATATATCTATATTTTTCCATTATATTTATCTATATTTTTTCATTATCTATATTTTTCATTATAGATATCTATATTTGGCCATTATGATATATTTTTCATTATATATATTTTTCATTATATTTATCTATATTTTTTCCTTATCTATATTTTTCATTATATATATTTTTCATTATATATATTTTTTCATATATTTTTTCCTTATCTATATTTTCATTATATAGTATTTTTCATTATATATATTTTTCATTATATATATTTTTCATTATATATATTTTTCATTATATATATTTTTTCCTTATCTATATTTTTCATTATATATATTTTTCATTATATATATTTTTCATTATCTATATTTTTCATTATATAGTATCTATATTTTTTCATTATATATTTTTTTCATTATATATATTTTCATTATATATATTTTTTCATTATATATATTTTTCCTTATCTATATTTTCATTATCTATATTTTTCATTATATATATTTTTCATTATATTTATCTATAGTTTTTTCATTATCTATATTTTTCATAATATAAAATTTTTCATTATCTATATTTTCATTATCTATATTTGTGGCATTGATCTATATGTTTCGATTGATCTATATTTTTCATTAGATATATTTTTTCATTATATATATTTGTTATCCTACACAGTACACATCCTAAGATACCTCCACCATCTACACCCACCCCCCTCCCTTATCCATAGTCCCCTAACAGCCATCCCCACTCAATCATTCTCACTCCCCAATCCTGACTCAGGTCACGTCCCGTGCGGCGTCTATTGCGCTAGTCCTGGAACTCCCACAAATCCTGCCCTGCTATCTCGGAAACGGAGAATCCAGCCCTCTGTGTATTGAGCCTCCTGACTACCCATTTTGACTCACTGGAGAGGGGTCAGAGGAGAAATAACAAAGGTCTTAAGATAGATTGGGTTGGCATCTTTCTCCTGCCAAATCTTTTTTCATTCACTACACACGAACATTTGGGTATTTATTTTTTCTCCAGACGCCTGGCAGATAAGTCGGCGAGGGTGGTCCTCGGAGGGGGGGGGAAAGATCCGACCTGCGGGGGGGGGGGGGGGGGGGGGGGGGGGGGCAGGGTGGCCTGGCGCGCCGATCCACGGGTGGGCTTGTTCTGTGGGGGCACTCCTCCTGCGCCGGCGCCTGCAGGGTTCCGCCATGGCCGGTGCGGAGACGAGAACCCCCTGCCCATGTGCCAAAATGCGCCGGCCCTTCGGCCCCGGCTGGAGCGGCGCCAACCCCTCCGGCAACCACCTCGCCCCCGAATTCCACACTTTCGGGGCCTGTTGACGCCGGAGTGGTGGGCGCCGGTTCCCCCGCCGGCGTGGGGACTTTGTCCCCAGAAGGGAGAATCCCTGCCAGAATGTCCAATTCTCCGAACAAGCACGTGTTTCGGGACTTGTGGGAGGAAACCGGAGCCCCCGGAGGAAACCCGCGCAGACACGGGGAGAACGTGCAGACTCCGCACAGACAGTGACCCAAGCCGGGAATTGAACCTGGATTATTTTTCCTGTACGTATTCATGACATTTTAAAAAAATGCAATATGCCCAATTCTGTGTGCTGTGTGTGAATAGTGTGGCGTAAGGGTATTGTCACTGCTCATCCCGAGACTCCGGGTAAGGGTATTGTCACTGCTCATCCCGATACTCCGGGTAAGGGTATTGTCACTGCTCATCCCGAGACTCCGGGGAATGGTGTTGTCACTGCTAATCACGAGACTCCGGGTAATGGTATTGTCCCTGCTCATCCCGAGACTCCGGGTAATGGTATTGTCACTGCTCATCCCGAGACTCCGGGTAATGGTATTGTCACTGCTCATCCCAAGAATCCGGGGAATGGTATTGTCACTGCTCATCCCGAGACTCAGGGTAATGGTATTGTCACTGCTAATCCCGAGACTCCGGGGAATGGTATTGTCACTGCTCATCCCGAGACTCAGGGTAATGGTATTGTCACTGCTCATCCCGAGACTCCGGGTAATGGTGTTGTCACTGCTCATCCCGAGAATCCGGGTAATGGTGTTGTCACTGCTAATCCCGAGACTCCGGGTAATGGTATTGTCACTGCTCATCCCGAGACTCCGGGGAATGGTATTGTCACTGCTCATCCCGAGACTCCGGGGAATGGTATTGTCACTGCTCATCCCGAGACTCCGGGGAATGGTATTGTCACTGCTCATCCCGAGACTCCGGGGAATGGTATTGTCACTGCTCATCCCGAGACTCAGGGTAATGGTATTGTCACTGCTAATCCCGAGACTCCGGGGAATGGTATTGTCACTGCTCATCCGAGACTCAGGGTAATGGCATTGTCACTGCTCATCCCGAGACTCCGGGTAATGGTGTTGTCACTGCTCATCCCGAGACTCCGGGTAATGGTATTGTCACTGCTCATCCCGAGACTCCAGGTAATGGTATTGTCACTGCTCATCCCGAGACTCCGGGTAATGGTGTTGTCACTGCTCATCCCGAGACTCCGGGAAATGGTGTTGTCACTGCTCATCCCGAGACTCCGGGTAATGGTATTGTCACTGCTCATCCCGAGACTCCGGGTAATGGTGTTGTCACTGCTCATCCCGAGAATCCGGGGAATGGTATTGTCACTGCTCATCCCGAGACTCCGGGGAATGGTGTTGTCACTGCTCATCCCGAGACTCCGGGTAATGGTATTGTCACTGCTCATCCCGAGACTCAGGGTAATGGTATTGTCACTGCTAATCCCGAGACTCCGGGGAATGGTGTTGTCACTGCTCATCCCGAGACTCCGGGTAATGGTATTGTCACTGCTAATCCCGAGACTCCGGGTAATGGTATTGTCACTGCTCATCCCGAGACTCAGGGTAATGGTATTGTCACTGCTAATCCCGAGACTCCGGGGAATGGTGTTGTCACTGCTGATCACGAGACTCCGGGTAATGGTATTGTCACTGCTAATCCCGAGACTCCGGGTAATGGTGTTGTCACTGCTAATCCCGAGACTCCGGGTAATGGTATTGTCACTGCTAATCCCGAGACTCCGGGGAATGGTATTGTCACTGCTCATCCCGAGACTCCGGGTAATGGTATTGTCACTGCTCATCCGAGACTCCGGGTAATGGTGTTGTCACTGCTAATCCCGAGACTCCGGGGAATGGTGTTGTCACTGCTCATCCCGAGACTCCGGGTAATGGTGTTGTCACTGCTCATCCCGAGAATCCGGGTAATGGTATTGTCACTGCTAATCCCGAGACTCCGGGGAATGGTATTGTCACTGCTCATCCCGAGACTCAGGGTAATGGTAATGTCACTGCTAATCCCGAGACTCCGGGGAATGGTGTTGTCACTGCTCATCCCGAGACTCCGGGTAATGCTTTGGAAATCCAGGTTCAAATCCCACAAAGGCAGCTGGTGAAATTTAAATGCATTAAAACAGAACGGCTAATGATAGCCATGAATCTTCTGTCATACAAAACCATCCAGGTCACTAATGTCCAGACTGCATGGGGCCTACGAGTGACTCCAGATATACGGCAATGCGGTTAACTGCCTGCCCTCTGAAAGGGTATTTAAGGGTGGGTAATGAAACCTCGCCTTGTCAGTGACGCACGTCGCATGAACAAATTGGTAAAAGGGTGTTTCCTGCACTATTACAGATCCCATTTAATTGGCTATGAAAAGCTTTGCGAAAGTCGATAGCGAAACGCAAATTATTTTATTTGGCAGATCCGAGAGGCACTGAGAGAGAGACAGACAGACGGTGGGATTCTGGAGGTGGGAAACAGCAGCTTCTGTTTTAACCTGAATTTTCTTTCTTTAATTATTCATTTCCGGGATGTGCAGTCGCAGGTTAAGCCAGCACTTATTGCCCACCCAGAGTTGCCCGAAGTATGTCCTCCTTGAACTCAGCCTTCCCTCCATGAAATGGTGCTGCTTCCCAGTCATTGTGGCTCCACAGGGCACCCCGATCGATAATGCACAAAAAATGCCAGCTTGTCACCTTGGCAGTGCCAACCTGGCACCCTGGCAGTGTCAATGCCAGCTGGCAGTGCCAGCATGGCACCTGGGTGGCACTGCCAAGAACCCCACGTGGCACTGCCAGAGTGCCAGGGCACCACCCTGCCCAAAGGCGTGCAGCCGGGGGACTCCGATCCCCTGGGAGACCCCCACGAGTGCCGTCTGTTTCCCGTTTGTGGCGGCCAGTGCTGAACGCCGCCCGCCCAAGGTCTCCGAGGCAAAGGGGTGATTCCCAAAGCCTCAGGTACCTCGCAAATTTACACATTAGAGTGAGGTCGGGGGGGGGGGGGTCTCTGATTGAGCCCTCCCTGCCAGCAACCTCGGCCCCTGACAGATCCCGGCGCCCGAATAAAAATTAAAAGATGCATTGTAACAACTTGCCAAGGCATCATCCAAAGCCGTGGACACTCCCACAGAGAGGTCTGTTATTGTTGGGTTTGCTCGGAAACATTGAACGTCTCAATCCAGTAAGAGGTCTGGCCAGAGGCACAGATTTTCCTTCGTACCTTTAGTTACATAGGTACAGGGTTTCGGGGCAGCACGGTGGCGCAGTGGTTAGCACTGCAGTCTCACGGTGCCGAGGTCCCAGGTTCGATCCCGGCCCCGGGTCACTGTCTGTGTGGAGTTTGCACATTCTCCCCGTGTCTGCGTGGGTTTCGCCCCCACAACACAAAGATGTGCAGGGTGGGTGGATTGGCCACGCTAAATTGCCCCTTAATTGGAAAAAATGAATTGGGTACTCTAAATTTATAAGAAAAAAAAATTAAGTACAGGGTTTCAGAATACAGAATGTACAAGGTTAAAGATCACCGTCTGTAACCACATGGGAAATGTTACTGAAGCATATCTGACATTGTTTGATTTGTCTTTAAACGGTGTGAAGTCCTTAAAGCTCATCTTGACAGTAGAGCTGCTGCTCCTCTCTTCGATTCTTCTTGTTCATCTCTCTCTCAGTAACATCATTATGATGTAGTGCCTTAAGCAATTGCTCAGTAGCGATTATTAGGGGAGGGTGTTAGCAGTAGTCTTTACAAGAAGGACAGGGGGTGGCACAGTAGCACAGTGGTTAGCACTGCTGCCTCACAGCGCAGGGACCAGGGTTCAATTCCAGCCTCGGGTGACAGTCTATGTGGAGTCTGCACGTTCTCCCCGTGTCTGCGATGGTTTCCTCCGGGCGCTCCGATTTCCTCCCACAGTCCAAAGACGTGCAGGTTAGGTGGGATTATGGGGATAGGGCTGAGAGGGGGTCTAGGTTGGGTGCTCTTTCAGAAGGTCAATGCAGACTCGATGGACCAAACAATCTCCTTCTGCACTGTAGGGTTTCTATGGACCAGGGCAGCAGATACCTGGGAACCCCACCACCTGCAGGTCCCCCTCTGAGCCACTCACCACCCTGAATAAGGGGACAATCAGTAGCTTGGATGGAGTGAAGCAGGGAGTAGATGCTGGGGGAGAGAGGAGCTGGAGGGTGGGCTGGGGAAATATGAATGCCCAAGGGGTAGAACATGCTTTAAAGCTGTTCGAAAAGTATTCAGCGTATTTTAGTTTCGAACAGTTTGAAGGATTTTCCTGATTGTTTTTAAATAATAAAATTGTTTCAAAACTTACCTATTATTAAGCTGAACACAGACCTCAAGGGGCTTGTCTTCAGCTTGTGATATCTTCACCGGAAAGCAGGGGATTGGAGGCCTCCAGATGTGCACCCCAGCCGAGCTGACAGCCGTAGCTCCAGCGGAGGTTTCTGAGTGCGCTGACCTGGTTACTGGGTATCCTCCAACCCCATCAATGAGCAGCACACAGAGCAATTGGACAACATTCGGACTGGACAGGGATGGTCAGCAGTCATTGAGGGAGATCTGGGATCCAGTCACCAGGGAACCAGTCACCAGGAATCCATTCACCGGGGATCCAATCATCTGGGATCCATTCACCAGGGATTCCATCACCAGGGATTCAGTCACCAGGTAGTCAGTCACCTGGGATCCATTCGCCGGGGATCCAGTCAGTAGGGATCCAGTCACGGGGTATCCAGGCACCAGGGGTCCAGTCACCAGGGATCCATTCACCAGGGACCCAGTCACTGAGAATCCAGTCACCAGAGATCCAGTCACCATGGATCCAGTCAGTAGGGATCCACTCATCAGTGATCCAGTCATATGGGATCCAGTCACCAGAGGTCCAGTCACCAGGGATTCATTCACCAGGGATCCAGTCACCGGGTATTCAGTCACATGGGATCCAGTCACCAGGGAGCAATTCACTGGGGATCCAGTCACCCAGGACCAGTCACCAGGTATCCAGTCACCAGGGATCCATTCATCAGGGACCCAGTCACTGAAAATCAAGTCACCAGGGATCCAGTCACCATGGACCCAGGAAGTAGGGATCCAGTAACCAGGGATCCAGTCACGTGGGATCCAGTCACCGGGGACCCAGTCACCGAGAATCCAGTCACCAGGGATCCCATCACCATGGATCCAGTCACCAGGGATCCAGTCACCAGGGATCCAGTCACATGGGATCCAGTCACCAGGGACCGAGTCATTGAGAATACAGTCACCAGGGATCCAGTCAACATGGAATCAGTCACTAGGGGTCCATACACCAGGGACCCAGTCACTGTGGATCCAGTCACCAGGGGTCCAGTCATCAGTGATCCACTTAGTAGGGATCCAGTCACGTGGGATCCAGTCACCAGGGACCCAGTCATTAGGGATCCAGTCGCCTGGGATCAATTCGATGGGGATCCAGTCACCAGGGATCCATTCGCCAAGGATCCAGTCACCTGGGACCAGTCACCAGGTATCCAGCCACCAGGGATCCAGTCATCAGGGATCCATTCACCAGGGACCCAGTCACTGAGAATCCAGTCACTATGGATCCAGTCACCATGGATCCAGTCAGTAGGGATCCAGTCACCCGGGATCCAGTCACCAGGGTTCCAGTCACCTGGGATCCAGTCACCAGGGACCCAGTCACTGAGAACCCAATCACCAGGGATCCAGTCACCAGAGATCCAGTCACTAGGGATCCAGTCAGCAGGGATCCAGTCAGTAGGGATCCAGTCACCTGGGACCGTGTCACCAGGGGTCCCGTCGCTGGGGATCTCTGAACTCAATACTTAATTATCAGTTATCCATTTTGGTCAGAAAAATAGTAAGACAACATTATTTGGATGGAGAGAAACTTCAGATTGCTTCGGTGCAGAGGGATCTGGCCGTCCTCGTGCTTCGGTGCAGAGGGATCTGGCCGGCCTAGTGCTTCGGTGCAGAGGGATCTGGCCGCCCTCGTGCTTCGGTGCAGAGGGATCTGGCTGACCTTGTGCATGAATCGCAGAAAACTCGCACGCAGGTACAACAGGTAATAAGGAAAGCAAATGGAATTTGGCCTTTCGAGCTGCAGGAATAGAGTATAACGTATAGAGGAAGTGTCGCTGCAACTGTACAAGGCATTAGTGAGGCTGCATCTGGAGTACGGTGGACAGTTTTAGTCCCCTTGCCTGAGGGGGGATGCAGTTTTCTTCGAGGCAGTTCAGAGGACGTTCACAAGATTGATTCCAGAGATGAAGGGTTTGATTTATGAAGAGAGATCGAGCAGTTTCTACTCTTCTCGAGTTTGGAAGAATGAGAGAAGATCTAATTGAGGTATACAAGATAATAAAAGGTACTGACAAAGCAGACATGAAGCGGATGTTTCCTCGTGTGGGACATTCGAGAACGAGAGGTCATGGTCTTGAGATAAGGGGTAGTAAATCTAACACAGACATGAGGAGAGGTTACTTCTATAAAGGGTTGTGAATCTGTGGAATTCGCTACGCCAGAGTGTGGTGGATGCTGGGACAGTGAGTAAGTTTAAGGAGGAGTTAGACAGATTTTTGATTGGTAATGGGTTGAAGGGTTACGGACAACGGGCAGGACGGCGGAGCTGAGGTTCGAGGGGTTGAATTGCCGACTCTGGCTCCTGGTTCTTATGTTCTAATTGATTGAGCTATGGAGCGATGATGGTGTGTCACAGTTTTTCTACAAGCACATGCATGTTGTAGTCTGGAGCCATGGAGAGTGATGGTAGAGGCTCCAATTTCTTTCCCTCACAAGGCTGGCCAGAATCTCGTCTGCTGAGCGAAAAACAGCCAATCAATGACTTCAAAAGGAAATTGCATGGGCTTTGAGGGAAATAACCACGCAGTATTACGGCAGGAGAGCAGGGAAATGGCATTGATTGGATTGCTCTACAGACAGCTGGCATGGACTCGATGGGTAGAATGGCCTCCATCTGTGACATCAATTACATTTTTACACCTCCCTTGTCTCAAAACCACCGTTCCTGGGCGTTGAAATTCCCCATTATGTAACCCCACAATGAGATTGCAAAGCCAGGCTGATTTATTAAAGACTTGAGGGGATATTTAAAATCTGTAATTTTATCTTTTGGTCTTTTAACCACGGGAGTTTATTTCCCACGTCCCTAAACCCAGAGAGATCAAATAAATTGGTTAACGAACTCTGATTGTGACTGAGTGTCGTTCTCTGCCACCCATAGCTCAATTCTGATAACACGTGGCTATTAATTATATAATAGTCCCGTTGCACAAGCTAACCGCTCCTTCCTGTTGAAAGGTAACGGAAGTTTTGCGAAATCCTCGAAATAGAAATGGAGTCGAGCTAATCAGATTGTGGACAAGGGATGCAGCCTAACCGGATGCATGGCAGAGAGCTGATTCATCCTGATTAATGCAATCTCGCTGTTTGCCAATATCCGTTGCAGTCTTCTGCTGCTTCCCAATTTGTCATGTGTTGATAAGGGTGTCTTTTGTGTTTCTCTTTGGTGAAAAGTGCCACAGAAAGAAAAAGCTAAAAACCTGCCACGTTACAGAAAGCCAACAAAGTGAAGCAAAACCGGGCTGCGGGCAATCTTTCTGAACAGGCCCTCCCGGGCGGAACTGTCCAGGCGTGTAAATCGACCCGCTCGTTGCCACCTTTGGGTTCAAATCCTGACGTCTGAGGGAATGCTTGTTTGCTACAAGAAAAATTGGGAGAAAGGTTTACGAACAGACCAGTGGCAGTAGTAGCATTTGATGATTTCGTTCACCCTGCTACCCTTTCTTTGACCTATCTTCATGGCCTCTCCTCTCCTGAAGGTGCCAACTCTGGGGACACCTTGTCACGGGGGCAAAGCGACATCAATAACTTCAGCTGCGGGACCCGTTGGCAGCGAGTGTTTATTTATTGGGTCACGGGATAAGAGTGTCACTGGTATTCATTGCCAATTCCGAATTGCCCCTGAGAAGGTGGTGGTGAGCTGCCTTCTTGAACTGTAGCAGTGTAGGTACACCCACTGTGCTGTTCGGGAGGGAGTTGCAGGATTTTGACCCAGCGACAGTGAAGGAACAGCGATATATTTCCAAGCAGGTCCTGGACGGTATCCTTCCATTTACGGAAGATGATGGACCTGCAATAAACAACCCATCTCGGGTGGGATTTCTGTCTTCCGACTTCTGCAAACGCAAATATACATTTATGTTTATGTCGGTATTTTTCTACATATGAGAAAATGATTTGGAGTATTACTGTAAATTCACAGAATGTACACCATATTCATGCTATTGTGTACAGTTTGTCAAGGTCAAAAACGACCTTTTCTTCCCTCCTTTTATCTTTATTTTTTTAGCAATGTCAAGATTGTCAGTGCAATAGAATCTTTACCATTCTGGACACCCAATGTTGGTACCAAATACTCCCAGGACAGGTACATCACTTGGTTAGATACAGAGTAAAGCTCCCTCCACACTGTGCCCATCAAACACTCCCAGGACAGGTACAGCACGGGGTTAGATACAGAGTAAAGCTCCCTCCACACTGTCCCCATCAAACACTCCCAGGGCAGGTACAGCACGGAGTTAGATACAGAGTAAAGCTCACTCTACACTGTCCCCATCAAACACTCCCAGGACAGGTACAGCACAGGGTTAGATACAGAGTAAAGCTCCCTCCACACTGTGCCCATCAAACACTCCCAGGACAGGTACAGCACGGGGTTAGATACAGAGTAAAGCGCCCTCCACACTGTCCCCATCAAACACTCCCAGGACAGGTACAGCACGGTATTAGATACAGAGTAAAGCTTCCCCTACACTGTCCCCATCAAACACTCCCAGGACAGGTACAGCACGGGGTTAGATACAGAGTAAAGCTCCCTCCACACTGTAACCATCAAACACTCCCAGGACAGGCACAGCATGGGGTTAGATACAGAGTAAAGCTCCCTCTACACTGTCCCCATCAAACACTCCCAGGACAGATACAGCACGGGGTTAGATACAGAGTAAAGCTCCCTCTACACTGTCCCCATCAAACACTCCCAGGACAGGTACAGCACGGGGTTAGAAACAGAGTAAAGCTCCCTCTACACTGTCCCCATCAAACACACCCAGGACAGGTACTGCACGGGGTTAGATACAGAGTAAAGTTCCTCTGCACTGTCCCCATCAAACACTCCCAGGGCAGGTATAGCACAGGATTAGATGCAGAGTAAAGCTCCCTCTACACTGTCCCCATCAAACACTCCCAGGACAGGTACAGCACAGGGTTAGATACAGAGTAAAGCTTCCTCTGCACTGTCCCCATCAAACACTCCCAGGGCAGGTACAGCACAGGATTAGATACAGAGTAAAGCTCCCTCTACACTGTCCCCATCAAACACTCCCAGGACAGGTACAACATGGGGTTAGATACAGAGGAAAGTTCCCTCCACAGTGTCCCCATCAAACACTCCCAGGACAGGTGTAGCACAGGGTTAGATACAGAGTAAAGCTCCCTCTACACTGTCCCCATCGAACACTCCCAGGACAGGTACAGCACAGGGTTAGATACAGAATAAAGCTCCCTCTACACTGTCCCCATCAAACACTCCCAGGACAGGTACAGCACGGGGTTAGATACTGAGTAAAGCTCCCTCTACACTGTCCCCATCAAACACTCCCAGGATAGGTACAGCACGGGGTTAGATACAGAGTAAAGCTCCCTCTACACTCTCCCCATCAAACACTCCCAGGACAGGTACAGCACGGGGTTAGATACAGAGTAAAGCTCCCTCTACACTGTCCCCATCAAACACTCCCAGGACAGGTACAGCACGGGGTTAGATACTGAGTAAAGCTCCCTCTACACTGTCCCCATCAAACACTCCCAGGCTAGGTACAGCACGGGGTTAGATACAGAGTAAAGCTCCCTCTACACTCTCCCCATCAAACACTCCCAGGACAGGTACAGCACGGGGTTAGATACTGAGTAAAGCTCCCTCTACACTGTCCCCATCAAACACTCCCAGGATAGGTACAGCACGGGGTTAGATACAGAGTAAAGCTCCCTCTACACTCTCCCCATCAAACACTCCCAGGACAGGTACAGCACGGGGTTAGATACAGAGTAAAGCTCCCTCTACACTGTCCCCATCAAACACTCCCAGGACAGGTACAGCATGGGGTTAGATACAGAGTAAAGCTCCCTCTACACTGTCCCCATCAAACACTCCCAGGACAGGTACAGCACGGGGTTAGATACAGAGTAAAGCTCCCTCTACACTGTCCCCATCAATCACTCCCAGGACAGGTACAGCATGGGGTTAGATACAGAGTAAAGCTCCCTCTACACTGTCCCCATCAAACACTCCCAGGACAGGTACAGCACGGGGTTAGAAACAGAGTAAAGCTCCCTCTACACTGTCCCCATCAAACACTCCCAGGACAGGTACAGCACGGGGTTAGATACAGAGTAAAGCTCCCTCTACACTGTCCCCATCAAACACTCCCAGGACAGGTACAGCACGGGGTTAGATACAGAGTAAAGCTCCCTCTACACTGTCCCCAACAAACACTCCCGGTTTGTAAAGGTCAGCTGAACGGGTTTAGCAGAATTACTGACGCACCTCTGGAGAAGGATTGGTGGCAGAATGGGTTCGGCTGCTTGGAGCCTCCCTGGTCTGGGGTAACATGTTTCATTTTAAAAATAGGTTTTAGCAAACACCTTCCCACTTTAATGATTTTGGGGGTGAAATTAACCTTTGGCAAAAAGGAGAATCAGTTTTCTACCGCCCGCACAATCCAAGCTTCCGAGTCAAGTGGTTTTGCTGGTTCATCAGCATCTATCCTGTGTTTTCGCTAAGGTTACTTTTCGGCCACTCGCGACTTGAAATCTTTAATCTCTCTACTCCAGTACTTTTAAAACTTTTTTTCCATTTTTACCAACCAGCCAACCTTGGGGACCCATGCCGGCCGACCTTCGCGACGCACAATTTTCTCTTACCTTTAATGTGAGAGTGTTGCTAACCTTTGGTTGGTTCTCTTGGCTCTGTTTTATAACCTTTGCTCTCGAGTCGCCAGGTATCTATGATACCGCCACGAGGTTCAAGTCCGAGTAATGACCAACAACTCAATACATCGATTAGTAAGATTTAAATCAAAGCACATTTATTATACACAGTAATCGCTACTCATGCACAAATTCTACGTCTAAGCTACTTCTACAACCACCAGGCCTATACTTAACTTGGGACTGGCCCACCAGGTCAGGGGAACAAATGGCCTTTCGTTCGGGTTCTGAGTCTGCGGGATTCGAAGTTGGTACGGATTGGTAGCTAGGAGCGCCTATCTCGTAGCGAGCGTTGAATTAAGACTTACTTCTGTCGGCGGTCACTGCACCGGTCACGGTCAATGTTGGTTCGTGTTGCTGGGTGACCCGGTCAAGAAGAAGAGGGGCGATTTGAACTTGGGGGGCTTAACTTTATAGTCCCCAGGGGCTTCCCGCCTTTCGGGGCGGACCCCGTACCTGGTCCCAAGTGATTGGACTTTGTCCCAATCGCTTGGTTCGATTTCTCCAATACTGGAGCGGTTCCCTGATCGATGGGCGGTCTCGAGGTGTCCGTTAACCTCTTTTGTGTTGGCTCCTGCTGGCGCCGGGGAGGCTGGCTTAGTTTTGTTTGTCCAAAATGTTGCTATTGTTCCGGGGATTGCTTATTACTATGTAGATGGCTGCTACATTATTATGCTGATGGTCGCTGGTATCGCTGCTGTCTGGGCTTTTGCAGAGTTAAATACACAGCAAACCTGCACCTGCTGATTTCTGCCTGTGTTGGCTGACTTTCCCATCAGCCTTTGCCCTTCGCCATTTTAAATCGGGACTTGGCCAACTCAGGTGGCTACAAGAGGTCAGCCTGCTTGGGCCCCATTTACTGCTACTGACAAAATGGAGGAATCGCAATCACGCCCAAAGCAGATGACGTCAGCGTTCGGGGCATGTGACCTGCTCTCTGCCCAGCTTCAGGCAGGAAGATTGCATTGAATTAAAAAAAAAATCTTCTCCTGGGTCAGCGTGCTGATGTCAGGAGAAGGCAGTGCTTCTCGCTTGGCTCTGCGCATGCGCAGCCCGCCCGCATTTTTAAATCTGGTCGCCGCCGTCATTTTCAAAGCCGCTCGCAGCCGGCACTGTGGAATTCGGCATGTGGCGGAGGGTGGGGGTTCAGATGCCCTACGGGTGAGGGGGGGGGCTGGCCAGTCCGGACCGTGCTGCCCACGGCGCTCACCGCCTCTGCCAGGTGTCCGGGCCGGGGTACAGAGCGGCCCGTCTCCCCTCCACTGTGTCCAGGAGGGTCTCGAGCTCGGCATCAGTGAATCTTGGCACCGCGTTCCTCACTGCCACCCTGTTGGCTGGGATGGTGTGCGCGGGGAATGCAGTGGGTGTGTACGGCTGCAGCTTGTCAATCGCGAATCCGGCACCGTTTCTCATTGGAATCGATTGTGCTCCCCGCGGTGCCGGTGCGGGACCCTGAACGGCAGCAGAGTCGGTCCAGGTGTGGCGCCAGCTTTGCTGTCGTGAAAGTCCACAAATCCTGTGCCATCATCAACACTTAGTCTCAGGAACGGAAAGTCCCGCCGCCCATGTTTCTGGGCTGAAGGTGAAGCAAAACTGGAGTCTTCAGGCATCATTCCCTCAGCATCAGAGGAGGAAATATAGAACATAGGTAGTGCTGAGCAAAACGCCAAGTAATACTGTCAGGACTAGTGCAGCACGGTAGCACACGTGGCTAGCACTGTGGCTTCACAGCGCCAGGGTCCCAGGTTCGATTCCCCGCTGGGTCACTGTCTGTGCGGAGTCTGCACGTTCTCCCCGTGTCTGCGTGGGTTTCCTCCGGGTGCTCCAGTTTCCTCCCACAAGTCCAAAGACACGCAGATTAGGTGGATTGGCCGTGCTTAATTGCCCTTAGTGGCCAAAAAGGATAGGAGGGGTATTGGGTTATGGGGATAGGGTGGAAGTGAGGGCTTAAGTGGGTTGGTGCAGACTCGAATGGGCCGAATGGCCTCCTTCTGCACTGTATGTTCTAAGTATCTATGACCCCTGTGAGCCATAGTGCCGTGCATGTCTCTCTAACCTCTCCCTCCCTAACAGCACTGTGGTGTACCTGCGTCACATGGGCTGCAGCAGGTGAAGAGGACAGTTCATCACCACCTTCTCCAGGGCAATCAGTGATTGGCAATAAATGCTGGGCCGAACCAGCAATGGCCAAATCCCATTGACAAATAAAAGAAATCAAGACCTTCTCTGCCCTCTCAGGTGGATATAACACATCCACAACATTATTTGGATCCAGAGGTATTTTCCCCTGTGTACTGAACTCAATATTTATCCTTCAACATCATTGTAAGTCAGATGATCTGGTCCTGTATCTCACTCCAGGCTCTGGGATCTGGCTGCACATAAAATGGTTGCTGCGATCCCTACCTTCAACAGCCACTCCACTTTGAAAAGTACTTCATTGGTTATAAAACACTTTAATCTGAGGAAGTGTAAGGTACTATGTAAATGCAAGTCTTTCACTCCTTTCTTTGCTGCAATGGGAAGATCTGAAAGATGAGAGATGTGGACGCCTGTTGTGGAATTGTCCGACCAAAAGAAGCTGACATTCATCAGCACACTGGGCTAAATCTCTGGCTTTGAAAGCAGACCAAGACAGGCCAGCAGCATGGTTCAATTCCCGCACCAGCCTCCCCGAACAGGCGCCGGAATGTGGCGACTAGGGGCTTTTCACAGTAACTTCATTTGAAGCCTACTTGTGACAATAATTCATTTCATTTCATTCATTTTCATTCGGTCCTTCGAGCCTGTTCCGCCATTCGTTATGATCTTGGCTGATCGTCAAGTTCAATATCCTGATCCCGCCTGCCCCCGCCCCCCCCCCCCCCCCCCCGCAATATCCCTCAATCCCTTTAGCCCCAAGAGCCCACATCTAATTCCTTCTTGAAATCACACGTTTTTGCCTCAACTTGCGGAAGTGAGTTCCGCAGATTCGCCACTCTCTGGGTGAAGAAATTCCTCCTCACCTCAGTTTGTTTGAATTGCCAAATCCCTATTTGCTCTCTTCTAGAGCCAAGTTTCCTCTCCTCTCAGCCTTACAAATTTAATAAAATATTGGGGGTTCTGTCTGGTATTCTCGCAAATATTGGGATCATGGGCGGGATTCTCCGACCCCCCACCGGGTCGGAGAATCGCCGGGGGCCGGCGTGAATCCCGCACCCGCCGTGTCGTGAATTCTCCGCCACCGGTGATTCGGCGGGGGCGTGAATCACGCCGCGCCGGTCGGCGTGAATCCCCCGGCGATTCTCCGGTCCGCGATGGCCCGAAGTCCCGCCGCTGTCAACCCACGGCAGCTGGCGTGGATTGAACCACCTTTGGGACGGCGGGACACGGCGGCGCGGGCGGGCTCCGGGGTCCTGGGGGGGTGGGGGGGCGCGGGGCAATCTGGCCCCGGGGGGTGCCCCCACGGTGGCCTGGCCCGCGATCGGGGCCCACCGATCCGCGGGCGGGCCTGTGCCGTGGGGCACTCTTTTCCTTCCGCCTTTGCCATGGTCTCCACTATGGCGGAGGCGGAAGAGACCCCCTCCACTGCGCATGCGCGGGGATGCCGTGAGCGGCCGCTGACGCTCCCGCGCATGTGCCGCACGGCAAAGTCATTTCCGCGCCAGCTGTCGTGGCACCAAAGGTCTTTCTCGCCAGCTGGCGGGGCGGAAATCAGTCCGCCGTGGGCCTAGCCCCTCAAGGTGAGGGCTCGGCCCCTCAAAATGAGGAGACTTCCGCACTTTTGGGGCGGCGCGATGCCGGATTGATTTGCGCCGTTTTTGGCGCCGGTCGACGGATATCGCGCCGATATAGGAGAATCCCGCCTCGTAATTCTGTCCCTTGGCCAAATTTGGATCTATGCAGCCACTGCCCCTTTAATCCCGTGGAATTCAATGTTGCTCGCAAGTCTATTTAACGTTACTTTACAAAACACTTTTGGAAAGCCAATATGCATAACATCAACCACACTAATCTGATAACCCCTCTTCAACGCTTCACTAAAGAACTCAATCAAGCTACTCATTGAACGGATCACCTTTCCACCAAGATCACCATTTCAATTTCACACGCAACGACCTCTGTGCTTCATGCTGTTATTTATTAAAATGTTCTGGTATTAATTCCTGGTCTTACCTTCTTTTATAAATGTACAGCTCCTGCGTCATATTGAAAATGAAAATCGCTTATTGGGCGAAATTCTCCCCAAACGGCGCAATGTCCGCCGACTGGCGCCCAAAACGGCGCCAATCAGACGGGCATCGCGCCGCCCCAAAGCTGCGGAATGCTCCGCATCTTTGGGGGCCGAGCCCCAACATTGAGGGGCTAGGCCGACGCCGGAGGGATTTCCGCCCCGCCAGCTGGCGGAAACGGTCTTTGTTGCCCCGCCAGCTGGCGCGGAAATGACATATCGGGGCGGCGCATGCGCGGGAGCGTCAGCGGCCGCTGACAGTTTCCCACGCATGCGCAGTGGAGGGAGTCTCTTCCGTCTCCGCCATGGTGGAGACCGTGGCGGAGGCGGAAGGGAAAGAGTGCCCCCACGGCACAGGCCCGCCCGCGGATTGGTGGGCCCCGATCGCGGGCCAGGCCACCGTGGGGGCACCCCCCGGGGCCAGATCGCCCCGCGGCCCCCCCCCAAGACCCCGGAGCCCACCCATGCCGCCTTGTCCCGCCGTTCAAAAGGTGGTTTAATCCACGCCGGCGGGACAGGCAATTTATCGGCGGGACTTCGGCCCATCCGGGCCGGAGAATCCAGCGGGGGGGGGCCCGCCAACCGGCGCGGCCCGATTCCCGCCCCCGCCGAATATCCGGTACCGGAGACTTCGGCAACCGGCGGGGGTGGGATTCACGGCAGCCCCCGGCGATTCTCCAACCCAGCGGGGGGTCGGAGAATGACGCCCATTGACACAAGTAGGCTTCAATGAAGTTACTGTGAAAAGCCCCTAGTCACCACATTCCGGCACCTGTTCGGGGAGGCCGGTATGGGAATTGAACCGTGCTGCTGGCCTGCCTTGGTCTGCTTTAAAAGCCAGCTCTTTAGCCCTGTGCTAAACCAGCCCCATTATGCTCGGATAGATCGGTAAAGTGGCTTACTAGAGCTACAGGCATTGCTGTACTGTAAGCTAATTGTATCATCTGAAGTAGATTAATTTAAAAACACACATTGCTGAGAAACACTATAAAACTCTACTCCAATTTGCATCAAAGTGAAGCAAACGAAAGCCACAGAAACTTCCACGAATGCAAAGCAATGAATCCAATAATCAAGAAAATGCAATCTGAGAGAGTGTGGAAGTTTTGCATGAAGTTCAATGTAGGTTGTCATTGGTTTTCTCCATGTCTGATCATTCGTGCACGGAGACAGCACCAAACTGGCCTTATCCGTGGACAGACCAACGACGCTCAATGACCTTAATGGGTTCTCAAAATACCAATTCCTATCTCTTCCTGCTATTGTTCCGGCAGGTTTTTGTGTGAAAGCTTACTGAGAAATCACAGGCCATTGTTGGAATGAAGTTCTCCCATTTTAAGTTAGTTTTTTCTCTTCCCTGTTGACCGCCCCCCAAGGTTTGGATCTGAGAAGCTAAGTGAGGGTCAAGAGGGTTCCTGAGGCCAGCGTTTCGTTTCCCACCAGGTCACTTGGCAGGTACAATTCAGACATACCAACCGCACAATTGTATCGTGGCAGATCTCCATCTTAACTCTAACAGCCCAGCCTTGAATATCCTTGCCGAACAGAAACCTAGAAGCTCCTCTCTTTGGGATGTCCTGAAGCCACAGACGGGACTCTAGAAGTGCAAGTTCAATCCCCCACAAACAGGCTTTCCATGGCCGTCAGGTCCGTGAGGTGGGAGTTGAACCCAGGACCTCTGATCCAGAGTCAGAGACACTATCAGTGCACCGCAAGATCTCCAACCGAGCCCATTGCTTTGAAATCGAGGGACAGAAAACAGGACAAAAGAAAATACTGGAAACACTCATGAGGTCGAGCAGCAGCTGCAAAGAAATATTTTGGGTCGATAACTCTCAGGCAGAAAGAAAGCAATTTGCAATGGTTTAATCAACATTGACGGGGAAGCGAATCTGGGATCTTGCTGCTCAGTACAGTTCAGTTTCACACGGTAGCACAGTGGTTAGCACAGTTGCTTCAAAGCTCCAGGGTCCCAGGTTCGATTCCCGGCTTGAGTCACTGTCTGTGCGGAGTCTGCACGTTCTCCCCGTGTGTGCGTGGGTTTCCCCCCGGGCGCTCCGGTTTCCTCCCACAGTCCAAAGATGTGCAGGTTAGGTGGATTGGCCGTGATAAATTGTCCTTAGTGTCCAAAAAGGTTAGGTGGGGTTACTGGGTTACGGACATAGCGTGGACGCGTGGTCTTATGTAGGGTGCTCTTTCCAAGGGCCGGTGCATACTCGATGGGCCAAATGGCCTCCTTGGTAAATCAGTTGATGTGGTGTATATGGATTTCAGTAAAGCGTTTGATAAAATTCCCCACGGTAGGCGACTGCAGAAAATATGGAGGCATGGGATTCAGGGTGATTTAGCAGTTTGGATCAGAAATTGGCTAGCTGGAAGAAGACAAAGGGTGGTGGTTGATGGGAAATGTTCAGACTGGAGTCCAGTTACTAGTGGTGTACCACAAGGATCTGTTTTGGGGCCACTGCTGTTTGTCATTTTTATAAATGACCTGGAGGAGGGCGTAGAAGGGTGGGTGAGTAATGTTGCAGATGACACTAAAGTCGGTGGAGTTGTGGACAGTGCGGAAGGATGTTACAAGTTACAGAGGGACATAGGTAAGCTGCAGTGCTGGGCTGAGAGGTGGCAAATGGAGGTTAATGCAGAAAAGTGTGAGGTGATTCATTTTGGAAGGAATAACAGGAAGACAGAGTACTGGGCTAATGGTAAGATTCTTGGTAGTGTGGATGTGCAGAGAGATCTCGGTGTCCATGTACATAGATCCCTGAAAGTTGCCACCCAGGTTGAGAGGGTTGTTAAGAAGGCGTATGGTGTGTTAGCTTTTTTTGGTAGAGGTATTGAGTTTCGGAGCCATGAGGTCATGTTGCACTGTACAAAACTCTGGTGCAGCCGCATTTGGAGTATTGCGTGCAATTCTGGTCGCCGCATTATAGGAAGCATTGGAGAGGATGCAGAGGAGATTTACCAGAATGTTGCCTGGTATGGAGGGAAGATCTTATGAGGAAAGGCTGAAGGACTTGAGGCTGTTTTCGTGATAGAGAAGAAGGTTAAGAGGTGACTTAATTGAGGCATACAAGATGATCAGAGGATTGGATAGGGTGGACAGTGAGAGCCTTTTTCCTCGGATGGTGATGCCTAGCACGAGAGGACATAGCTTTAAATTGAGGGGAGATAGATATAGGACAGATGTCAGAGGTAGGTTTTTTACTACGAAAATAGTAAGGGCGTGGAATGCCCTGCCTGCAACAGTAGTGGACTCGCCAACACTAAGGGCATTCAAATGGTCATTGGATAGACATATGGACGATAAGGGAATAGTGTAGATGGGCTTTCGAGTGGCTTCACAGGTCGGCGCAACATCGAGGGCCGAAGGGCCTGTACTGCGCTGTGATGTTCTATGTTCTATGTTCTGCAGTGTAAATTCTATGATTCCATGAACTGTTTGGTTAATTAATGAGTGAATCTGAGTTGGTGACGTTATGACCTTCCCCGAGTGGATTAAAGTTTCCTGTGGTACTCAGATGAGAGCTGGTTGGATTTGTTTACTTTATTAAGTCGACTGCCTGGCAATAGGGGAGGTGGTGGCACAGCAGCATCGTCACTGGACTAGTAATTCAGAGACCCCGTGTAATGCTCTGTGGACCCGGGTTCGAATCCCACCAGGGCAGATGGTGAAATATGAATTCAATACAAACCTTGAATTAAAAGTCAAATGATGACCATTGCCAATTGTTGTAAAAAATCCTTCCTGTTTGGCCTACATGTGACTCCAGGCCCAAAGCAATTGCCTCAGGGATGGGCAATAAACGCCCAGCCATGAAGGAATAATAAATAAAAAGTGCCTCAGTAACCATTGCATTTCATTCATCTTCCGCTGTCCTATCCCGACATTGAGAAACACGGGTTTATTGTGTCCAAAAGTGCTCTCGAACCAATTACGTAGTTTTGCTGGATAGTTACTGTTGTAATGTGGAGGTTTTATGACACAATAGTAATGTTCCTACCCTGTGCCAGAAGGTCTGGTGCCGAGTCCCCGCCAGGATTTGTTGACCATGGAAGGAATGTTCATGATGCAATAATTAGCCCACAAATCCTTCCACCAACCGCAAAGGAAACAAAAGTGTTTGTGAAAACCTGCTCGGAAGAAAACTGTTGTAATGTAGGAAAAACAATGTAAACACAGCATCAAAAACACCTGGGTAAATTCATCAGTTCACCTAATCTTGATAAGAACATGGCAGATGGAATATAATGTGGAAAAATGTGAGGCAATCCACTTTGGTGGAAGGAAGAGATGTACAGAGTATTTCCTAAATGGTGCGAGATTAGAAAGTGTAGATGCACAAAGACTGCCCTTGTCATCGAAGGCTAACATACAGGTGCAGCAAGGTATTAGGAAGGCTAATAGAATGTCAGCCTTTATCACAAGAGGATTTGAGTCCAGGAGTAGTGAGGTCTTGTTTCAATTGTAAAGAAGCTCGGTTAGACCACACCTGGAGTACTGTTCAGTCCATAAGAGGGTCGTTCAGGAGTCTGCTAACAGTGGGGAAGAACTGTTTTTGAATCTGTCATTGTGTGTTCTCAGACTTCTGTATCTCCTGCCCGATGGAAGAAGTTGGAAGAGTGAGTAAGCCGGGTGGCAGGGGTCTTTGATTATGCTGCCCGCTTTCCCCAGGCAGCGGGAGGTGTAGACGGAGTCAGTGGATGGGAGGTGGGTTTGTGTAATGGACATGGCTGTGTTTACGACTCTCTGTGGTTTCTTACGGTGTTGGGCCGGCCAGTTGTCATGCCAGGCTGTGATGGAAGTAAGGGGCGAAATTCTCTGGAAACGGCGCGATGTCCGCCGACTGGCGCCCAAAAAGGCGCAAATCAGCCGGGCATTGCGCCGCCCCAAAGGTGCGGAATGCTCCCCATCTTTGGGGGCCGAGCCCCAACCTTAAGGGGCTAGGTCGGCGCCGGACAAATTTCCGCCCCGCCAGCTGGCGGAAAAGGCTCTTGGTGCCCCGTCAGCTGGCGCGGAAATGACATCTCCGGGCGGAGCATGCGCGGGAGCGTTAGCGGCTGCTGACGGCATTCCCGCGCATGCGCTGTGGAGGGAGTCCCTTCTGCCTCCGCCATGGTGAAGACCGTGGCAGAGGCGGAAGGGAAAGAGTGCCCCCACGGCACAGGCCTGCCCGCGGATCGGAGGGCCCCGATCGCGGGCCAGGCCACCGTGGGGGCACCCCCCGGGGCCAGATCGCCCCGTGCCCCCCCCAGGACCCCGGAGCCCGCCCGCGCCGCCTTGTCCCGCCGGTAAGGTAGGTGGTTTAATTTACGCCGGCGGGACAGGCATTTTAGCGGCGGGACTTCGGCCCATCCGGGCTGGAGAATCGCGGGGGGGGGGGCCGCCAACCGGCGCGGCGCGATTCACGCCCCCACCGAATCTCCGGAGAATTCGGCAACCGGCAGGGACGGGATTCACGCCAGCCCTCGGCGATTCTCCGAACCGGCGGGGGTCGGAGAATTTCGCCCAAGGTGTTTTGCTTGGTTGGGGAGTCTAGAGCCACGGGGCACAATTTCAAAGTAAGGGGAAAACCACCTATGAACGAGAAGAGGAGAAATTTCTTCACATGGAGAGTTGTGAATCTTTGGAATCCTCTTCCCCATGGGGCAGTGGAAGCTCAGTCATTGAGTATGTTTCAAGCAGAGATTGATACATTTCTGATTAACAATAGTGTAAAGAGTTATGGGTATGGATAGTGCGTGTAAAAGGCATTGAAGTGTGCAATCAGCCATGATCGGATTGACTGGTGGAATAGACTGGCTGGACTGAATGGCCTACTCCTGATCCTATGTTCCTATTCGGCATGTATTAAATGTACTCAAGCTTATTCCAGGGCCATGGTCCGTGAACATGCCCAGAGAGCTGAACGAGGGTCGCTCATGAGGCTCGTTCACCAGCCTAGATAACCCATCACTGCACTGGACTGTTGCTCAGGGATGGGAAACGAGTTCCACTGATTTCGACCCAATTGTCACCACATTCCAATTAGCTGCCTTCAGGTTAATTTCCCCAATATTGTCGAAAATAAGTCCCCCAAGTCAAAATTTTTCCGCTCGATCCAAGTTTGTTACTGTTAAGAAAAGGAATACAGACAATCACTTATAGGGGGGCCAGCTGTGATTCCGGGAGGTTGGGTCACTTCACGAGGCAGGTTCTTGGCTTAGAGAACCATTTGAGATTCAATCACACTGTCACAGGTCTGGGTGCACACGGATTGCAGACTCATTACACTCAGAGGGTGGTGGGAGTCTGGAACTCACTGTCTGAAAGGGTGGTGGAGGTGGGAACCCTCACAACATTTAAGAAGCATTTAGATGACTAGTCGGAATTCCACAGCAGACAAGGATACAGACCGAGAGCTGGAGAATAGGAATAGAGTAGATAGGGACGTGATGGGCCAGCAATGCTGATCAGCCCAACTTCCACTGACACTCCCGATCAGCCCAACTCCCACTGACACTCCCGATCAGCCCAACTCCCACTGACACTCCCGATCAATCCCACTGACACTCCCGATCAATCCAACTCCCACTGACACTCCCGATCAATCCAACTCCCACTGACACTCCCGCTCAATCCAACTCCCACTGACACTCCCGATCAATCCAACTCCCACTGACATTCCCGATCAATCCCACTGACACTCCCGATCAATCCAACTCCCACTGACACTCCAGATCAATCCAACTCCAACAGACACTCCCGCTCAATCCAACTCCCACTGACACTCCCGATCAATCCAACTCCCACTGACACTCCCGATCAATCCAACTCCCACTGACACTCCCGATCAATCCCACTGACACTCCCGATCAATCCAACTCCCACTGACACTCCCGATCAGCCCAACTTCCACTGACACACCAGATCAATCCAACTCCCACTGACAATCCCGATCAATCCCACTGACACACCCGATCAATCCCACTCACACTGACAATCCTGATCAATCAAACTCCCACTGACACTCCCGATCAATCCAACTCCCACTGACACTCCCGATCAATCCAACTCCCACTGACAATCCCGATCAATCAAACTCCCACTGACACTCCCGATCAATCCAACTCCCACTGACACTACCGATCAATCCAACTCCCACTGACACTCCCGATCAATCCCACTGACACACCCAATCAATCCCACTCACACTGACAATCCCGATCAATCAAACTCCCACTGACACTCCCGATCTATCCAACTCCCACTGACACTCCCGATCAATCCAACTCCCACTGACAATCCCGATCAATCAAACTCCCACTGACACTCCCGATCAATCCAACTCCCACTGACACTCCCGATCAATCCCACTGACACACCCGATCAATCCCACTCACACTGACGCTCCCGATCAATCCAACTCCCACTGACACTCCCGATCAATCCAACTCCCACTGACACTCCCGATCAATCCAACTCCCACTGACAATCCCGATCAATCAAACTCCCACTGACACTCCCGATCAATCCAACTCCCACTGACACTCCCGATCAATCCAACTCAAGCTCACACTCCCGATCAATCCAACTCCCACTGACACTCCCGATCAATCCAACTCCCACTGACACTCCCGATCAATCCAACTCCCACTGACACTCCCGATCAATCCAACTCCCAATGACACTCCCGATCAATCCAACTCCCACTGACAGTCCCGAGTAACCCAACTCCCACTGAGACTCCCGATCAGCCCAACTCCCACTGACACTCCCGATCAATCCCACTGACACTCCCGATCAATCCAACTCCCACTGACACTCCCGATCAATCCAACTCCCACTGACACTCCCGATGAATCCAACTCCCACTGACACTCCCGATCAGCCCAACTCCCACTGACACTCCCGATCAATCCAAATCCCACTGACACTCCCGATCAATCCCACTGACACTCCCGATCAATCCAACTCCCACTGACACTCTCGATCAATCCAACTCCCACTGACACTCCCGAACAATCCAACTCCCACTGACACTCCCGATCAGCCCAACTCCCACTGACACTCCCGATCAATCCCACTGACACTCCCGATCAATCCAACTCCCACTGACACTCCCGATCAGCCCAACTCCCACTGACACTCCCGATCAATCCAACACCCACTGACACTCCCGATCAATCCAACTCCCACTGACACTCCCGATCAGCCCAACTCCCACTGACACTCCCGATCAATCCAAGTCCCACAGACATTCCTGATCAATCCAACTCCCACTGACACTCCCGATCAATCCAACTCCCACTGACACACCCGATCAATCCAACTCCCACTGACACTCCCGATCAATCCAATTCCCACTGACACTCCCGATCAATCCAACTTACACTGACACTCCCGATCAATCCAACTCCCACTGACACTCCCGATCAATCCTCATGACACCCCCGATTAATCCAACTCCCACTGACACTCCCAATCAATCCAACTCCCACTGACACTCCCGATCAATCCAACTCCCACTGACACTCCCGATCAGCCCAACTCCCACTGACACCCCGATCAATCCAACTCCCATTGACACTGCCGATGAATCCAACTCACACTGACACTCCCGATCAATCCAACTCCCACTGACACTCCCGATCAATCCCACTGACACCCTCGATCAATCCAACTCCCACTGACACTCCCGATCTATCCAAATCCCACTGACACTCCCGATCAGCCCAACTCCCACTGACACTCCCGATCTATCCAAATCCCACTGACACTCCCGATCAATCCACCTCCCACTGACACTCCCGATCAATCCAACTCCCACTGACACTCCCGATCAATCCAACTCCCACTGACACTCTCGATCAATCCAACTCCCACTGACACTCCCGATCAATCCATCTCCCACTGACACTCCCGATCAGCCCAACTCCCACTGACACTCACGATCAATCCAACTCCAACTGACACTCCCGATCAATCCAACTCCCACTGACACTCCCGATCAGCCCAACTCCCACTGACACTCCCGATCAATCCCACTGACACTCCCGATCAATCCAACTCCCACTGACACTCCCGATCAGCCCAACTCCCACTGACACTCCCGATCAATCCAACACCCACTGACACTCCCGATCAATCCAACTCCCACTGACACTCCCGATCAGCCCAACTCCCACTGACACTCCCGATCAATCCAAGTCCCACAGACACTCCCGATCAATCCAACTCCCACTGACACTCCCGATCAATCCAACTCCCACTGACACACCCGATCAATCCAACTCCCACTGACACTCCCGATCAATCCAATTCCCACTGACACTCCCGATCAATCCAACTCACACTGACACTCCCGATCAATCCAACTCCCACTGACACTCCCGATCAATCCTACTGACACCCCCGATTAATCCAACTCCCACTGACACTCCCAATCAATCCAACTCCCACTGACACTCCCGATCAATCCAACTCCCACTGACACTCCCGATCAGCCCAACTCCCACTGACACCCCGATCAATCCAACTCCCATTGACACTGCCGATCAATCCAACTCACACTGACACTCCCGATCAATCCAACTCCCACTGACACTCCCGATCAATCCCACTGACACCCTCGATCAATCCAACTCCCACTGACACTCCCGATCTATCCAAATCCCACTGACACTCCCGATCAGCCCAACTCCCACTGACACTCCCGATCTATCCAAATCCCACTGACACTCCCGATCAATCCACCTCCCACTGACACTCCCGATCAATCCAACTCCCACTGACACTCCCGATCAATCCAACTCCCACTGACACTCTCGATCAATCCAACTCCCACTGACACTCCCGATCAATCCATCTCCCACTGACACTCCCGATCAGCCCAACTCCCACTGACACTCACGATCAATCCAACTCCAACTGACACTCTATATCAATCCAACTCCCACTGACACTCCCGATCAATCCAACACCCACTGACACTCCCGATCAATCCAACTCCCACTGACACTCCCGATCAGCCCAACTCCCACTGAAACTCCCGATCAATCCAACTCCCACTGACACTCCCGATCAATCCAACTCCCACTGACACTCCCGATCAATCCAACTCCCACTGACACACCCGATCAATCCAACTCCCACTGACACTCCCGATCAATCCAACTCCCACTGACACTCCCGATCAATCCAACTCCCACTGACACTCCCGATCAATCCAACTCCCACTGACACACCCGATCAATCCTACTCCCACTGACACTCCCGATCAATCCAATTCCCACTGACACTCCCGATCAATCCAACTCCCACTGACACTCCCGATCAGCCCAACTCCCACTGACACTCCCGATCAATCCAACTCCCACTGACACTCCCGATCAATCCAACTCCCACTGACACTCCCGATCAATCCAACTCCCACTGACACACCCGATCAATCCAACTCCCACTGACACTCCCGATCAATCCAACTCACACTGACACTCCCGATCAATCCAACTCCCACTGACACTCCCGATCAATCCTACTGACACCCCCGATCAATCCAACTCCCACTGACACTCCCAATCAATCCAACTCCCACTGACACTCCCGATCAATCCAACTCCCACTGACACTCCCGATCAGCCCAACTCCCACTGACACTCCCGATCAATCCAACTCCCACTGACACTCCCGATCAATCCAACTCACACTGACACTCCCGATCAATCCAACTCCCACTGACACTCCCGATCAATCCCACTGACACCCCCGATCAATCCAACTCCCACTGACACTCCCGATCAATCCAACTCCCACTGACACTCCCGATCAGCCCAACTCCCACTAACACCCCCGATCAATCCACCTCCCACTGACACTCCCGATCAATCCAACTCCCACTGACACTCCCGATCAATCCAACTCACACTGACACTCCCGATCAATCCAACTCCCACTGACACTCCCGATCAATCCCACTGACACCCACGATCAATCCAACTCCCACTGACACTCCCGATCAATCCAACTCCCACTGACACTCTCGATCAATCCAACTCCCACTGACACTCCCGATCAATCCAACTCCCACTGACACTCCCGATCAGCCCAACTCCCACTGACACTCCCGATCAATCCCACTGACACTCCCGATCAATCCAACTCCCACTGACACTCCCGATCAGCCCAACTCCCACTGACACTCCCGATCAATCCAACTCCCACTGACACTCCCGATCAGCCCAACTCCCACTGACACTCCCGATCAATCCAACTCCCACAGACACTCCCGATCAATCCAACTCCCACTGACACTCCCGATCAATCCAACTCCCACTGACACACCCGATCAATCCAACTCCCACTGACACTCCCGATCAATCCAATTCCCACTGACACTCCCGATCAATCCAACTCACACTGACACTCCCGATCAATCCAACTCCCACTGACACTCCCGATCAATCCTACTGACACCCCCGATTAATCCAACTCCCACTGACACTCCCAATCAATCCAACTCCCACTGACACTCCCGGTCAATCCAACTCCCACTGACACTCCCGATCAGCCCAACTCCCACTGACACTCCCGATCAGCCCAACTCCCACTGACACTCCCGATCAATCCAACTCCCATTGACACTCCCGATCAATCCAACTCACACTGACACTCCCGATCAATCCAACTCCCACTGACACTCCCGATCAATCCCACTGACACCCCCGATCAATCCAACTCCCACTGACACTCCCGATCAATCCAAATCCCACTGACACTCCCGATCAGCCCAACTCCCACTAACACCCCCGATCAATCCACCTCCCACTGACACTCCCGATCAATCCAACTCCCACTGACACTCCCGATCAATCCAACTCCCACTGACACTCTCGATCAATCCAACTCCCACTGACACTCCCGATCAATCCATCTCCCACTGACACTCCCGATCAGCCCAACTCCCACTGACACTCCCGATCAATCCATCTCCCACTGACACTCCCGATCAGCCCAACTCCCACTGACACTCACGATCAATCCAACTCCAACTGACACTCCCGATCAATCCAACTCCCACTGACACTCCCGATCAATCCAACACCCACTGACACTCCCGATCAATCCAACTCCCACTGACACTCCCGATCAGCCCAACTCCCACTGACACTCCCGATCAATCCAACTCCCACTGACACTCCCGATCAATCCAACTCCCACTGACACTCCCGATCAATCCAACTCCCACTGACACACCCGATCAATCCAACTCCCACTGACACTCCCGATCAGCCCAACTCCCACTGACACTCCCGATCAATCCAACTCCCACTGACACTCCCGATCAATCCAACTCCCACTGACACTCCCGATCAATCCAACTCCCACTGACACACCCGATCAATCCAACTCCCACTGACACTCCCGATCAATCCAACTCACACTGACACTCCCGATCAATCCAACTCCCACTGACACTCCCGATCAATCCTACTGACACCCCCGATCAATCCAACTCCCACTGACACTCCCAATCAATCCAACTCCCACTGACACTCCCGAGCAATCCAACTCCCACTGACACTCCCGATCAGCCCAACTCCCACTGACACTCCCGATCAATCCAACTCCCACTGACACTCCCGATCAATCCAACTCACACTGACACTCCCGATCAATCCAACTCCCACTGACACTCCCGATCAATCCCACTGACACCCCCGATCAATCCAACTCCCACTGACACTCCCGATCAATCCAACTCCCACTGACACTCCCGATCAGCCCAACTCCCACGAACACCCCCGATCAATCCACCTCCCACTGACACTCCCGATCAATCCAACTCCCACTGACACTCCCGATCAATCCACCTCACACTGACACTCCCGATCAATCCAACTCCCACTGACACTCCCGATCAATCCCACTGACACCCACGATCAATCCAACTCCCACTGACACTCCCGATCAATCCAACTCCCACTGACACTCTCGATCAATCCAACTCCCACTGACACTCCCGATCAATCCAACTCCCACTGACACTCCCGATCAGCCCAACTCCCACTGACACTCCCGATCAATCCCACTGACACTCCCGATCAATCCAACTCCCACTGACACTCCCGATCAGCCCAACTCCCACTGACACTCCCGATCAATCCAACACCCACTGACACTCCCGATCAATCCAACTCCCACTGACACTCCCGATCAGCCCAACTCCCACTGACACTCCCGATCAATCCAACTCCCACAGACACTCCCGATCAATCCAACTCCCACTGACACTCCCGATCAATCCAACTCCCACTGACACACCCGATCAATCCAACTCCCACTGACACTCCCGATCAATCCAATTCCCACTGACACTCCCGATCAATCCAACTCACACTGACACTCCCGATCAATCCAACTCCCACTGACACTCCCGATCAATCCTACTGACACCCCCGATTAATCCAACTCCCACTGACACTCCCAATCAATCCAACTCCCACTGACACTCCCGGTCAATCCAACTCCCACTGACACTCCCGATCAGCCCAACTCCCACTGACACTCCCGATCAATCCAACTCCCATTGACACTCCCGATCAATCCAACTCACACTGACACTCCCGATCAATCCAACTCCCACTGACACTCCCGATCAATCCCACTGACACCCCCGATCAATCCAACTCCCACTGACACTCCCGATCAATCCAAATCCCACTGACACTCCCGATCAGCCCAACTCCCACTGACACTCCCGATCAATCCATCTCCCACTGACACTCCCGATCAGCCCAACTCCCACTGACACTCACGATCAATCCAACTCCAACTGACACTCTCGATCAATCCAACTCCCACTGACACTCCCGATCAATCCAACACCCACTGACACTCCCGATCAATCCAACTCCCACTGACACTCCCGATCAGCCCAACTCCCACTGACACTCCCGATCAATCCAACTCCCACTGACACTCCCGATCAATCCAACTCCCACTGACACTCCCGATCAATCCAACTCCCACTGACACACCCGATCAATCCAACTCCCACTGACACTCCCGATCAATCCAATTCCCACTGACACTCCCGATCAATCCAACTCACACTGACACTCCCGATCAATCCAACTCCCACTGACACTCCCGATCAATCCTACTGACACCCCCGATCAATCCAACTCCCACTGACACTCCCAATCAATCCAACTCCCACTGACACTCCCGATCAATCCAACTCCCACTGACACTCCCGATCAGCCCAACTCCCACTGACACTCCCGATCAATTCAACTCCCACTGACACTCCCGATCAATCCAACTCACACTGACACTCCCGATCAATCCAACTCCCACTGACACTCCCGATCAATCCCACTGACACCCCCGATCAATCCAACTCCCACTGACACTCCCGATCAATCCAACTCCCACTGACACTCCCGATCAGCCCAACTCCCACTAACACCCCCGATCAATCCACCTCCCACTGACACTCCCGATCAATCCAACTCCCACTGACACTCCCGATCAATCCAACTCACACTGACACTCCCGATCAATCCAACTCCCACTGACACTCCCGATCAATCCCACTGACACCCACGATCAATCCAACTCCCACTGACACTCCCGATCTATCCAACTCCCACTGACACTCCCGATCAATCCAACTCCCACTGACACTCCCGATCAATCCAACTCCCACTGACACTCCCGATCAATCCAACTCCCACTGACACTCCCGATCAATCCCACTGACACTGACACTCCCGATCAATCCAACTCCCACTGACACTCCCGATCAATCCAATTCACACTGACTCTCCCGATCAATCCAACTCCCACTGACACTCCCGATCAATCCAATTCCCACTGACACTCCCGAACAATTCAACTCCCACTGACGCTCCCGATCAATCCAAATCCCACTGACACTCCCGATCAATCCAACTCCCACTGACACTCCCGATGAATCCAACTCCCACTGACACTCCCGAACAGCCTAACTCCCACTGACACTCCCGATCAATCCAACTCCCACTGACACTCCCGATCAATCCAACTCCCACTGACACTCCCGATCAGTCCAACTCCCACTGACACTCCCGATCAAGCCAACTCCCACTGACACTCCCGATCAATCCAACTCCCACTGACACTCCCGATCAGCCCAACTCCCACTGACACTCCGGATCAATCCTACTCCCACTGACACTCCCGATCAATCCAACTCCCACTGACACTCCCGATCAATCCAACTCCCACTGACACACCCGATCAATCCAACTCCCACTGACACACCCGATCAATCCAACTCCCACTGACACTCCCGATCAATCCAACTCACACTGACACTCCCGATCAATCCAACTCCCACTGACACTCCCGATCAATCCAACTCCCACTGACACACCCGATCAATCCAACTCCCACTGACACTCCCGATCAATCCAATTCCCACTGACACTCCCGATCAATCCAACTCACACTGACACTCCCGATCAATCCAACTCCCACTGACACTCCCGATCAATCCTACTGACACCCCCGATTAATCCAACTCCCACTGACACTCCCAATCAATCCAACTCCCACTGACACTCCCGGTCAATCCAACTCCCACTGACACTCCCGATCAGCCCAACTCCCACTGACACTCCCGATCAATCCAACTCCCATTGACACTCCCGATCAATCCAACTCACACTGACACTCCCGATCAATCCAACTCCCACTGACACTCCCGATCAATCCCACTGACACCCCCGATCAATCCAACTCCCACTGACACTCCCGATCAATCCAAATCCCACTGACACTCCCGATCAGCCCAACTCCCACTAACACCCCCGATCAATCCACCTCCCACTGACACTCCCGATCAATCCAACTCCCACTGACACTCCCGATCAATCCAACTGCCACTGACACTCTCGATCAATCCAACTCCCACTGACACTCCCGATCAATCCATCTCCCACTGACACTCCCGATCAGCCCAACTCCCACTGACACTCACGATCAATCCAACTCCAACTGACACTCTCGCTCAATCCAACTCCCACTGACACTCCCGATCAATCCAACACCCACTGACACTCCCGATCAATCCAACTCCCACTGACACTCCCGATCAGCCCAACTCCCACTGACACTCCCGATCAATCCAACTCCCACTGACACTCCCGATCAATCCAACTCCCACTGACACTCCCGATCAATCCAACTCCCACTGACACACCCGATCAATCCAACTCCCACTGACACTCCCGATCAATCCAATTCCCACTGACACTCCCGATCAATCCAACTCACACTGACACTCCCGATCAATCCAACTCCCACTGACACTCCCGATCAATCCTACTGACACCCCCGATCAATCCAACTCCCACTGACACTCCCAATCAATCCAACTCCCACTGACACTCCCGATCAATCCAACTCCCACTGACACTCCCGATCAGCCCAACTCCCACTGACACTCCCGATCAATTCAACTCCCACTGACACTCCCGATCAATCCAACTCACACTGACACTCCCGATCAATCCAACTCCCACTGACACTCCCGATCAATCCCACTGACACCCCCGATCAATCCAACTCCCACTGACACTCCCGATCAATCCAACTCCCACTGACACTCCCGATCAGCCCAACTCACACTAACACCCCCGATCAATCCACCTCCCACTGACACTCCCGATCAATCCAACTCCCACTGACACTCCCGATCAATCCAACTCACACTGACACTCCCGATCAATCCAACTCCCACTGACACTCCCGATCAATCCCACTGACACCCACGATCAATCCAACTCCCACTGACACTCCCGATCTATCCAACTCCCACTGACACTCCCGATCAATCCAACTCCCACTGACACTCCCGATCAATCCAACTCCCACTGACACTCCCGATCAATCCAACTCCCACTGACACTCCCGATCAATCCCACTGACACTGACACTCCCGATCAATCCAACTCCCACTGACACTCCCGATCAATCCAATTCACACTGACTCTCCCGATCAATCCAACTCCCACTGACACTCCCGATCAATCCAATTCCCACTGACACTCCCGAACAATTCAACTCCCACTGACGCTCCCGATCAATCCAAATCCCACTGACACTCCCGATCAATCCAACTCCCACTGACACTCCCGATGAATCCAACTCCCACTGACACTCCCGAACAGCCTAACTCCCACTGACACTCCCGATCAATCCAACTCCCACTGACACTCCCGATCAATCCAACTCCCACTGACACTCCCGATCAGTCCAACTCCCACTGACACTCCCGATCAAGCCAACTCCCACTGACACTCCCGATCAATCCAACTCCCACTGACACTCCCGATCAGCCCAACTCCCACTGACACTCCGGATCAATCCTACTCCCACTGACACTCCCGATCAATCCAACTCCCACTGACACTCACGATCAGCACAACTCCCACTGACACTCCCGATCAATCCAACTCCCACTGACACTCCCGATCAATCCCACTGACACTCCCGATCAATCCCACTCACACTCCCGATCAATCCAACTGCCACTGACACTCCCGATCAATCCAACTCCCACTGACACACCCGATCAGCCCAACTTCCACTGCGACTCCCGATCAATCCAACTCCCACTGACACTCCCGATCAATCCAACTCCCACTGACACACCCGATCAATCCAACTCCCACTGACACTCCCGATCAATCCAACTCCCACTGACACTCCCGATCAATCCAACTCACACTGACACTCCCGATCAATCCAACTCCCACTGACACTCCCGATCAATCCCACTGACACCCCCGATCAATCCACCTCCCACTGACACTCCCGATCAATCCAACTCCCACTGACACTCCCGATCAATCCAACTCACGCTGACACACCCGATCAATCCAACGACCACTGACACTCCCGATCAATCCCACTGACACTGACACTCCCGATCAATCCAATTCCCACTGACACACCCGATCAGCCCAACTCCCACTGACACTCCCGATCAATCCAACTCCCACTGATGGCCCCGATCAATGCAATTCCCACTGACACTCCCGATCAATCCCACTGACACTGACACTCCCGATCAGCCCAACTTCCACTGCGACTCCCAATCAATCCAACTCCCAGTGACGCTCCCGATCAATCCAACTCCCACTGACACTCCCAATCAATCCAACTCCCACTGACACTACCGATCAATCCAACTCCCACTGACACTCCCGATCAATCCAACTCCCACTGACACTCCCGATCAATCCAACTCCCACTGACACTCCCGATCAATCCAACTCCCACTGATGGCCCCGATCAATCCAATTCCCACTGACACTCCCGATCAATCCAACTCCAGTTCACACTCCCGATCAATCCAACTCCCACTGAAACTCCCAATCAATCCAACTCCCACTGACACTCCCGATCAATCCAACTCCCACTGACACTCCCAATCAATCCCACTGACACTGACACTCCCGATCAATCCAACTCGCACAGACACTCCCGATCAATCCAACTCCCACTGACACTCCCGATCAATCCCACTGTCACTCCCGATCGATCCAACTCCCACTGACTCTCCCGATCAATCCAATTCCCACTGACACTCCCGATCAATCCAACTCCCACTGACAATCCCGATCAATCCAACTCCCACTGACACTCCCGATCAATCCAACTCCCACTGACACTCCCGATCAATCCAATTCCCACTGACACTCCCGAACAATCCAACTCCCAGTGACGCTCCCGATCAATCCAACTACCACTGACACTCCCGATCAATCCAACTCCCACTGACACTCCCGATCAATCCAACTCCCACTGACACTCCCGATCAATCCAACTCCAACTGACACTCCCGATCAATCCAACTCCAGTTCACACTCCCGATCAATCCAACTTCCACTGACACCCCCGATCAATCCAACTCCCACTGACACTCCCGATCAATCCAACTCCCACTGAGACTCCCGATCAATCCAACTCCCACGGACATTCCCGATCAATCCAACTACCACTGACACTCCCGATCAATCCAACTCCCACTGAGACTCCCGATCAATCCAACTCCCACTGACACTCCCAATCAATCCAACTCCCACTGAGACTCCCGATCAATCCAACTCCCACGGACATTCCCGATCAATCCAACTCCCACTGACACTCCCGATCAATCCAACTCCCACTGACACACCCGATCAATCCAACTCCCACTGACACTCCCGATCAATCCAATTCCCACTGACACTCCCGATCAATCCAACTCACACTGACACTCCCGATCAATCCAACTCCCACTGACACTCCCGATCAATCCTACTGACACCCCCGATTAATCCAACTCCCACTGACACTCCCAATCAATCCAACTCCCACTGACACTCCCGGTCAATCCAACTCCCACTGACACTCCCGATCAGCCCAACTCCCACTGACACTCCCGATCAATCCAACTCCCATTGACACTCCCGATCAATCCAACTCACACTGACACTCCCGATCAATCCAACTCCCACTGACACTCCCGATCAATCCCACTGACACCCCCGATCAATCCAACTCCCACTGACACTCCCGATCAATCCAAATCCCACTGACACTCCCGATCAGCCCAACTCCCACTAACACCCCCGATCAATCCACCTCCCACTGACACTCCCGATCAATCCAACTCCCACTGACACTCCCGATCAATGCAACTGCCACTGACACTCTCGATCAATCCAACTCCCACTGACACTCCCGATCAATCCATCTCCCACTGACACTCCCGATCAATCCAACTCACACTGACACTCCCGATCAGCCCAACTCCCACTGACACTCACGATCAATCCAACTCCAACTGACACTCTCGATCAATCCAACTCCCACTGACACTCCCGATCAATCCAACACCCACTGACACTCCCGATCAATCCAACTCCCACTGACACTCCCGATCAGCCCAACTCCCACTGACACTCCCGATCAATCCAACTCCCACTGACACTCCCGATCAATCCAACTCCCACTGACACTCCCGATCAGCCCAACTCCCACTGACACTCCGGATCAATCCTACTCCCACTGACACTCCCGATCAATCCAACTCCCACTGACACTCACGATCAGCACAACTCCCACTGACACTCCCGATCAATCCAACTCCCACTGACACTCCCGATCAATCCCACTGACACTACCGATCAATCCCACTCACACTCCCGATCAATCCAACTGCCACTGACACTCCCGATCAATCCAACTCCCACTGACACACCCGATCAGCCCAACTTCCACTGCGACTCCCGATCAATCCAACTCCCACTGACACTCCCGATCAATCCAACTCCCACTGACACACCCGATCAATCCAACTCCCACTGACACACCCGATCAATCCAACTCCCACTGACACTCCCGATCAATCCAACTCACACTGACACTCCCGATCAATCCAACTCCCACTGACACTCCCGATCAATCCCACTGACACCCCCGATCAATCCACCTCCCACTGACACTCCCGATCAATCCAACTCCCACTGACACTCCCGATCAATCCAACTCACACTGACACACCCGATCAATCCAACGAACACTGACACTCCCGATCAATCCCACTGACACTGACACTCCCGATCAATCCAATTCCCACTGACACACCCGATCAGCCCAACTCCCACTGACACTCCCGATCAATCCAACTCCCACTGATGGCCCCGATCAATGCAATTCCCACTGACACTCCCGATCAATCCCACTGACACTGACACTCCCGATCAGCCCAACTTCCACTGCGACTCCCGATCAATCCAACTCCCACTGACACTCCCAATCAATCCAACTCCCACTGACACTACCGATCAATCCAACTCCCACTGACACTCCCGATCAATCCAACTCCCACTGACACTCCCGATCAATCCAACTCCCACTGACACTCCCGATCAATCCAACTCCCACTGATGGCCCCGATCAATCCAATTCCCACTGACACTCCCGATCAATCCCACTGACACTGACACTCCCGATCAATCCAACTCCAGTTCACACTCCCGATCAATCCAACTCCCACTGAAACTCCCAATCAATCCAACTCCCACTGACACTCCCGATCAATCCAACTCCCACTGACACTCCCAATCAATCCCACTGACACTGACACTCCCGATCAATCCAACTCGCACAGACACTCCCGATCAATCCAACTCCCACTGACACTCCCGATCAATCCCACTGTCACTCCCGATCGATCCAACTCCCACTGACTCTCCCGATCAATCCAATTCCCACTGACACTCCCGATCAATCCAACTCCCACTGACAATCCCGATCAATCCAACTCCCACTGACACTCCCGATCAATCCAACTCCCACTGACACTCCCGATCAATCCAATTCCCACTGACACTCCCGAACAATCCAACTCCCAGTGACGCTCCCGATCAATCCAACTACCACTGACACTCCCGATCAATCCAACTCCCACTGACACTCCCGATCAATCCAACTCCCACTGACACTCCCGATCAATCCAACTCCAACTGACACTCCCGATCAATCCAACTCCAGTTCACACTCCCGATCAATCCAACTCCCACTGACACTCCCGATCAGTCCAACTCCCACTGAGACTCCCGATCAATCCAACTCCCACGGACATTCCCGATCAATCCAACTACCACTGACACTCCCGATCAATCCAACTCCCACTGAGACTCCCGATCAATCCAACTCCCACTGACACTCCCAATCAATCCAACTCCCACTGAGACTCCCGATCAATCCAACTCCCACGGACATTCCCGATCAATCCAACTCCCACTGACACTCCCGATCAATCCAACTCCCACTGACCCACCCGATCAATCCAACTCCCACTGACACTCCCGATCAATCCAATTCCCACTGACACTCCCGATCAATCCAACTCACACTGACACTCCCGATCAATCCAACTCCCACTGACACTCCCGATCAATCCTACTGACACCCCCGATTAATCCAACTCCCACTGACACTCCCAATCAATCCAACTCCCACTGACACTCCCGGTCAATCCAACTCCCACTGACACTCCCGATCAGCCCAACTCCCACTGACACTCCCGATCAATCCAACTCCCATTGACACTCCCGATCAATCCAACTCACACTGACACTCCCGATCAATCCAACTCCCACTGACACTCCCGATCAATCCCACTGACACCCCCGATCAATCCAACTCCCACTGACACTCCCGATCAATCCAAATCCCACTGACACTCCCGATCAGCCCAACTCCCACTAACACCCCCGATCAATCCACCTCCCACTGACACTCCCGATCAATCCAACTCCCACTGACACTCCCGATCAATCCAACTGCCACTGACACTCTCGATCAATCCAACTCCCACTGACACTCCCGATCAATCCATCTCCCACTGACACTCCCGATCAATCCAACTCACACTGACACTCCCGATCAGCCCAACTCCCACTGACACTCACGATCAATCCAACTCCAACTGACACTCTCGATCAATCCAACTCCCACTGACACTCCCGATCAATCCAACACCCACTGACACTCCCGATCAATCCAACTCCCACTGACACTCCCGATCAGCCCAACTCCCACTGACACTCCCGATCAATCCAACTCCCACTGACACTCCCGATCAATCCAACTCCCACTGACACTCCCGATCAATCCAACTCCCACTGACACACCCGATCAATCCAACTCCCACTGACACTCCCGATCAATCCAATTCCCACTGACACTCCCGATCAATCCAACTCACACTGACACTCCCGATCAATCCAACTCCCACTGACACTCCCGATCAATCCTACTGACACCCCCGATCAATCCAACTCCCACTGACACTCCCAATCAATCCAACTCCCACTGACACTCCCGATCAATCCAACTCCCACTGACACTCCCGATCAGCCCAACTCCCACTGACACTCCCGATCAATTCAACTCCCACTGACACTCCCGATCAATCCAACTCACACTGACACTCCCGATCAATCCAACTCCCACTGACACTCCCGATCAATCCCACTGACACCCCCGATCAATCCAACTCCCACTGACACTCCCGATCAATCCAACTCCCACTGACACTCCCGATCAGTCCAACTCCCACTAACACCCCCGATCAATCCACCTCCCACTGACACTCCCGATCAATCCAACTCCCACTGACACTCCCGATCAATCCAACTCCCACTGACACTCCCGATCAATCCCACTGACACCCACGATCAATCCAACTCCCACTGACACTCCCGATCTATCCAACTCCCACTGACACTCCCGATCAATCCAACTCCCACTGACACTCCCGATCAATCCAACTCCCACTGACACTCCCGATCAATCCAACTCCCACTGACACTCCCGATCAATCCCACTGACACTGACACTCCCGATCAATCCAACTCCCACTGACACTCCCGATCAATCCAATTCACACTGACTCTCCCGATCAATCCAACTCCCACTGACACTCCCGATCAATCCAATTCCCACTGACACTCCCGAACAATTCAACTCCCACTGACGCTCCCGATCAATCCAAATCCCACTGACACTCCCGATCAATCCAACTCCCACTGACACTCCCGATGAATCCAACTCCCACTGACACTCCCGAACAGCCTAACTCCCACTGACACTCCCGATCAATCCAACTCCCACTGACACTCCCGATCAATCCAACTCCCACTGACACTCCCGATCAGTCCAACTCCCACTGACACTCCCGATCAAGCCAACTCCCACTGACACTCCCGATCAATCCAACTCCCACTGACACACCCGATCAGCCCAACTCCCACTGACACTCCGGATCAATCCTACTCCCACTGACACTCCCGATCAATCCAACTCCCACTGACACTCCCGATCAATCCAACTCCCACTGACACACCCGATCAATCCAACTCCCACTGACACACCCGATCAATCCAACTCCCACTGACACTCCCGATCAATCCAACTCACACTGACACTCCCGATCAATCCAACTCCCACTGACACTCCCGATCAATCCCACTGACACCCCCGATCAATCCACCTCCCACTGACACTCCCGATCAATCCAACTCCCACTGACACTCCCGATCAATCCAACTCACACTGACACACCCGATCAATCCAACGACCACTGACACTCCCGATCAATCCAACTCCCACTGACACTCCCGATCAATCCCACTGACACTGACACTCCCGATCAATCCAATTCCCACTGACACACCCGATCAGCCCAACTCCCACTGACACTCCCGATCAATCCAACTCCCACTGATGGCCCCGATCAATCCAATTCCCACTGACACTCCCGATCAATCCCACTGACACTGACACTCCCGATCAGCCCAACTTCCACTGCGACTCCCAATCAATCCAACTCCCAGTGACGCTCCCGATCAATCCAACTCCCACTGACACTCCCAATCAATCCAACTCCCACTGACACTACCGATCAATCCAACTCCCACTGACACTCCCGATCAATCCAACTCCCACTGACACTCCCGATCAATCCAACTCCCACTGACACTCCCGATCAATCCAACTCCCACTGATGGCCCCGATCAATCCAATTCCCACTGACACTCCCGATCAATCCAACTCCCACTGACACTCCCGATCAATCCAATTCACACTGACTCTCCCGATCAATCCAACTCCCACTGACACTCCCGATCAATCCAATTCCCACTGACACTCCCGAACAATTCAACTCCCACTGACGCTCCCGATCAATCCATATCCCACTGACACTCCCGATCAATCCAACTCCCACTGACACTCCCGATGAATCCAACTCCCACTGACACTCCCGAACAGCCTAACTCCCACTGACACTCCCGATCAATCCAACTCCCACTGACACTCCCGATCAATCCAACTCCCACTGACACTCCCGATCAGTCCAACTCCCACTGACACTCCCGATCAAGCCAACTCCCACTGACACTCCCGATCAATCCAACTCCCACTGACACTCCCGATCAGCCCAACTCCCACTGACACTCCGGATCAATCCTACTCCCACTGACACTCCCGATCAATCCAACTCCCACTGACACTCACGATCAGCACAACTCCCACTGACACTCCCGATCAATCCAACTCCCACTGACACTCCCGATCAATCCCACTGACACTCCCGATCAATCCCACTCACACTCCCGATCAATCCAACTGCCACTGACACTCCCGATCAATCCAACTCCCACTGACACACCCGATCAGCCCAACTTCCACTGCGACTCCCGATCAATCCAACTCCCACTGACACTCCCGATCAATCCAACTCCCACTGACACACCCGATCAATCCAACTCCCACTGACACTCCCGATCAATCCAACTCCCACTGACACTCCCGATCAATCCAACTCACACTGACACTCCCGATCAATCCAACTCCCACTGACACTCCCGATCAATCCCACTGACACCCCCGATCAATCCACCTCCCACTGACACTCCCGATCAATCCAACTCCCACTGACACTCCCGATCAATCCAACTCACGCTGACACACCCGATCAATCCAACGACCACTGACACTCCCGATCAATCCCACTGACACTGACACTCCCGATCAATCCAATTCCCACTGACACACCCGATCAGCCCAACTCCCACTGACACTCCCGATCAATCCAACTCCCACTGATGGCCCCGATCAATGCAATTCCCACTGACACTCCCGATCAATCCCACTGACACTGACACTCCCGATCAGCCCAACTTCCACTGCGACTCCCAATCAATCCAACTCCCAGTGACGCTCCCGATCAATCCAACTCCCACTGACACTCCCAATCAATCCAACTCCCACTGACACTACCGATCAATCCAACTCCCACTGACACTCCCGATCAATCCAACTCCCACTGACACTCCCGATCAATCCAACTCCCACTGACACTCCCGATCAATCCAACTCCCACTGATGGCCCCGATCAATCCAATTCCCACTGACACTCCCGATCAATCCAACTCCAGTTCACACTCCCGATCAATCCAACTCCCACTGAAACTCCCAATCAATCCAACTCCCACTGACACTCCCGATCAATCCAACTCCCACTGACACTCCCAATCAATCCCACTGACACTGACACTCCCGATCAATCCAACTCGCACAGACACTCCCGATCAATCCAACTCCCACTGACACTCCCGATCAATCCCACTGTCACTCCCGATCGATCCAACTCCCACTGACTCTCCCGATCAATCCAATTCCCACTGACACTCCCGATCAATCCAACTCCCACTGACAATCCCGATCAATCCAACTCCCACTGACACTCCCGATCAATCCAACTCCCACTGACACTCCCGATCAATCCAATTCCCACTGACACTCCCGAACAATCCAACTCCCAGTGACGCTCCCGATCAATCCAACTACCACTGACACTCCCGATCAATCCAACTCCCACTGACACTCCCGATCAATCCAACTCCCACTGACACTCCCGATCAATCCAACTCCAACTGACACTCCCGATCAATCCAACTCCAGTTCACACTCCCGATCAATCCAACTTCCACTGACACCCCCGATCAATCCAACTCCCACTGACACTCCCGATCAATCCAACTCCCACTGAGACTCCCGATCAATCCAACTCCCACGGACATTCCCGATCAATCCAACTACCACTGACACTCCCGATCAATCCAACTCCCACTGAGACTCCCGATCAATCCAACTCCCACTGACACTCCCAATCAATCCAACTCCCACTGAGACTCCCGATCAATCCAACTCCCACGGACATTCCCGATCAATCCAACTCCCACTGACACTCCCGATCAATCCAACTCCCACTGACACACCCGATCAATCCAACTCCCACTGACACTCCCGATCAATCCAATTCCCACTGACACTCCCGATCAATCCAACTCACACTGACACTCCCGATCAATCCAACTCCCACTGACACTCCCGATCAATCCTACTGACACCCCCGATTAATCCAACTCCCACTGACACTCCCAATCAATCCAACTCCCACTGACACTCCCGGTCAATCCAACTCCCACTGACACTCCCGATCAGCCCAACTCCCACTGACACTCCCGATCAATCCAACTCCCATTGACACTCCCGATCAATCCAACTCACACTGACACTCCCGATCAATCCAACTCCCACTGACACTCCCGATCAATCCCACTGACACCCCCGATCAATCCAACTCCCACTGACACTCCCGATCAATCCAAATCCCACTGACACTCCCGATCAGCCCAACTCCCACTAACACCCCCGATCAATCCACCTCCCACTGACACTCCCGATCAATCCAACTCCCACTGACACTCCCGATCAATGCAACTGCCACTGACACTCTCGATCAATCCAACTCCCACTGACACTCCCGATCAATCCATCTCCCACTGACACTCCCGATCAATCCAACTCACACTGACACTCCCGATCAGCCCAACTCCCACTGACACTCACGATCAATCCAACTCCAACTGACACTCTCGATCAATCCAACTCCCACTGACACTCCCGATCAATCCAACACCCACTGACACTCCCGATCAATCCAACTCCCACTGACACTCCCGATCAGCCCAACTCCCACTGACACTCCCGATCAATCCAACTCCCACTGACACTCCCGATCAATCCAACTCCCACTGACACTCCCGATCAGCCCAACTCCCACTGACACTCCGGATCAATCCTACTCCCACTGACACTCCCGATCAATCCAACTCCCACTGACACTCACGATCAGCACAACTCCCACTGACACTCCCGATCAATCCAACTCCCACTGACACTCCCGATCAATCCCACTGACACTACCGATCAATCCCACTCACACTCCCGATCAATCCAACTGCCACTGACACTCCCGATCAATCCAACTCCCACTGACACACCCGATCAGCCCAACTTCCACTGCGACTCCCGATCAATCCAACTCCCACTGACACTCCCGATCAATCCAACTCCCACTGACACACCCGATCAATCCAACTCCCACTGACACACCCGATCAATCCAACTCCCACTGACACTCCCGATCAATCCAACTCACACTGACACTCCCGATCAATCCAACTCCCACTGACACTCCCGATCAATCCCACTGACACCCCCGATCAATCCACCTCCCACTGACACTCCCGATCAATCCAACTCCCACTGACACTCCCGATCAATCCAACTCACACTGACACACCCGATCAATCCAACGAACACTGACACTCCCGATCAATCCCACTGACACTGACACTCCCGATCAATCCAATTCCCACTGACACACCCGATCAGCCCAACTCCCACTGACACTCCCGATCAATCCAACTCCCACTGATGGCCCCGATCAATGCAATTCCCACTGACACTCCCGATCAATCCCACTGACACTGACACTCCCGATCAGCCCAACTTCCACTGCGACTCCCGATCAATCCAACTCCCACTGACACTCCCAATCAATCCAACTCCCACTGACACTACCGATCAATCCAACTCCCACTGACACTCCCGATCAATCCAACTCCCACTGACACTCCCGATCAATCCAACTCCCACTGACACTCCCGATCAATCCAACTCCCACTGATGGCCCCGATCAATCCAATTCCCACTGACACTCCCGATCAATCCCACTGACACTGACACTCCCGATCAATCCAACTCCAGTTCACACTCCCGATCAATCCAACTCCCACTGAAACTCCCAATCAATCCAACTCCCACTGACACTCCCGATCAATCCAACTCCCACTGACACTCCCAATCAATCCCACTGACACTGACACTCCCGATCAATCCAACTCGCACAGACACTCCCGATCAATCCAACTCCCACTGACACTCCCGATCAATCCCACTGTCACTCCCGATCGATCCAACTCCCACTGACTCTCCCGATCAATCCAATTCCCACTGACACTCCCGATCAATCCAACTCCCACTGACAATCCCGATCAATCCAACTCCCACTGACACTCCCGATCAATCCAACTCCCACTGACACTCCCGATCAATCCAATTCCCACTGACACTCCCGAACAATCCAACTCCCAGTGACGCTCCCGATCAATCCAACTACCACTGACACTCCCGATCAATCCAACTCCCACTGACACTCCCGATCAATCCAACTCCCACTGACACTCCCGATCAATCCAACTCCAACTGACACTCCCGATCAATCCAACTCCAGTTCACACTCCCGATCAATCCAACTCCCACTGACACTCCCGATCAGTCCAACTCCCACTGAGACTCCCGATCAATCCAACTCCCACGGACATTCCCGATCAATCCAACTACCACTGACACTCCCGATCAATCCAACTCCCACTGAGACTCCCGATCAATCCAACTCCCACTGACACTCCCAATCAATCCAACTCCCACTGAGACTCCCGATCAATCCAACTCCCACGGACATTCCCGATCAATCCAACTCCCACTGACACTCCCGATCAATCCAACTCCCACTGACACACCCGATCAATCCAACTCCCACTGACACTCCCGATCAATCCAATTCCCACTGACACTCCCGATCAATCCAACTCACACTGACACTCCCGATCAATCCAACTCCCACTGACACTCCCGATCAATCCTACTGACACCCCCGATTAATCCAACTCCCACTGACACTCCCAATCAATCCAACTCCCACTGACACTCCCGGTCAATCCAACTCCCACTGACACTCCCGATCAGCCCAACTCCCACTGACACTCCCGATCAATCCAACTCCCATTGACACTCCCGATCAATCCAACTCACACTGACACTCCCGATCAATCCAACTCCCACTGACACTCCCGATCAATCCCACTGACACCCCCGATCAATCCAACTCCCACTGACACTCCCGATCAATCCAAATCCCACTGACACTCCCGATCAGCCCAACTCCCACTAACACCCCCGATCAATCCACCTCCCACTGACACTCCCGATCAATCCAACTCCCACTGACACTCCCGATCAATCCAACTGCCACTGACACTCTCGATCAATCCAACTCCCACTGACACTCCCGATCAATCCATCTCCCACTGACACTCCCGATCAATCCAACTCACACTGACACTCCCGATCAGCCCAACTCCCACTGACACTCACGATCAATCCAACTCCAACTGACACTCTCGATCAATCCAACTCCCACTGACACTCCCGATCAATCCAACACCCACTGACACTCCCGATCAATCCAACTCCCACTGACACTCCCGATCAGCCCAACTCCCACTGACACTCCCGATCAATCCAACTCCCACTGACACTCCCGATCAATCCAACTCCCACTGACACTCCCGATCAATCCAACTCCCACTGACACACCCGATCAATCCAACTCCCACTGACACTCCCGATCAATCCAATTCCCACTGACACTCCCGATCAATCCAACTCACACTGACACTCCCGATCAATCCAACTCCCACTGACACTCCCGATCAATCCTACTGACACCCCCGATCAATCCAACTCCCACTGACACTCCCAATCAATCCAACTCCCACTGACACTCCCGATCAATCCAACTCCCACTGACACTCCCGATCAGCCCAACTCCCACTGACACTCCCGATCAATTCAACTCCCACTGACACTCCCGATCAATCCAACTCACACTGACACTCCCGATCAATCCAACTCCCACTGACACTCCCGATCAATCCCACTGACACCCCCGATCAATCCAACTCCCACTGACACTCCCGATCAATCCAACTCCCACTGACACTCCCGATCAGTCCAACTCCCACTAACACCCCCGATCAATCCACCTCCCACTGACACTCCCGATCAATCCAACTCCCACTGACACTCCCGATCAATCCAACTCCCACTGACACTCCCGATCAATCCCACTGACACCCACGATCAATCCAACTCCCACTGACACTCCCGATCTATCCAACTCCCACTGACACTCCCGATCAATCCAACTCCCACTGACACTCCCGATCAATCCAACTCCCACTGACACTCCCGATCAATCCAACTCCCACTGACACTCCCGATCAATCCCACTGACACTGACACTCCCGATCAATCCAACTCCCACTGACACTCCCGATCAATCCAATTCACACTGACTCTCCCGATCAATCCAACTCCCACTGACACTCCCGATCAATCCAATTCCCACTGACACTCCCGAACAATTCAACTCCCACTGACGCTCCCGATCAATCCAAATCCCACTGACACTCCCGATCAATCCAACTCCCACTGACACTCCCGATGAATCCAACTCCCACTGACACTCCCGAACAGCCTAACTCCCACTGACACTCCCGATCAATCCAACTCCCACTGACACTCCCGATCAATCCAACTCCCACTGACACTCCCGATCAGTCCAACTCCCACTGACACTCCCGATCAAGCCAACTCCCACTGACACTCCCGATCAATCCAACTCCCACTGACACACCCGATCAGCCCAACTCCCACTGACACTCCGGATCAATCCTACTCCCACTGACACTCCCGATCAATCCAACTCCCACTGACACTCCCGATCAATCCAACTCCCACTGACACACCCGATCAATCCAACTCCCACTGACACACCCGATCAATCCAACTCCCACTGACACTCCCGATCAATCCAACTCACACTGACACTCCCGATCAATCCAACTCCCACTGACACTCCCGATCAATCCCACTGACACCCCCGATCAATCCACCTCCCACTGACACTCCCGATCAATCCAACTCCCACTGACACTCCCGATCAATCCAACTCACACTGACACACCCGATCAATCCAACGACCACTGACACTCCCGATCAATCCAACTCCCACTGACACTCCCGATCAATCCCACTGACACTGACACTCCCGATCAATCCAATTCCCACTGACACACCCGATCAGCCCAACTCCCACTGACACTCCCGATCAATCCAACTCCCACTGATGGCCCCGATCAATCCAATTCCCACTGACACTCCCGATCAATCCCACTGACACTGACACTCCCGATCAGCCCAACTTCCACTGCGACTCCCAATCAATCCAACTCCCAGTGACGCTCCCGATCAATCCAACTCCCACTGACACTCCCAATCAATCCAACTCCCACTGACACTACCGATCAATCCAACTCCCACTGACACTCCCGATCAATCCAACTCCCACTGACACTCCCGATCAATCCAACTCCCACTGACACTCCCGATCAATCCAACTCCCACTGATGGCCCCGATCAATCCAATTCCCACTGACACTCCCGATCAATCCCACTGACACTGACACTCCCGATCAGCCCAACTTCCACTGCGACTCCCAATCAATCCAACTCCCAGTGACGCTCCCAATCAATCCAACTCCCACTGACACTACCGATCAATCCAACTCCCACTGACACTCCCGATCAATCCAACTCCCACTGACACTCCCGATCAATCCAACTCCCACTGACACTCCCGATCAATCCAACTCCAGTTCACACTCCCGATCAATCCAACTCCCACTGAAACTCCCAATCAATCCAACTCCCACTGACACTCCCGATCAATCCAACTCCCACTGACACTCCCGATCAATCCAACTCCCACTGACACTCCCGATCAATCCAACTCCCACTGACACTCCCGATCAATCCAACTCCCACTGACACTCCCGATCAATCCAATTCCCACTGACACTCCCGAAGAATCCAACTCCCAGTGACGCTCCCGATCAATCCAACTACCACTGACGCTCCCGATCAATCCAACTACCACTGACACTCCCAATCAATCCCACTGACACTGACACTCCCGATCAATCCAACTCGCACAGACACTCCCGATCAATCCAACTCCCACTGACACTCCCGATCAATCCCACTGTCACTCCCGATCGATCCAACTCCCACTGACTCTCCCGATCAATCCAATTCCCACTGACACTCCCGATCAATCCAACTCCCACTGACAATCCCGATCAATCCAACTCCCACTGACACTCCCGATCAATCCAACTCCCACTGACACTCCCGATCAATCCAATTCCCACTGACACTCCCGAACAATCCAACTCCCAGTGACGCTCCCGATCAATCCAACTACCACTGACACTCCCGATCAATCCAACTCCCACTGACATTCCCGATCAATCCAACTCCCACTGACACTCCCGATCAATCCAACTCCCACTGACACTCCCGATCAATCCAACTCCAGTTCACACTCCCGATCAATCCAACTTCCACTGACACCCCCGATCAATCCAACTCCCACTGACACTCCCGATCAATCCAACTCCCACTGACACTCCCGATCAGCCCAACTTCCACTGACAGCCCCGATCAGCCCAACTCCCACTGACACTCCCGATCAATCCAACTCCCACTGACACTCCCGATCAGCCCAACTCCCACTGACACTCCCGATCAATCCAACACCCACTGACACTCCCGATCAATCCATCTCCCACTGACACTCCCAATCAATCCTACTCCCACTGACACTCCCGATCAATCCAACTCCCACGGACACTCCCGATCAATCCAACTCCCACTGACACTCCCAATCAATCCTACTCCCACTGACTCTCCCGATCTATCAAACTCCCACTGACACTCCCGATCAATCCAACTCCCACTGACACTCGCAATCAATCCTACTCCCACTGACTCTCCCGATCTATCAAACTCCCACTGACACTTCCGAACAATCCAACTCCCACTGACTCTCGCGATCAATCCAATTCCCACTGAAATTCCCGATCAATCCAACTCCCATTGACACTCCCGATCAATCCAACTCCCACTGACACTCCCGATCAATCCAACTCCCACTGACACTCCTGATCAATCCAACTCCCACTGAAACTCCCGATCAATCCAACTCCCATTGACACTCCCGATCAAGCCAACTCCCAGTGACACTCCCGATTAATCCAACTCCCACTGACACTCACGATCAATCCCACTGACACTCCCGATCAATCCCACTCACACTCCCGATCAATCCAACTGCCACTGACACTCCCGATCAATCCAACTCCCACTGACACTCACGATCAATCCAACTCCCACTGACACTCCCGATCAATCCAACTCCCACTGACACTCCCGATCAATCCTTCTCCAACTGACCCTCCCGATCAATCCAACTCCCACTGACGGTCCCGATCAATCCAACTCCCACTGACACTCCTGATCAATCCAACTCCCACTGAAACTCCCGATCAATCCAACTCCCATTGACACTCCCGATCAAGCCAACTCCCAGTGACACTCCCGATTAATCCAACTCCCACTGACACTCACGATCAATCCCACTGACACTCCCGATCAATCCCACTGACACTCCCGATCAATCCTTCTCCAACTGACCCTCCCGATCAATCCAACTCCCACTGACGGTCCCGATCAATCCAACTCCCACTGACACTCCCGATCATTTCAACTCCCACTGACACTGCCGATCAATCCAACTCCCACTGACACTCCCGATCAATCCAACTCCCACTGACTCTCCCATCATTCCCACTGACACTGACACTCCCGATCAATCCAACTCCCACTGACACTCCCGATCAATCCAACTCCCACTGACGCTCCCGATCATTCCCACTGACACTGACACTCCCGATCAATCCAACTCCCACTGACACTCCCGAGCAGCCCAACTTCCACTGACACTCCCGATCAATCCAACTCCCACTGACACTCCCGATCAGCCCAACTTCGACTGCGACTCCCGATCAATCCAACTCCCACTGACACTCCCGATCAATCCAACTCCCACTGACACTCCCGATCAATCCAACTCCCACTGACACTCCCGATCAATCCCACTGACACTCCCGATCAATCCCACTCACACTCCCGATCAATCCAACTGCCACTGACACTCCCGATCAATCCAACTCCCACTGACACACCCGATCAGCCCAACTTCCACTGCGACTCCCGATCAATCCAACTCCCACTGACACTCCCGATCAATCCAACTCCCACTGACACTCCCGATCAATCCAACTCCCACTGACACTACCGATCAATCCAACTCCCACTGACACTCCCGATCAATCCAAATCCCATTGGCACTCCCGATCAATACAACTCCCACTGACGGTCCCGATCAATCCAACTCCCACTGACACTCCGAATCAATCCACCTCCCACTACACTCCCGATCAACCCAACTCCCACTGACAGTCATAGAACATAGAACATAGAACAATACAGCGCAGTACAGGCCCTTCGGCCCACGATGTTGCACCGAAACAAAAGCCATCTAACCTACACTATGCCATTATCATCCATATGTTTATCCAATAAACTTTTAAATGCCCTCAATGTCGGCGAGTTCACTACTGTAGCAGGTAGGGCATTCCACGGCCTCACTACTCTTTGCGTAAAGAACCTACCTCTGACCTCTGTCCTATATCTATTACCCCTCAGTTTAAAGTTATGTCCCCTCGTGCCAGCCATATCCATCCGCGGGAGAAGGCTCTCACTGTCCACCCTATCCAACCCCCTGATCATTTTGTATGCCTCTATTAAGTCTCCTCTTAACCTTCTTCTCTCCAACGAAAACAACCTCAAGTCCGTCAGCCTTTCCTCATAAGATTTTCCCTCCATACCAGGCAACATCCTGGTAAATCTCCTCTGCACCCGCTCCAAAGCCTCCACGTCCTTCCTATAATGCGGTGACCAGAACTGTACGCAATACTCCAAATGCGGCCGTACCAGAGTTCTGTACAGCTGCAACATGACCTCCCGACTCCGGAACTCAATCCCTCTACCAATAAAGGCCAACACTCCATAGGCCTTCTTCACAACCCTATCAACCTGGGTGGCAACTTTCAGGGATCTATGTACATGGACACCTAGATCCCTCTGCTCATCCACACTTTCAAGAACTTTACCATTAGCCAAATATTCCGCATTCCTGTTATTCCTTCCAAAGTGAATCACCTCACACTTCTCTACATTAAACTCCATTTGCCACCTCTCAGCCCAGCTCTGCAGCTTATCTATATCCCTCTGTAACCTGCTACATCCTTCCACACTATCGACAACACCACCGACTTTAGTATCGTCTGCAAATTTACTCACCCACCCTTCTGCGCCTTCCTCTAGGTCATTGATAAAAATGACAAACAGCAACGGCCCCAGAACAGATCCTTGTGGTACTCCACTTGTGACTGTACTCCATTCTGAACATTTCCCATCAACCACCACCCTCTGTCTTCTTTCAGCTAGCCAATTTCTGATCCACATCTCTAAATCACCCTCAATCCCCAGCCTCCGTATTTTTTGCAATAGCCTACCGTGGGGAACCTTATCAAACGCTTTGCTGAAATCCATATACACCACATCAACTGCTCTACCCTCGTCTACCTGTTCAGTCACCTTCTCAAAGAACTCAATAAGGTTTGTGAGGCATGACCTACCCTTCACAAAGCCATGCTGACTATCCCTGATCATATTATTCCTATCTAGATGATTATAAATCTTGTCCCTTATAATCCCCTCCAAGACTTTACCCACTACAGACGTGAGGCTCACCGGTCTATAGTTGCCGGGGTTGTCTCTGCTCCCCTTTTTGAACAAAGGGACCACATTTGCTGTCCTCCAGTCCTCTGGCACTATTCCTGTAGCCAATGATGACATAAAAATCAAAGCCAAAGGTCCAGCAATCTCTTCCCTGGCCTCCCATAGAATCCTAGGATAAATCCCATCAGGTCCCGGGGACTTATCTATTTTCAGCCTGTCCAGAATTGCCAACACCTCTTCCCTACGTACCTCAATGCCATCTATTCTATTAGCCTGGGGCTCAGCATTCTCCTCCACAACATTATCTTTTTCCTGAGTGAATACTGACGAAAAATATTCATTTAGTATCTCGCCTATCTCTTCAGACTCCACACACAATTTCCCATCCCTGTCCTTGACTGGTCCTACTCTTTCCCTAGTCATTCGCTTATTCCTGACATACCTATAGAAAGCTTTTGGGTTTTCCTTGATCCTTCCTGCCAAATACTTCTCATGTCCCCTCCTTGCTCGTCTTAGCTCTCTCTTTAGATCCTTCCTCGCTACCTTGTAACTATCCATCGCCCCAACCGAAACTTCACACTTCATCTTCACATAGGCCTTCTTCTTCCTCTTAACAAGAGATTCCACTTCCTTGGTAAACCACGGTTCCCTCGCTCGACGCCTTCCTCCCTGTCTGACCGGTACATACTTATCAAGAACACGCAGTAGCTGATCCTTGAACAAGCCCCACTTATCCAGTGTGCCCAACACTTGCAGCCTACTTCTCCACTCCCAATCCAACTCCCACTGACACTCCCGATCAATCCAACTCCCACTGACACTCCCGATCAATCCAACTCCCACTGACACTACCGATCAATTCCACCGACACTCCCGATCAGTCCAACTCCTATTGACACTCCCAATCAATAAAACTCCCACTGACATTCCCGATCAATTCCACTGACACTCCCGATCAGTCCAACTCCCATTGACACTACCGATCAATCCCACTGACACTGACACTCCCGATCAATCCCACTGACACTGACACTCCCGATTAATCCAACTCCCACTGACACTCCCGATCAATCCCACTGACACAGACACTCCGGTCAATCCAACTCCCACTGACACTCCCGATCAATCTCACTCCCATTGACACTCCCGATCAATCCAACTCCCACTGACACTGCAGAACAATCCAACTCCCACTGACTCTCCCGATCAATCAAACTCCCACTGACACTCCCGAACAATCCAACTCCCACTGACTCTCCCGATCAATCAAACTCCCACTGACACTCCCGATCAATCCAACTCCCATTGACACTTCCGAACAATCCAACTCCCACTGACTCTCCCGTTCAATTCAATTCCCACTGAAACTCCCGATCAATCCAACTCCCATTCACACTTCCGATCAATCAAACTCCCACTGACACTCCCGATCAATCTAACTCCCACTGACACTCCCGATCAATCCAACTCCCATTGACACTCCCGATCAATCAAACTCCCACTGACTGTCCCGATCAATCCAACTCCCACTGAAACTCCCGATCAATCCCACTGAGACTCCCGATCAGCCCAACTCCCACTGACACTCCCGATCAATCCAACTCCCACTGACACTCCCGATCAATCCAACTCCCACTGACTGCCCCGATCAGCCCAACTCCCACTGACACTCCCGATCAATCCAACACCCACTGACACTCCCGATCAATCCATCTCCCACTGACACTCCCAATCAATCCTACTCCCACTGACACTCCCGATCAATCCAACTCCCACGGACACTCCCGATCAATCCAACTCCCACTGACACTCCCAATCAATCCTACTCCCACTGACTCTCCCGATCTATCAAACTCCCACTGACACTCCCGATCAATCCAACTCCCATTGACACTTCCGAACAATCCAACTCCCACTGACTCTCGCGATCAATCCAATTCCCACTGAAATTCCCGATCAATCCAACTCCCATTGACACTCCCGATCAATCCAACTCCCACTGACACTCCCGATCAATCCAACTCCCACTGACACTCCTGATCAATCCAACTCCCACTGAAACTCCCGATCAATCCAACTCCCATTGACACTCCCGATCAAGCCAACTCCCAGTGACACTCCCGATTAATCCAACTCCCACTGACACTCACGATCAATCCCACTGACACTCCCGATCAATCCCACTGACACTCCCGATCAATCCTACTCCCACTGACACTCCCGATCAATCCAACTCCCACTGAAACTCCCGATCAATCCAACTCCCACTGACACTCATGATCAATCCAACTCCCACTGACACTCCCGATCAATCCAACTCCCACTGACACTCCCGATCAATCCTTCTCCAACTGACACTCCCGATCAATCCAACTCCCACTGACACACCCGATCAATCCAACTCCCACTGACACTCCCGATCAATCCAACTCCCACTGACACTCCCGATCAATCCAACTCCCACTGACACTCACGATCAATCCCACTGACACTCCCGATCAATCCCACTGACACTCCCGATCAATCCTACTCCCACTGACACTCCCGATCAATCCAACTCCCACTGAAACTCCCGATCAATCCAACTCCCACTGACACTCACGATCAATCCAACTCCCACTGACACTCCCGATCAATCCAACTCCCACTGACACTCCCGATCAATCCTTCTCCAACTGACCCTCCCGATCAATCCAACTCCCACTGACGGTCCTGATCAATCCAACTCCCACTGACACTCCCGATCAATTCAACTCCCACTGACACTGCCGATCAATCCAACTCCCACTGACACTCCCGATCAATCCAACTCCCACTGACTCTCCCATCATTCCCACTGACACTGACACTCCCGATCAATCCAACTCCCACTGACACTCCGGATCAATCCAACTCCCACTGACGCTCCCGATCATTCCCACTGACACTGACACTCCCGATCAATCCAACTCCCACTGACACTCCCGAGCAGCCCAACTTCCACTGACACTCCCGATCAATCCAACTCCCACTGACACTCCCGATCAGCCCAACTTCGACTGCGACTCCCGATCAATCCAACTCCCACTGACACTCCCGATCAATCCAACTCCCACTGACACTCCCGATCAATCCAACTCCCACTGACACTCCCGATCAATCCCACTGACACTCCCGATCAATCCCACTCACACTCCCGATCAATCCAACTGCCACTGACACTCCCGATCAATCCAACTCCCACTGACACACCCGATCAGCCCAACTTCCACTGCGACTCCCGATCAATCCAACTCCCACTGACACTCCCGATCAATCCAACTCCCACTGACACTCCCGATCAATCCAACTCCCACTGACACTACCGATCAATCCAACTCCCACTGACACTCCCGATCAATCCAAATCCCATTGGCACTCCCGATCAATACAACTCCCACTGACGGTCCCGATCAATCCAACTCCCACTGACACTCCGAATCAATCCACCTCCCACTACACTCCCGATCAACCCAACTCCCACTGACAGTCATAGAACATAGAACATAGAACAATACAGCGCAGTACAGGCCCTTCGGCCCACGATGTTGCACCGAAACAAAAGCCATCTAACCTACACTATGCCATTATCATCCATATGTTTATCCAATAAACTTTTAAATGCCCTCAATGTCGGCGAGTTCACTACTGTAGCAGGTAGGGCATTCCACGGCCTCACTACTCTTTGCGTAAAGAACCTACCTCTGACCTCTGTCCTATATCTATTACCCCTCAGTTTAAAGTTATGTCCCCTCGTGCCAGCCATATCCATCCGCGGGAGAAGGCTCTCACTGTCCACCCTATCCAACCCCCTGATCATTTTGTATGCCTCTATTAAGTCTCCTCTTAACCTTCTTCTCTCCAACGAAAACAACCTCAAGTCCGTCAGCCTTTCCTCATAAGATTTTCCCTCCATACCAGGCAACATCCTGGTAAATCTCCTCTGCACCCGCTCCAAAGCCTCCACGTCCTTCCTATAATGCGGTGACCAGAACTGTACGCAATACTCCAAATGCGGCCGTACCAGAGTTCTGTACAGCTGCAACATGACCTCCCGACTCCGGAACTCAATCCCTCTACCAATAAAGGCCAACACTCCATAGGCCTTCTTCACAACCCTATCAACCTGGGTGGCAACTTTCAGGGATCTATGTACATGGACACCTAGATCCCTCTGCTCATCCACACTTTCAAGAACTTTACCATTAGCCAAATATTCCGCATTCCTGTTATTCCTTCCAAAGTGAATCACCTCACACTTCTCTACATTAAACTCCATTTGCCACCTCTCAGCCCAGCTCTGCAGCTTATCTATATCCCTCTGTAACCTGCTACATCCTTCCACACTATCGACAACACCACCGACTTTAGTATCGTCTGCAAATTTACTCACCCACCCTTCTGCGCCTTCCTCTAGGTCATTGATAAAAATGACAAACAGCAACGGCCCCAGAACAGATCCTTGTGGTACTCCACTTGTGACTGTACTCCATTCTGAACATTTCCCATCAACCACCACCCTCTGTCTTCTTTCAGCTAGCCAATTTCTGATCCACATCTCTAAATCACCCTCAATCCCCAGCCTCCGTATTTTTTGCAATAGCCTACCGTGGGGAACCTTATCAAACGCTTTGCTGAAATCCATATACACCACATCAACTGCTCTACCCTCGTCTACCTGTTCAGTCACCTTCTCAAAGAACTCAATAAGGTTTGTGAGGCATGACCTACCCTTCACAAAGCCATGCTGACTATCCCTGATCATATTATTCCTATCTAGATGATTATAAATCTTGTCCCTTATAATCCCCTCCAAGACTTTACCCACTACAGACGTGAGGCTCACCGGTCTATAGTTGCCGGGGTTGTCTCTGCTCCCCTTTTTGAACAAAGGGACCACATTTGCTGTCCTCCAGTCCTCTGGCACTATTCCTGTAGCCAATGATGACATAAAAATCAAAGCCAAAGGTCCAGCAATCTCTTCCCTGGCCTCCCATAGAATCCTAGGATAAATCCCATCAGGTCCCGGGGACTTATCTATTTTCAGCCTGTCCAGAATTGCCAACACCTCTTCCCTACGTACCTCAATGCCATCTATTCTATTAGCCTGGGGCTCAGCATTCTCCTCCACAACATTATCTTTTTCCTGAGTGAATACTGACGAAAAATATTCATTTAGTATCTCGCCTATCTCTTCAGACTCCACACACAATTTCCCATCCCTGTCCTTGACTGGTCCTACTCTTTCCCTAGTCATTCGCTTATTCCTGACATACCTATAGAAAGCTTTTGGGTTTTCCTTGATCCTTCCTGCCAAATACTTCTCATGTCCCCTCCTTGCTCGTCTTAGCTCTCTCTTTAGATCCTTCCTCGCTACCTTGTAACTATCCATCGCCCCAACCGAAACTTCACACTTCATCTTCACATAGGCCTTCTTCTTCCTCTTAACAAGAGATTCCACTTCCTTGGTAAACCACGGTTCCCTCGCTCGACGCCTTCCTCCCTGTCTGACCGGTACATACTTATCAAGAACACGCAGTAGCTGATCCTTGAACAAGCCCCACTTATCCAGTGTGCCCAACACTTGCAGCCTACTTCTCCACTCCCAATCCAACTCCCACTGACACTCCCGATCAATCCAACTCCCACTGACACTCCCGATCAATCCAACTCCCACTGACGCTCCCGATCAATCCAACTCCCACTGACACTACCGATCAATTCCACCGACACTCCCGATCAGTTCAACTCCTATTGACACTCCCAATCAATAAAACTCCCACTGACATTCCCGATCAATTCCACTGACACTCCCGATCAGTCCAACTCCCATTGACACTACCGATCAATCCCACTGACACTGACACTCCCGATCAATCCCACTGACACTGACACTCCGGTCAATCCAACTCCCACTGACACTCCCGATCAATCTCACTCCCATTGACACTCCCGATCAATCCAACTCCCACTGACTCTCCCGATCAATCAAACTCCCACTGACACTCCCGATCAATCCAACTCCCATTGACACTTCCGAACAATCCAACTCCCACTGACTCTCCCGTTCAATTCAATTCCCACTGAAACTCCCGATCAATCCAACTCCCATTCACACTTCCGATCAATCAAACTCCCACTGACACTCCCGATCAATCTAACTCCCACTGACACTCCCGATCAAACCAACTCCCATTGACACTCCCGATCAATCAAACTCCAACTGACTGTCCCGATCAATCCAACTCCCACTGAAACTCCCGATCAATCCCACTGACACTCCCGATCAGCCCAACTTCCACTGACAGTCCCGATCAATCCAACTCCCAATGACACTCCCGATCAATCCAACTCCCACTGACGCTCACGATCAATCCAACTCCCACTGACACTCCCGATCAATCCAACTCCCACTGACACTCGTTATCAGCCCAACTTCCACTGACACTCCCGAACAAGTCACCTCCCACTGACTCTCCCGATCAATCCAATTCCCACTGAAACTCCCGATCAATCCAACTCCCATTGACACTCCCGATCAATCCAACTCCCACTGACACTCCCGATCAATCAAACTCCCACTGACAATCCCGATCAATCCAACTCCCACTGACACACCCGAACAATCCAACTGCAACTGACACTCCCGGTCATTCCCACTGTCACTCCCGGTCAATCCAACTCCCACTGACTATCCCGATCAATCCAACTCCCACTGACACTCCCGATCAATCCAACTCCCATTGAAACTTCCGAACAATCCAACTACCACTGACACTCCCGATCAATCCAACTCCCACTGACACTCCCGAACAATCCAACTCCCCCTGACTCTCCCGATCAATCAAACTCCCACTGACACTCCCGATCAATCCAACTCCCATTGACACTCCCGATCAATCAAACTCCCACTGACACTCCCGATCAATCCAACTGCCATTGACACTTCCGAACAATCCAACTCCCACTGACTCTCGCATTCAATCCAATTCCCACTGAAATTCCCGATCAATCCAACTCCCATTGACACTCCCGATCAATCCAACTCCCACTGACACTCCCGATCAATCCAACTCCCACTGACACTCCCGATCAATCCAACTCCCACTGAAACTCCCGATCAATCCAACTCCCAATGACACTCCCGATCAAGCCAACTCCCACTGACACTCCCGATTAATCCAACTCCCACTGACACTCCCAATCAATCCAAATCCCACTGACACTCCCGATCAATCCAACTCCCACTGACACTCACGATCAATCCCACTGACACTCCCGATCAATCCAACTCCCACTGACACTCCCAATCTATCCAACTCCCACTGAAACTCCCGATCAATCCAACTCCCACTGACACTCACGATCAATCCAACTCCCACTGACACTCACGATCAATCCCACTCCCACTGACACTCCCGATCAATCCTTCTCCAACTGACACTCCCGATCAATCCAACTCCCACTGACACTCCCGATCAATCCAACTCCCACTGACGGTCCCGATCAATCCAACTCCCACTGACACTCCCGATCAGCCCAACTCCCACTGACACTCCCGATCAATCCAACTCCCACTGCGACTCCCGATCAATCCAACTGCCACTGACACTCCCGATCAATCCAACTCCCACTGACACTCCCGATCAATCCAACTCCCACTGACACACCCGATCAGCCCAACTCCCACTGACACTCCCGATCAATCCAACTCCCACTGACACTCCCGATCAATCCAACTCCCACTGACGGTCCCGATCAATCCAACTCCCACTGACACTCCCGATCAGCCCAACTCCCACTGACACTCCCGATCAATCCAACTCCCACTGCGACTCCCGATCAATCCAACTGCCACTGACACTCCCGATCAATCCAACTCCCACTGACACTCCCGATCAATCCAACTCCCACTGACACTCCCGATCAATCCAACTCCCACTGACAGTCCCGAGCAATCCAACTCCCACTGACTGTCCCGATCAATCCAACTCCCACTGACACTCCCGATCAATCCAACTCCCACTGACTGTCCCGATCAATCCAACTCCCACTTAAACTCCCGATCAATCCCACTGACACTCCCGATCAATCCAACTCCCACTGACACTCCCGATCAATCCAACTCCCACTGACACTCCCGATCAATCCCAGTGACACTCCCGATCAATCCCACTGACACTCCCGATCAATCCTACTCCCACTGACACTCCCGATCAATCCAACTCCCACTGAAACTCCCGATCAATCCAACTCCCACTGACACTGCCGATCAATCCAACTCCCACTGACACTCCCGATCAATCCAACTCCCACTGACTCTCCCATCATTCCCACTGACACTGACACTCCCGATCAATCCAACTCCCACTGACACTCCGGATCAATCCAACTCCCACTGACGCTCCCGATCATTCCCACTGACACTGACACTCCCGATCAATCCAACTCCCACTGACACTCCCGAGCAGCCCAACTTCCACTGACACTCCCGATCAATCCAACTCCCACTGACACTCCCGATCAGCCCAACTTCGACTGCGACTCCCGATCAATCCAACTCCCACTGACACTCCCGATCAATCCAACTCCCACTGACACTCCCGATCAATCCAACTCCCACTGACACTCCCGATCAATCCCACTGACACTCCCGATCAATCCCACTCACACTCCCGATCAATCCAACTGCCACTGACACTCCCGATCAATCCAACTCCCACTGACACACCCGATCAGCCCAACTTCCACTGCGACTCCCGATCAATCCAACTCCCACTGACACTCCCGATCAATCCAACTCCCACTGACACTCCCGATCAATCCAACTCCCACTGACACTACCGATCAATCCAACTCCCACTGACACTCCCGATCAATCCAAATCCCATTGGCACTCCCGATCAATACAACTCCCACTGACGGTCCCGATCAATCCAACTCCCACTGACACTCCGAATCAATCCACCTCCCACTACACTCCCGATCAACCCAACTCCCACTGACAGTCATAGAACATAGAACATAGAACAATACAGCGCAGTACAGGCCCTTCGGCCCACGATGTTGCACCGAAACAAAAGCCATCTAACCTACACTATGCCATTATCATCCATATGTTTATCCAATAAACTTTTAAATGCCCTCAATGTCGGCGAGTTCACTACTGTAGCAGGTAGGGCATTCCACGGCCTCACTACTCTTTGCGTAAAGAACCTACCTCTGACCTCTGTCCTATATCTATTACCCCTCAGTTTAAAGTTATGTCCCCTCGTGCCAGCCATATCCATCCGCGGGAGAAGGCTCTCACTGTCCACCCTATCCAACCCCCTGATCATTTTGTATGCCTCTATTAAGTCTCCTCTTAACCTTCTTCTCTCCAACGAAAACAACCTCAAGTCCGTCAGCCTTTCCTCATAAGATTTTCCCTCCATACCAGGCAACATCCTGGTAAATCTCCTCTGCACCCGCTCCAAAGCCTCCACGTCCTTCCTATAATGCGGTGACCAGAACTGTACGCAATACTCCAAATGCGGCCGTACCAGAGTTCTGTACAGCTGCAACATGACCTCCCGACTCCGGAACTCAATCCCTCTACCAATAAAGGCCAACACTCCATAGGCCTTCTTCACAACCCTATCAACCTGGGTGGCAACTTTCAGGGATCTATGTACATGGACACCTAGATCCCTCTGCTCATCCACACTTTCAAGAACTTTACCATTAGCCAAATATTCCGCATTCCTGTTATTCCTTCCAAAGTGAATCACCTCACACTTCTCTACATTAAACTCCATTTGCCACCTCTCAGCCCAGCTCTGCAGCTTATCTATATCCCTCTGTAACCTGCTACATCCTTCCACACTATCGACAACACCACCGACTTTAGTATCGTCTGCAAATTTACTCACCCACCCTTCTGCGCCTTCCTCTAGGTCATTGATAAAAATGACAAACAGCAACGGCCCCAGAACAGATCCTTGTGGTACTCCACTTGTGACTGTACTCCATTCTGAACATTTCCCATCAACCACCACCCTCTGTCTTCTTTCAGCTAGCCAATTTCTGATCCACATCTCTAAATCACCCTCAATCCCCAGCCTCCGTATTTTTTGCAATAGCCTACCGTGGGGAACCTTATCAAACGCTTTGCTGAAATCCATATACACCACATCAACTGCTCTACCCTCGTCTACCTGTTCAGTCACCTTCTCAAAGAACTCAATAAGGTTTGTGAGGCATGACCTACCCTTCACAAAGCCATGCTGACTATCCCTGATCATATTATTCCTATCTAGATGATTATAAATCTTGTCCCTTATAATCCCCTCCAAGACTTTACCCACTACAGACGTGAGGCTCACCGGTCTATAGTTGCCGGGGTTGTCTCTGCTCCCCTTTTTGAACAAAGGGACCACATTTGCTGTCCTCCAGTCCTCTGGCACTATTCCTGTAGCCAATGATGACATAAAAATCAAAGCCAAAGGTCCAGCAATCTCTTCCCTGGCCTCCCATAGAATCCTAGGATAAATCCCATCAGGTCCCGGGGACTTATCTATTTTCAGCCTGTCCAGAATTGCCAACACCTCTTCCCTACGTACCTCAATGCCATCTATTCTATTAGCCTGGGGCTCAGCATTCTCCTCCACAACATTATCTTTTTCCTGAGTGAATACTGACGAAAAATATTCATTTAGTATCTCGCCTATCTCTTCAGACTCCACACACAATTTCCCATCCCTGTCCTTGACTGGTCCTACTCTTTCCCTAGTCATTCGCTTATTCCTGACATACCTATAGAAAGCTTTTGGGTTTTCCTTGATCCTTCCTGCCAAATACTTCTCATGTCCCCTCCTTGCTCGTCTTAGCTCTCTCTTTAGATCCTTCCTCGCTACCTTGTAACTATCCATCGCCCCAACCGAAACTTCACACTTCATCTTCACATAGGCCTTCTTCTTCCTCTTAACAAGAGATTCCACTTCCTTGGTAAACCACGGTTCCCTCGCTCGACGCCTTCCTCCCTGTCTGACCGGTACATACTTATCAAGAACACGCAGTAGCTGATCCTTGAACAAGCCCCACTTATCCAGTGTGCCCAACACTTGCAGCCTACTTCTCCACTCCCAATCCAACTCCCACTGACACTCCCGATCAATCCAACTCCCACTGACACTCCCGATCAATCCAACTCCCACTGACGCTCCCGATCAATCCAACTCCCACTGACACTACCGATCAATTCCACCGACACTCCCGATCAGTTCAACTCCTATTGACACTCCCAATCAATAAAACTCCCACTGACACTCCCGATCAATCCCAGTGACACTCCCGATCAATCCCACTGACACTCCCGATCAATCCTACTCCCACTGACACTCCCGATCAATCCAACTCCCACTGAAACTCCCGATCAATCCAACTCCCACTGACACTGCCGATCAATCCAACTCCCACTGACACTCCCGATCAATCCAACTCCCACTGACTCTCCCATCATTCCCACTGACACTGACACTCCCGATCAATCCAACTCCCACTGACACTCCGGATCAATCAAACTCCCACTGACTGTCCCGATCAATCCAACTCCCACTGAAACTCCCGATCAATCCCACTGACACTCCCGATCAGCCCAACTTCCACTGACAGTCCCGATCAATCCAACTCCCAATGACACTCCCGATCAATCCAACTCCCACTGACGCTCACGATCAATCCAACTCCCACTGACACTCCCGATCAATCCAACTCCCACTGACACTCGTTATCAGCCCAACTTCCACTGACACTCCCGAACAATTCACCTCCCACTGACTCTCCCGATCAATCCAATTCCCACTGAAACTCCCGATCAATCCAACTCCCATTGACACTCCCGATCAATCCAACTCCCACTGACACTCCCGATCAATCAAACTCCCACTGACAATCCCGATCAATCCAACTCCCACTGACACACCCGAACAATCCAACTGCAACTGACACTCCCGGTCATTCCCACTGTCACTCCCGGTCAATCCAACTCCCACTGACTATCCCGATCAATCCAACTCCCACTGACACTCCCGATCAATCCAACTCCCATTGAAACTTCCGAACAATCCAACTACCACTGACACTCCCGATCAATCCAACTCCCACTGACACTCCCGAACAATCCAACTCCCCCTGACTCTCCCGATCAATCAAACTCCCACTGACACTCCCGATCAATCCAACTCCCATTGACACTCCCGATCAATCAAACTCCCACTGACACTCCCGAACAATCCAACTCCCACTGACTCTCCCGATCTATCAAACTCCCACTGACACTCCCGATCAATCCAACTGCCATTGACACTTCCGAACAATCCAACTCCCACTGACTCTCGCATTCAATCCAATTCCCACTGAAATTCCCGATCAATCCAACTCCCATTGACACTCCCGATCAATCCAACTCCCACTGACACTCCCGATCAATCCAACTCCCACTGACACTCCCGATCAATCCAACTCCCACTGAAACTCCCGATCAATCCAACTCCCAATGACACTCCCGATCAAGCCAACTCCCACTGACACTCCCGATTAATCCAACTCCCACTGACACTCCCAATCAATCCAAATCCCACTGACACTCCCGATCAATCCAACTCCCACTGACACTCACGATCAATCCCACTGACACTCCCGATCAATCCAACTCCCACTGACACTCCCAATCTATCCAACTCCCACTGAAACTCCCGATCAATCCAACTCCCACTGACACTCACGATCAATCCAACTCCCACTGACACTCACGATCAATCCCACTCCCACTGACACTCCCGATCAATCCTTCTCCAACTGACACTCCCGATCAATCCAACTCCCACTGACACTCCCGATCAATCCAACTCCCACTGACGGTCCCGATCAATCCAACTCCCACTGACACTCCCGATCAGCCCAACTCCCACTGACACTCCCGATCAATCCAACTCCCACTGCGACTCCCGATCAATCCAACTGCCACTGACACTCCCGATCAATCCAACTCCCACTGACACTCCCGATCAATCCAACTCCCACTGACACACCCGATCAGCCCAACTCCCACTGACACTCCCGATCAATCCAACTCCCAATGACACTCCCGATCAATCCAACTCCCACTGACGCTCACGATCAATCCAACTCCCACTGACACTCCCGATCAATCCAACTCCCACTGACACTCGTTATCAGCCCAACTTCCACTGACACTCCCGAACAATTCACCTCCCACTGACTCTCCCGATCAATCCAATTCCCACTGAAACTCCCGATCAATCCAACTCCCATTGACACTCCCGATCAATCCAACTCCCACTGACACTCCCGATCAATCAAACTCCCACTGACAATCCCGATCAATCCAACTCCCACTGACACACCCGAACAATCCAACTGCAACTGACACTCCCGGTCATTCCCACTGTCACTCCCGGTCAATCCAACTCCCACTGACTATCCCGATCAATCCAACTCCCACTGACACTCCCGATCAATCCAACTCCCATTGAAACTTCCGAACAATCCAACTACCACTGACACTCCCGATCAATCCAACTCCCACTGACACTCCCGAACAATCCAACTCCCCCTGACTCTCCCGATCAATCAAACTCCCACTGACACTCCCGATCAATCCAACTCCCATTGACACTCCCGATCAATCAAACTCCCACTGACACTCCCGAACAATCCAACTCCCACTGACTCTCCCGATCTATCAAACTCCCACTGACACTCCCGATCAATCCAACTGCCATTGACACTTCCGAACAATCCAACTCCCACTGACTCTCGCATTCAATCCAATTCCCACTGAAATTCCCGATCAATCCAACTCCCATTGACACTCCCGATCAATCCAACTCCCACTGACACTCCCGATCAATCCAACTCCCACTGACACTCCCGATCAATCCAACTCCCACTGAAACTCCCGATCAATCCAACTCCCAATGACACTCCCGATCAAGCCAACTCCCACTGACACTCCCGATTAATCCAACTCCCACTGACACTCCCAATCAATCCAAATCCCACTGACACTCCCGATCAATCCAACTCCCACTGACACTCACGATCAATCCCACTGACACTCCCGATCAATCCAACTCCCACTGACACTCCCAATCTATCCAACTCCCACTGAAACTCCCGATCAATCCAACTCCCACTGACACTCACGATCAATCCAACTCCCACTGACACTCACGATCAATCCCACTCCCACTGACACTCCCGATCAATCCTTCTCCAACTGACACTCCCGATCAATCCAACTCCCACTGACACTCCCGATCAATCCAACTCCCACTGACGGTCCCGATCAATCCAACTCCCACTGACACTCCCGATCAGCCCAACTCCCACTGACACTCCCGATCAATCCAACTCCCACTGCGACTCCCGATCAATCCAACTGCCACTGACACTCCCGATCAATCCAACTCCCACTGACACTCCCGATCAATCCAACTCCCACTGACACACCCGATCAGCCCAACTCCCACTGACACTCCCGATCAATCCAACTCCCACTGACACTCCCGATCAATCCAACTCCCACTGACGGTCCCGATCAATCCAACTCCCACTGACACTCCCGATCAGCCCAACTCCCACTGACACTCCCGATCAATCCAACTCCCACTGCGACTCCCGATCAATCCAACTGCCACTGACACTCCCGATCAATCCAACTCCCACTGACACTCCCGATCAATCCAACTCCCACTGACACTCCCGATCAATCCAACTCCCACTGACAGTCCCGAGCAATCCAACTCCCACTGACTGTCCCGATCAATCCAACTCCCACTGACACTCCCGATCAATTCAACTCCCACTGACTGTCCCGATCAATCCAACTCCCACTGAAACTCCCGATCAATCCCACTGACACTCCCGATCAGCCCAACTATCAGTGACACTCCCGATCAGCCCAACTTCCACTGACACTCCGGATCAATCCAACTCCCACTGACGCTCCCGATCATTCCCACTGACACTGACACTCCCGATCAATCCAACTCCCACTGACACTCCCGAGCAGCCCAACTTCCACTGACACTCCCGATCAATCCAACTCCCACTGACACTCCCGATCAGCCCAACTTCGACTGCGACTCCCGATCAATCCAACTCCCACTGACACTCCCGATCAATCCAACTCCCACTGACACTCCCGATCAATCCAACTCCCACTGACACTCCCGATCAATCCCACTGACACTCCCGATCAATCCCACTCACACTCCCGATCAATCCAACTGCCACTGACACTCCCGATCAATCCAACTCCCACTGACACACCCGATCAGCCCAACTTCCACTGCGACTCCCGATCAATCCAACTCCCACTGACACTCCCGATCAATCCAACTCCCACTTACACTCCCGATCAATCCAACTCCCACTGACACTACCGATCAATCCAACTCCCACTGACACTCCCGATCAATCCAAATCCCATTGGCACTCCCGATCAATACAACTCCCACTGACGGTCCCGATCAATCCAACTCCCACTGACACTCCGAATCAATCCACCTCCCACTACACTCCCGATCAACCCAACTCCCACTGACAGTCATAGAACATAGAACATAGAACAATACAGCGCAGTACAGGCCCTTCGGCCCACGATGTTGCACCGAAACAAAAGCCATCTAACCTACACTATGCCATTATCATCCATATGTTTATCCAATAAACTTTTAAATGCCCTCAATGTCGGCGAGTTCACTACTGTAGCAGGTAGGGCATTCCACGGCCTCACTACTCTTTGCGTAAAGAACCTACCTCTGACCTCTGTCCTATATCTATTACCCCTCAGTTTAAAGTTATGTCCCCTCGTGCCAGCCATATCCATCCGCGGGAGAAGGCTCTCACTGTCCACCCTATCCAACCCCCTGATCATTTTGTATGCCTCTATTAAGTCTCCTCTTAACCTTCTTCTCTCCAACGAAAACAACCTCAAGTCCGTCAGCCTTTCCTCATAAGATTTTCCCTCCATACCAGGCAACATCCTGGTAAATCTCCTCTGCACCCGCTCCAAAGCCTCCACGTCCTTCCTATAATGCGGTGACCAGAACTGTACGCAATACTCCAAATGCGGCCGTACCAGAGTTCTGTACAGCTGCAACATGACCTCCCGACTCCGGAACTCAATCCCTCTACCAATAAAGGCCAACACTCCATAGGCCTTCTTCACAACCCTATCAACCTGGGTGGCAACTTTCAGGGATCTATGTACATGGACACCTAGATCCCTCTGCTCATCCACACTTTCAAGAACTTTACCATTAGCCAAATATTCCGCATTCCTGTTATTCCTTCCAAAGTGAATCACCTCACACTTCTCTACATTAAACTCCATTTGCCACCTCTCAGCCCAGCTCTGCAGCTTATCTATATCCCTCTGTAACCTGCTACATCCTTCCACACTATCGACAACACCACCGACTTTAGTATCGTCTGCAAATTTACTCACCCACCCTTCTGCGCCTTCCTCTAGGTCATTGATAAAAATGACAAACAGCAACGGCCCCAGAACAGATCCTTGTGGTACTCCACTTGTGACTGTACTCCATTCTGAACATTTCCCATCAACCACCACCCTCTGTCTTCTTTCAGCTAGCCAATTTCTGATCCACATCTCTAAATCACCCTCAATCCCCAGCCTCCGTATTTTTTGCAATAGCCTACCGTGGGGAACCTTATCAAACGCTTTGCTGAAATCCATATACACCACATCAACTGCTCTACCCTCGTCTACCTGTTCAGTCACCTTCTCAAAGAACTCAATAAGGTTTGTGAGGCATGACCTACCCTTCACAAAGCCATGCTGACTATCCCTGATCATATTATTCCTATCTAGATGATTATAAATCTTGTCCCTTATAATCCCCTCCAAGACTTTACCCACTACAGACGTGAGGCTCACCGGTCTATAGTTGCCGGGGTTGTCTCTGCTCCCCTTTTTGAACAAAGGGACCACATTTGCTGTCCTCCAGTCCTCTGGCACTATTCCTGTAGCCAATGATGACATAAAAATCAAAGCCAAAGGTCCAGCAATCTCTTCCCTGGCCTCCCATAGAATCCTAGGATAAATCCCATCAGGTCCCGGGGACTTATCTATTTTCAGCCTGTCCAGAATTGCCAACACCTCTTCCCTACGTACCTCAATGCCATCTATTCTATTAGCCTGGGGCTCAGCATTCTCCTCCACAACATTATCTTTTTCCTGAGTGAATACTGACGAAAAATATTCATTTAGTATCTCGCCTATCTCTTCAGACTCCACACACAATTTCCCATCCCTGTCCTTGACTGGTCCTACTCTTTCCCTAGTCATTCGCTTATTCCTGACATACCTATAGAAAGCTTTTGGGTTTTCCTTGATCCTTCCTGCCAAATACTTCTCATGTCCCCTCCTTGCTCGTCTTAGCTCTCTCTTTAGATCCTTCCTCGCTACCTTGTAACTATCCATCGCCCCAACCGAAACTTCACACTTCATCTTCACATAGGCCTTCTTCTTCCTCTTAACAAGAGATTCCACTTCCTTGGTAAACCACGGTTCCCTCGCTCGACGCCTTCCTCCCTGTCTGACCGGTACATACTTATCAAGAACACGCAGTAGCTGATCCTTGAACAAGCCCCACTTATCCAGTGTGCCCAACACTTGCAGCCTACTTCTCCACTCCCAATCCAACTCCCACTGACACTCCCGATCAATCCAACTCCCACTGACACTCCCGATCAATCCAACTCCCACTGACGCTCCCGATCAATCCAACTCCCACTGACACTACCGATCAATTCCACCGACACTCCCGATCAGTTCAACTCCTATTGACACTCCCAATCAATAAAACTCCCACTGACATTCCCGATCAATTCCACTGACACTCCCGATCAGTCCAACTCCCATTGACACTACCGATCAATCCCACTGACACTGACACTCCCGATCAATCCCACTGACACTGACACTCCCGATTAATCCAACTCCCACTGACACTCCCGATCAATCCCACTGACACTGACACTCCGGTCAATCCAACTCCCACTGACACTCCCGATCAATCTCACTCCCATTGACACTCCCGATCAATCCAACTCCCACTGACTCTCCCGATCAATCAAACTCCCACTGACACTCCCGATCAATCCAACTCCCATTGACACTTCCGAACAATCCAACTCCCACTGACTCTCCCGTTCAATTCAATTCCCACTGAAACTCCCGATCAATCCAACTCCCATTCACACTTCCGATCAATCAAACTCCCACTGACACTCCCGATCAATCTAACTCCCACTGACACTCCCGATCAAACCAACTCCCATTGACACTCCCGATCAATCAAACTCCCACTGACTGTCCCGATCAATCCAACTCCCACTGAAACTCCCGATCAATCCCACTGACACTCCCGATCAGCCCAACTTCCACTGACAGTCCCGATCAATCCAACTCCCAATGACACTCCCGATCAATCCAACTCCCACTGACGCTCACGATCAATCCAACTCCCACTGACACTCCCGATCAATCCAACTCCCACTGACACTCGTTATCAGCCCAACTTCCACTGACACTCCCGAACAATTCACCTCCCACTGACTCTCCCGATCAATCCAATTCCCACTGAAACTCCCGATCAATCCAACTCCCATTGACACTCCCGATCAATCCAACTCCCACTGACACTCCCGATCAATCAAACTCCCACTGACAATCCCGATCAATCCAACTCCCACTGACACACCCGAACAATCCAACTGCAACTGACACTCCCGGTCATTCCCACTGTCACTCCCGGTCAATCCAACTCCCACTGACTATCCCGATCAATCCAACTCCCACTGACACTCCCGATCAATCCAACTCCCATTGAAACTTCCGAACAATCCAACTACCACTGACACTCCCGATCAATCCAACTCCCACTGACACTCCCGAACAATCCAACTCCCCCTGACTCTCCCGATCAATCAAACTCCCACTGACACTCCCGATCAATCCAACTCCCATTGACACTCCCGATCAATCAAACTCCCACTGACACTCCCGAACAATCCAACTCCCACTGACTCTCCCGATCTATCAAACTCCCACTGACACTCCCGATCAATCCAACTGCCATTGACACTTCCGAACAATCCAACTCCCACTGACTCTCGCATTCAATCCAATTCCCACTGAAATTCCCGATCAATCCAACTCCCATTGACACTCCCGATCAATCCAACTCCCACTGACACTCCCGATCAATCCAACTCCCACTGACACTCCCGATCAATCCAACTCCCACTGAAACTCCCGATCAATCCAACTCCCAATGACACTCCCGATCAAGCCAACTCCCACTGACACTCCCGATTAATCCAACTCCCACTGACACTCCCAATCAATCCAAATCCCACTGACACTCCCGATCAATCCAACTCCCACTGACACTCACGATCAATCCCACTGACACTCCCGATCAATCCAACTCCCACTGACACTCCCAATCTATCCAACTCCCACTGAAACTCCCGATCAATCCAACTCCCACTGACACTCACGATCAATCCAACTCCCACTGACACTCACGATCAATCCCACTCCCACTGACACTCCCGATCAATCCTTCTCCAACTGACACTCCCGATCAATCCAACTCCCACTGACACTCCCGATCAATCCAACTCCCACTGACGGTCCCGATCAATCCAACTCCCACTGACACTCCCGATCAGCCCAACTCCCACTGACACTCCCGATCAATCCAACTCCCACTGCGACTCCCGATCAATCCAACTGCCACTGACACTCCCGATCAATCCAACTCCCACTGACACTCCCGATCAATCCAACTCCCACTGACACACCCGATCAGCCCAACTCCCACTGACACTCCCGATCAATCCAACTCCCAATGACACTCCCGATCAATCCAACTCCCACTGACGCTCACGATCAATCCAACTCCCACTGACACTCCCGATCAATCCAACTCCCACTGACACTCGTTATCAGCCCAACTTCCACTGACACTCCCGAACAATTCACCTCCCACTGACTCTCCCGATCAATCCAATTCCCACTGAAACTCCCGATCAATCCAACTCCCATTGACACTCCCGATCAATCCAACTCCCACTGACACTCCCGATCAATCAAACTCCCACTGACAATCCCGATCAATCCAACTCCCACTGACACACCCGAACAATCCAACTGCAACTGACACTCCCGGTCATTCCCACTGTCACTCCCGGTCAATCCAACTCCCACTGACTATCCCGATCAATCCAACTCCCACTGACACTCCCGATCAATCCAACTCCCATTGAAACTTCCGAACAATCCAACTACCACTGACACTCCCGATCAATCCAACTCCCACTGACACTCCCGAACAATCCAACTCCCCCTGACTCTCCCGATCAATCAAACTCCCACTGACACTCCCGATCAATCCAACTCCCATTGACACTCCCGATCAATCAAACTCCCACTGACACTCCCGAACAATCCAACTCCCACTGACTCTCCCGATCTATCAAACTCCCACTGACACTCCCGATCAATCCAACTGCCATTGACACTTCCGAACAATCCAACTCCCACTGACTCTCGCATTCAATCCAATTCCCACTGAAATTCCCGATCAATCCAACTCCCATTGACACTCCCGATCAATCCAACTCCCACTGACACTCCCGATCAATCCAACTCCCACTGACACTCCCGATCAATCCAACTCCCACTGAAACTCCCGATCAATCCAACTCCCAATGACACTCCCGATCAAGCCAACTCCCACTGACACTCCCGATTAATCCAACTCCCACTGACACTCCCAATCAATCCAAATCCCACTGACACTCCCGATCAATCCAACTCCCACTGACACTCACGATCAATCCCACTGACACTCCCGATCAATCCAACTCCCACTGACACTCCCAATCTATCCAACTCCCACTGAAACTCCCGATCAATCCAACTCCCACTGACACTCACGATCAATCCAACTCCCACTGACACTCACGATCAATCCCACTCCCACTGACACTCCCGATCAATCCTTCTCCAACTGACACTCCCGATCAATCCAACTCCCACTGACACTCCCGATCAATCCAACTCCCACTGACGGTCCCGATCAATCCAACTCCCACTGACACTCCCGATCAGCCCAACTCCCACTGACACTCCCGATCAATCCAACTCCCACTGCGACTCCCGATCAATCCAACTGCCACTGACACTCCCGATCAATCCAACTCCCACTGACACTCCCGATCAATCCAACTCCCACTGACACACCCGATCAGCCCAACTCCCACTGACACTCCCGATCAATCCAACTCCCACTGACACTCCCGATCAATCCAACTCCCACTGACGGTCCCGATCAATCCAACTCCCACTGACACTCCCGATCAGCCCAACTCCCACTGACACTCCCGATCAATCCAACTCCCACTGCGACTCCCGATCAATCCAACTGCCACTGACACTCCCGATCAATCCAACTCCCACTGACACTCCCGATCAATCCAACTCCCACTGACACTCCCGATCAATCCAACTCCCACTGACAGTCCCGAGCAATCCAACTCCCACTGACTGTCCCGATCAATCCAACTCCCACTGACACTCCCGATCAATTCAACTCCCACTGACTGTCCCGATCAATCCAACTCCCACTGAAACTCCCGATCAATCCCACTGACACTCCCGATCAGCCCAACTATCAGTGACACTCCCGATCAGCCCAACTTCCACTGACACTCCGGATCAATCCAACTCCCACTGACGCTCCCGATCATTCCCACTGACACTGACACTCCCGATCAATCCAACTCCCACTGACACTCCCGAGCAGCCCAACTTCCACTGACACTCCCGATCAATCCAACTCCCACTGACACTCCCGATCAGCCCAACTTCGACTGCGACTCCCGATCAATCCAACTCCCACTGACACTCCCGATCAATCCAACTCCCACTGACACTCCCGATCAATCCAACTCCCACTGACACTCCCGATCAATCCCACTGACACTCCCGATCAATCCCACTCACACTCCCGATCAATCCAACTGCCACTGACACTCCCGATCAATCCAACTCCCACTGACACACCCGATCAGCCCAACTTCCACTGCGACTCCCGATCAATCCAACTCCCACTGACACTCCCGATCAATCCAACTCCCACTTACACTCCCGATCAATCCAACTCCCACTGACACTACCGATCAATCCAACTCCCACTGACACTCCCGATCAATCCAAATCCCATTGGCACTCCCGATCAATACAACTCCCACTGACGGTCCCGATCAATCCAACTCCCACTGACACTCCGAATCAATCCACCTCCCACTACACTCCCGATCAACCCAACTCCCACTGACAGTCATAGAACATAGAACATAGAACAATACAGCGCAGTACAGGCCCTTCGGCCCACGATGTTGCACCGAAACAAAAGCCATCTAACCTACACTATGCCATTATCATCCATATGTTTATCCAATAAACTTTTAAATGCCCTCAATGTCGGCGAGTTCACTACTGTAGCAGGTAGGGCATTCCACGGCCTCACTACTCTTTGCGTAAAGAACCTACCTCTGACCTCTGTCCTATATCTATTACCCCTCAGTTTAAAGTTATGTCCCCTCGTGCCAGCCATATCCATCCGCGGGAGAAGGCTCTCACTGTCCACCCTATCCAACCCCCTGATCATTTTGTATGCCTCTATTAAGTCTCCTCTTAACCTTCTTCTCTCCAACGAAAACAACCTCAAGTCCGTCAGCCTTTCCTCATAAGATTTTCCCTCCATACCAGGCAACATCCTGGTAAATCTCCTCTGCACCCGCTCCAAAGCCTCCACGTCCTTCCTATAATGCGGTGACCAGAACTGTACGCAATACTCCAAATGCGGCCGTACCAGAGTTCTGTACAGCTGCAACATGACCTCCCGACTCCGGAACTCAATCCCTCTACCAATAAAGGCCAACACTCCATAGGCCTTCTTCACAACCCTATCAACCTGGGTGGCAACTTTCAGGGATCTATGTACATGGACACCTAGATCCCTCTGCTCATCCACACTTTCAAGAACTTTACCATTAGCCAAATATTCCGCATTCCTGTTATTCCTTCCAAAGTGAATCACCTCACACTTCTCTACATTAAACTCCATTTGCCACCTCTCAGCCCAGCTCTGCAGCTTATCTATATCCCTCTGTAACCTGCTACATCCTTCCACACTATCGACAACACCACCGACTTTAGTATCGTCTGCAAATTTACTCACCCACCCTTCTGCGCCTTCCTCTAGGTCATTGATAAAAATGACAAACAGCAACGGCCCCAGAACAGATCCTTGTGGTACTCCACTTGTGACTGTACTCCATTCTGAACATTTCCCATCAACCACCACCCTCTGTCTTCTTTCAGCTAGCCAATTTCTGATCCACATCTCTAAATCACCCTCAATCCCCAGCCTCCGTATTTTTTGCAATAGCCTACCGTGGGGAACCTTATCAAACGCTTTGCTGAAATCCATATACACCACATCAACTGCTCTACCCTCGTCTACCTGTTCAGTCACCTTCTCAAAGAACTCAATAAGGTTTGTGAGGCATGACCTACCCTTCACAAAGCCATGCTGACTATCCCTGATCATATTATTCCTATCTAGATGATTATAAATCTTGTCCCTTATAATCCCCTCCAAGACTTTACCCACTACAGACGTGAGGCTCACCGGTCTATAGTTGCCGGGGTTGTCTCTGCTCCCCTTTTTGAACAAAGGGACCACATTTGCTGTCCTCCAGTCCTCTGGCACTATTCCTGTAGCCAATGATGACATAAAAATCAAAGCCAAAGGTCCAGCAATCTCTTCCCTGGCCTCCCATAGAATCCTAGGATAAATCCCATCAGGTCCCGGGGACTTATCTATTTTCAGCCTGTCCAGAATTGCCAACACCTCTTCCCTACGTACCTCAATGCCATCTATTCTATTAGCCTGGGGCTCAGCATTCTCCTCCACAACATTATCTTTTTCCTGAGTGAATACTGACGAAAAATATTCATTTAGTATCTCGCCTATCTCTTCAGACTCCACACACAATTTCCCATCCCTGTCCTTGACTGGTCCTACTCTTTCCCTAGTCATTCGCTTATTCCTGACATACCTATAGAAAGCTTTTGGGTTTTCCTTGATCCTTCCTGCCAAATACTTCTCATGTCCCCTCCTTGCTCGTCTTAGCTCTCTCTTTAGATCCTTCCTCGCTACCTTGTAACTATCCATCGCCCCAACCGAAACTTCACACTTCATCTTCACATAGGCCTTCTTCTTCCTCTTAACAAGAGATTCCACTTCCTTGGTAAACCACGGTTCCCTCGCTCGACGCCTTCCTCCCTGTCTGACCGGTACATACTTATCAAGAACACGCAGTAGCTGATCCTTGAACAAGCCCCACTTATCCAGTGTGCCCAACACTTGCAGCCTACTTCTCCACTCCCAATCCAACTCCCACTGACACTCCCGATCAATCCAACTCCCACTGACACTCCCGATCAATCCAACTCCCACTGACGCTCCCGATCAATCCAACTCCCACTGACACTACCGATCAATTCCACCGACACTCCCGATCAGTTCAACTCCTATTGACACTCCCAATCAATAAAACTCCCACTGACATTCCCGATCAATTCCACTGACACTCCCGATCAGTCCAACTCCCATTGACACTACCGGTCAATCCCACTGACACTGACACTCCCGATCAATCCCACTGACACTGACACTCCCGATTAATCCAACTCCCACTGACACTCCCGATCAATCCCACTGACACTGACACTCCGGTCAATCCAACTCCCACTGACACTCCCGATCAATCTCACTCCCATTGACACTCCCGATCAATCCAACTCCCACTGACACTGCAGAACAATCCAACTCCCACTGACTCTCCCGATCAATCAAACTCCCACTGACACTCCCGAACAATCCAACTCCCACTGACTCTCCCGATCAATCAAACTCCCACTGACACTCCCGATCAATCCAACTCCCATTGACACTTCCGAACAATCCAACTCCCACTGACTCTCCCGTTCAATTCAATTCCCACTGAAACTCCCGATCAATCCAACTCCCATTCACACTTCCGATCAATCAAACTCCCACTGACACTCCCGATCAATCTAACTCCCACTGACACTCCCGATCAAACCAACTCCCATTGACACTCCCGATCAATCAAACTCCCACTGACTGTCCCGATCAATCCAACTCCCACTGAAACTCCCGATCAATCCCACTGACACTCCCGATCAGCCCAACTTCCACTGACAGTCCCGATCAATCCAACTCCCAATGACACTCCCGATCAATCCAACTCCCACTGACGCTCACGATCAATCCAACTCCCACTGACACTCCCGATCAATCCAACTCCCACTGACACTCGTTGTCAGCCCAACTTCCACTGACACTCCCGAACAATTCACCTCCCACTGACTCTCCCGATCAATCCAATTCCCACTGAAACTCCCGATCAATCCAACTCCCATTGACACTCCCGATCAATCCAACTCCCACTGACACTCCCGATCAATCAAACTCCCACTGACACTCCCGATCAATCCAACTCCCACTGACACACCCGAACAATCCAACTGCAACTGACACTCCCGGTCATTCCCACTGTCACTCCCGGTCAATCCAACTCCCACTGACTATCCCGATCAATCCAACTCCCACTGACACTCCCGATCAATCCAACTCCCATTGAAACTTCCGAACAATCCAACTACCACTGACACTCCCGATCAATCCAACTCCCACTGACACTCCCGAACAATCCAACTCCCCCTGACTCTCCCGATCAATCAAACTCCCACTGACACTCCCGATCAATCCAACTCCCATTGACACTCCCGATCAATCAAACTCCCACTGACACTCCCGAACAATCCAACTCCCACTGACTCTCCCGATCTATCAAACTCCCACTGACACTCCCGATCAATCCAACTGCCATTGACACTTCCGAACAATCCAACTCCCACTGACTCTCGCGATCAATCCAATTCCCACTGAAATTCCCGATCAATCCAACTCCCATTGACACTCCCGATCAATCCAACTCCCACTGACACTCCCGATCAATCCAACTCCCACTGACACTCCCGATCAATCCAACTCCCACTGAAACTCAAGATCAATCCAACTCCCAATGACACTCCCGATCAAGCCAACTCCCACTGACACTCCCGATTAATCCAACTCCCACTGACACTCCCAATCAATCCAAATCCCACTGACACTCCCGATCAATCCAACTCCCACTGACACTCACGATCAATCCCACTGACACTCCCGATCAATCCAACTCCCACTGACACTCCCAATCTATCCAACTCCCACTGAAACTCCCGATCAATCCAACTCCCACTGACACTCACGATCAATCCAACTCCCACTGACACTCACGATCAATCCCACTCCCACTGACACTCCCGATCAATCCTTCTCCAACTGACACTCCCGATCAATCCAACTCCCACTGACACTCCCGATCAATCCAACTCCCACTGACGGTCCCGATCAATCCAACTCCCACTGACACTCCCGATCAGCCCAACTCCCACTGACACTCCCGATCAATCCAACTCCCACTGCGACTCCCGATCAATCCAACTGCCACTGACACTCCCGATCAATCCAACTCCCACTGACACTCCCGATCAATCCAACTCCCACTGACACACCCGATCAGCCCAACTCCCACTGACACTCCCGATCAATCCAACTCCCACTGACACTCCCGATCAATCCAACTCCCACTGACGGTCCCGATCAATCCAACTCCCACTGACACTCCCGATCAGCCCAACTCCCACTGACACTCCCGATCAATCCAACTCCCACTGCGACTCCCGATCAATCCAACTGCCACTGACACTCCCGATCAATCCAACTCCCACTGACACTCCCGATCAATCCAACTCCCACTGACACTCCCGATCAATCCAACTCCCACTGACAGTCCCGAGCAATCCAACTCCCACTGACTGTCCCGATCAATCCAACTCCCACTGACACTCCCGATCAATCCAACTCCCACTGACTGTCCCGATCAATCCAACTCCCACTGAAACTCCCGATCAATCCCACTGACACTCCCGATCAGCCCAACTATCAGTGACACTCCCGATCAGCCCAACTTCCACTGACAGTCCCGATCAATCCAACTTCCACTGACAGTCCCGAGCAATCCAACTCCCACTGACTGTCCCGATCAATCCAACTCCCACTGACACTCCCGATCAATCCAACTCCCACTGACTGTCCCGATCAATCCAACTCCCACTGACACTCCCGATCAATCCCACTGACACTCCCGATCAGCCCAACTTCCACTGACACTCCCGATCAATCCAACTCCCGCTGAAACTCCCGATCAATCCAACTCCCACTGAAACTCCCGATCAATCCCACTGACACTCCCGATCAGCCCAACTACCAGTGAGACTCCCGATCAGCCCAACTTCCACTGACAGTCCCGATCAATCCAACTCCCACTGACACCCCCGATCAATCCAACTCCCGTTGAAACTCATAATCAATCCAACTCCCACTGACACTCCCGATCAATCCAACTCCCACTGACGCTCACGCTCAATCCAACTCCCACTGACCATCCCGATCAATCCAACTCCCACTGACACTCGTTATCAGCCCAACTTCCACTGACACTCCCGAACAATTCAACTCCCAGTGACTCTCCCGATCAATCTAATTCCCACTGAAACTCCCGATCAATCCAACTCCCATTGACACTCCCGATCAATCCAACTCCCACTGACACTCCCGATCAATCAAACTCCCACTGACACTCCCGATCAATCCAACTCCCACTGACACACCCGAACAATACAACTGCAACTGACACTCCTGATCATTCCCATTGTCACTCCCGGTCAATCCAACTCCCACTGACACTCCCGATCAATCCAACTCCCACTGACACTCCCGATCAATCCAACTCCCATTGAAACTTCCGAACAATCCAACTACCACTGACACTCCCGATCAATCCAACTCCCACTGACACTCCCGAACAATCCAACTCCCCCTGACTCTCCCGATCAATCAAACTCCCACCGGCACTCCCGATCAATCCAACTCCCACTGACTCTCCCGATCTATCAAACTCCCACTGACACTCCCGATCAATCCAACTCCCATTGACACTTCCGAACAATTCAACTCCCACTGACTCTCGCGATCAATCCAATTCCCACTGAAATTCCCGATCAATCCAACTCCCATTGACACTCCCGATTAATCCAACTCCCACTGACACTCCCAATCAATCCAAATCCCACTGACACTCCCGATCAATTCAACTCCCACTGACACTCACGATCAATCCCACTGACACTCCCGATCAATCCCACTGACATTCCCGATCAATCCAACTCCCACTGACACTCCCGATCAATCCAACTCCCACTGAAACTCCCGATCAATCCAACTCCCACTGACACTACCGATCAATCCAACTCCCACTGACACTCCCGATCAATCCAACTCCCACTGACACTCCCGATCAATCCAACTCCCACTGACACTCCCGATCAATCCTTCTCCAACTGACACTCCCGATCAATCCAACTCCCACTGACACACCCGATCAATCCAACTCCCACTGACACTCCCGATCAATCCAACCCCCACTGACACTCCCGATCAATCCAACTCCCACTGACGGTCCCGATCAATCCAACTCCCACCGACACTCCCGATCAGCCCAACATCCACTGACACTCCCGAACAATCCAACTCCCCCTGACTCTCCCGATCAATCCAACTCCCACTGACACTCCCGATCAATCCAACTCCCACTGACACTCCCGATCAATCCAACTCCCACTGACACTCCCGATCAATCCAACTCCCACTGACACTCCCGATCAATCCCACTGACACTCCCGATCAATCCCACTCACACTCCCGATCAATCCAACTCCCACTGACACTCCCGATCAATCCAACTCCCACTGCGACTCACGATCAATCCAACTGCCACTGACACTCCCGATCAATCCAACTCCCACTGACACTCCCGATCAATCCAACTCCCACTGACACTCCCGATAAATCCAACTCCCACTGACTGTCCCGATCAATCCAACTCCCACTGAAACTCCCGATCAATCCCACTGACACTCCCGATCAGCCCAACTATCAGTGACACTCCCGATCAGCCCAACTTCCACTGACAGTCCCGATCAATCCAACTTCCACTGACAGTCCCGAGCAATCCAACTCCCACTGACTGTCCCGATCAATCCAACTCCCACTGACACTCCCGATCAATCCAACTCCCACTGACTGTCCCGATCAATCCAACTCCCACTGACACTCCCGATCAATCCCACTGACACTCCCGATCAGCCCAACTTCCACTGACACTCCCGATCAATCCAACTCCCGCTGAAACTCCCGATCAATCCAACTCCCACTGAAACTCCCGATCAATCCCACTGACACTCCCGATCAGCCCAACTACCAGTGAGACTCCCGATCAGCCCAACTTCCACTGACAGTCCCGATCAATCCAACTCCCACTGACACCCCCGATCAATCCAACTCCCGTTGAAACTCATAATCAATCCAACTCCCACTGACACTCCCGATCAATCCAACTCCCACTGACGCTCACGCTCAATCCAACTCCCACTGACCATCCCGATCAATCCAACTCCCACTGACACTCGTTATCAGCCCAACTTCCACTGACACTCCCGAACAATTCAACTCCCAGTGACTCTCCCGATCAATCTAATTCCCACTGAAACTCCCGATCAATCCAACTCCCATTGACACTCCCGATCAATCCAACTCCCACTGACACTCCCGATCAATCAAACTCCCACTGACACTCCCGATCAATCCAACTCCCACTGACACACCCGAACAATACAACTGCAACTGACACTCCTGATCATTCCCATTGTCACTCCCGGTCAATCCAACTCCCACTGACACTCCCGATCAATCCAACTCCCACTGACACTCCCGATCAATCCAACTCCCATTGAAACTTCCGAACAATCCAACTACCACTGACACTCCCGATCAATCCAACTCCCACTGACACTCCCGAACAATCCAACTCCCCCTGACTCTCCCGATCAATCAAACTCCCACCGGCACTCCCGATCAATCCAACGCCCATTGACACTCCCGAACAATCCAACTCCCACTGACTCTCCCGATCTATCAAACTCCCACTGACACTCCCGATCAATCCAACGCCCATTGACACTCCCGAACAATCCAACTCCCACTGACTCTCCCGATCTATCAAACTCCCACTGACACTCCCGATCAATCCAACTCCCATTGACACTTCCGAACAATTCAACTCCCACTGACTCTCGCGATCAATCCAATTCCCACTGAAATTCCCGATCAATCCAACTCCCATTGACACTCCCGATTAATCCAACTCCCACTGACACTCCCAATCAATCCAAATCCCACTGACACTCCCGATCAATTCAACTCCCACTGACACTCCCGATCAATCCCACTGACACTCCCGATCAATCCCACTGACATTCCCGATCAATCCAACTCCCACTGACACTCCCGATCAATCCAACTCCCACTGAAACTCCCGATCAATCCAACTCCCACTGACACTACCGATCAATCCAACTCCCACTGACACTCCCGATCAATCCAACTCCCACTGACACTCCCGATCAATTCAACTCCCACTGACACTCCCGATCAATCCTTCTCCAACTGACACTCCCGATCAATCCAACTCCCACTGACACACCCGATCAATCCAACTCCCACTGACACTCCCGATCAATCCAACCCCCACTGACACTCCCGATCAATCCAACTCCCACTGACGGTCCCGATCAATCCAACTCCCACCGACACTCCCGATCAGCCCAACATCCACTGACACTCCCGAACAATCCAACTCCCCCTGACTCTCCCGATCAATCCAACTCCCACTGACACTCCCGATCAATCCAACTCCCACTGACACTCCCGATCAATCCAACTCCCACTGACACTCCCGATCAATCCAACTCCCACTGACACTCCCGATCAATCCCACTGACACTCCCGATCAATCCCACTCACACTCCCGATCAATCCAACTCCCACTGACACTCCCGATCAATCCAACTCCCACTGCGACTCACGATCAATCCAACTGCCACTGACACTCCCGATCAATCCAACTCCCACTGACACTCCCGATCAATCCAACTCCCACTGACACTCCCGATAAATCCAACTCCCAATGACACTCCCGATCAAGCCAACTCCCACTGACACTCCCGATTAATCCAACTCCCACTGACACTCCCAATCAATCCAAATCCCACTGACACTCCCGATCAATTCAACTCCCACTGACACTCACGATGAATCCCACTGACACTCCCGATCAATCCCACTGACATTCCCGATCAATCCAACTCCCACTGACACTCCCGATCAATCCAACTCCCACTGAAACTCCCGATCAATCCAACTCCCACTGACACTCACGATCAATCCAACTCCCACTGACACTCCCGATCAATCCAACTCCCACTGACACTCCCGATCAATCCTTCTCCAACTGACACTCCCGATCAATCCAACTCCCACTGACACACCCGATCAATCCAACTCCCACTGACACTCCCGATCAATCCAACCCCCACTGACACTCCCGATCAATCCAACTCCCACTGACGGTCCCGATCAATCCAACTCCCACCGACACTCCCGATCAGCCCAACATCCACTGACACTCCCGATCAATCCAACTCCCACTGACACTCCCGATCAGCCCAACTTCGACTGCGACTCCCGATCAATCCAACTCCCACTGACACTCCCGATCAATCCAACTCCCACTGACACTCCCGATCACTCTAACTCCCACTGACACTCCCGATCAATCCCACTGACACTCCCGATCAATCCCACTCACACTCCCGATCAATCCAACTCCCACTGACACTCCCGATCAATCCAACTCCCACTGCGACTCACGATCAATCCAACTGCCACTGACACTCCCGATCAATCCAACTCCCACTGACACTCCCGATCAATCCAACTCCCACTGACACTCCCGATCAATCCAACTCCCACTGACACACCCGATCAGCCCAACTTCCACTGCGACTCCCGATCAATCCAACTCCCATTGACACTCCCGATCAATCAAACTCCCACTGACTGTCCCGATCAATCCAACTCCCACTGAAACTCCCGATCAATCCCACTGACACTCCCGATCAGCCCAACTATCAGTGACACTCCCGATCAGCCCAACTTCCACTGACACTCCCGATCAATCCAACTCCCGCTGAAACTACCGATCAATCCAACTCCCACTGAAACTCCCGATCAATCCCACTGACACTCCCGATCAGCCCAACTACCAGTGACACTCCCGATCAGCCCAACTTCCACTGACAGTCCCGATCAATCCAACTCCCACTGACACTCCCGATCAATCCAACTCCCGTTGAAACTCCCGATCAATCCAACTCCCACTGACACTCCCGATCATTCCAACTCCCACTGACGCTCACGATCAATCCAACTCCCACTGACACTCCAGATCAATCCAACTCCCACTGACACTCGTTATCAGCCCAACTTCCACTGACACTCCCGAACAATTCAACTCCCACTGACTCTCCCGATCAATCCAATTCCCACTGAAACTCCCGATCAATCCAACTCCCACTGACACTCCCGATCATTCCAACTCCCACTGACGCTCACGATCAATCCAACTCCCACTGACACTCCAGATCAATCCAACTCCCACTGACACTCGTTATCAGCCCAACTTCCACTGACAGTCCCGATCAATCCAACTCCCACTGACACTCCCGATCAATCCAACTCCCGTTGAAACTCCCGATCAATCCAACTCCCACTGACACTCCCGATCATTCCAACTCCCACTGACGCTCACGATCAATCCAACTCCCACTGACACTCCAGATCAATCCAACTCCCACTGACACTCGTTATCAGCCCAACTTCCACTGACAGTCCCGATCAATCCAACTCCCACTGACACTCCCGATCAATCCAACTCCCGTTGAAACTCCCGATCAATCCAACTCCCACTGAAACTCCCGATCAATCCAACTCCCATTGACACTCCCGAACAATCCAACTCCCACTGACTCTCCCGATCTATCAAACTCCCACTGACACTCCCGATCAATCCAACTCCCATTGACACTTCCGAACAATTCAACTCCCACTGACTCTCGCGATCAATCCAATTCCCACTGAAATTCCCGATCAATCCAACTCCCATTGACACTCCCGATCAATCCAACTCCCACTGACACTCCCGATCAATCTAACTCCCACTGACACTCCCGATCAATCCAACTCCCACTGAAACTCCCGATCAATCCAACTCCCAATGTCACTCCCGATCAAGCCAACTCCCACTGACACTCCCGATTAATCCAACTCCCACTGACACTCCCAATCAATCCAAATCCCACTGACACTCCCGATCAATTCAACTCCCACTGACACTCACGATCAATCCCACTGACACTCCCGATCAATCCCACTGACATTCCCGATCAATCCAACTCCCACTGACACTCCCGATCAATCCAACTCCCACTGAAACTCCCGATCAATCCAACTCCCACTGACACTACCGATCAATCCAACTCCCACTGACACTCCCGATCAATCCAACTCCCACTGACACTCCCGATCAATCCAACTCCCACTGACACTCCCGATCAATCCTTCTCCAACTGACACTCCCGATCAATCCAACTCCCACTGACACACCCGATCAATCCAACTCCCACTGACACTCCCGATCAATCCAACCCCCACTGACACTCTCGATAAATCCAACTCCCACTGACACACCCGATCAATCCAACTCCCACTGACGGTCCCGATCAATCCAACTCCCACCGACACTCCCGATCAGCCCAACATCCACTGACACTCCCGAACAATCCAACTCCCCCTGACTCTCCCGATCAATCCAACTCCCACTGACACTCCCGATCAATCCAACTCCCACTGACACTCCCGATCAATCCAACTCCCACTGACACTCCCGATCAATCCAACTCCCACTGACACTCCCGATCAATCCCACTGACACTCCCGATCAATCCCACTCACACTCCCGATCAATCCAACTCCCACTGACACTCCCGATCAATCCAACTCCCACTGCGACTCACGATCAATCCAACTGCCACTGACACTCCCGATCAATCCAACTCCCACTGACACTCCCGATCAATCCAACTCCCACTGACACTCCCGATAAATCCAACTCCCACTGACACACCCGATCAGCCCAACTTCCACTGCGACTCCCGATCAATCCAACTCCCATTGACACTCCCGATCAATCAAACTCCCACTGACTGTCCCGATCAATCCAACTCCCACTGAAACTCCCGATCAATCCCACTGACACTCCCGATCAGCCCAACTATCAGTGACACTCCCGATCAGCCCAACTTCCACTGACACTCCCGATCAATCCAACTCCCGCTGAAACTCCCGATCAATCCAACTCCCACTGAAACTCCCGATCAATCCCACTGACACTCCCGATCAGCCCAACTACCAGTGACACTCCCGATCAGCCCAACTTCCACTGACAGTCCCGATCAATCCAACTCCCACTGACACTCCCGATCAATCCATCTCCCACTGACTCTCCCGATCAATCCAACGCCCATTGACACTCCCGAACAATCCAACTCCCACTGACTCTCCCGATCTATCCAACTCCCATTGACACTTCCGAACAATTCAACTCCCACTGACTCTCGCGATCAATCCAATTCCCACTGAAATTCCCGATCAATCCAACTCCCATTGACACTCCCGATCAATCCAACTCCCACTGACACTCCCGATCAATCTAACTCCCACTGACACTCCCGATCAATCCAACTCCCACTGAAACTCCCGATCAATCCAACTCCCAATGACACTCCCGATCAAGCCAACTCCCACTGACACTCCCGATTAATCCAACTCCCACTGACACTCCCAATCAATCCAAATCCCACTGACACTCCCGATCAATTCAACTCCCACTGACACTCACGATCAATCCCACTGACACTCCCGATCAATCCCACTGACATTCCCGATCAATCCAACTCCCACTGACACTCCCGATCAATCAAACTCCCACTGAAACTCCCGATCAATCCAACTCCCACTGACACTCACGATCAATCCAACTCCCACTGACACTCCCGATCAATCCAACTCCCACTGACACTCCCGATCAATCCTTCTCCAACTGACACTCCCGATGAATCCAACTCCCACTGACACTCCCGATCAATCCAACCCCCACTGACACTCCCGATCAATCCAACTCCCACTGACGGTCCCGATCAATCCAACTCCCACCGACACTCCCGATCAGCCCAACATCCACTGACACTCCCGAACAATCCAACTCCCCCTGACTCTCCCGATCAATCCAACTCCCACTGACTCTCCCGATCTATCAAACTCCCACTGACACTCCCGATCAATCCAACTCCCATTGACACTTCCGAACAATTCAACTCCCACTGACTCTCGCGATCAATCCAATTCCCACTGAAATTCCCGATCAATCCAACTCCCATTGACACTCCCGATCAATCCAACTCCCACTGACACTCCCGATCAATCTAACTCCCACTGACACTCCCGATCAATCCAACTCCCACTGAAACTCCCGATCAATCCAACTCCCAATGTCACTCCCGATCAAGCCAACTCCCACTGACACTCCCGATTAATCCAACTCCCACTGACACTCCCAATCAATCCAAATCCCACTGACACTCCCGATCAATTCAACTCCCACTGACACTCACGATCAATCCCACTGACACTCCCGATCAATCCCACTGACATTCCCGATCAATCCAACTCCCACTGACACTCCCGATCAATCCAACTCCCACTGAAACTCCCGATCAATCCAACTCCCACTGACATTCCCGATCAATCCAACTCCCACTGACACTCCCGATCAATCCAACTCCCACTGAAACTCCCGATCAATCCAACTCCCACTGACACTACCGATCAATCCAACTCCCACTGACACTCCCGATCAATCCAACTCCCACTGACACTCCCGATCAATCCTTCTCCAACTGACACTCCCGATCAATCCAACTCCCACTGACACACCCGATCAATCCAACTCCCACTGACACTCCCGATCAATCCAACTCCCACTGACGGTCCCGATCAATCCAACTCCCACCGACACTCCCGATCAGCCCAACATCCACTGACACTCCCGAACAATCCAACTCCCCCTGACTCTCCCGATCAATCCAACTCCCACTGACACTCCCGATCAATCCAACTCCCACTGACACTCCCGATCAATCCAACTCCCACTGACACTCCCGATCAATCCAACTCCCACTGACACTCCCGATCAATCCCACTGACACTCCCGATCAATCCCACTCACACTCCCGATCAATCCAACTCCCACTGACACTCCCGATCAATCCAACTCCCACTGCGACTCACGATCAATCCAACTGCCACTGACACTCCCGATCAATCCAACTCCCACTGACACTCCCGATCAATCCAACTCCCACTGACACTCCCGATAAATCCAACTCCCACTGACACACCCGATCAGCCCAACTTCCACTGCGACTCCCGATCAATCCAACTCCCATTGACACTCCCGATCAATCAAACTCCCACTGACTGTCCCGATCAATCCAACTCCCACTGAAACTCCCGATCAATCCCACTGACACTCCCGATCAGCCCAAATATCAGTGACACTCCCGATCAGCCCAACTTCCACTGACACTCCCGATCAATCCAACTCCCGCTGAAACTCCCGATCAATCCAACTCCCACTGAAACTCCCGATCAATCCCACTGACACTCCCGATCAGCCCAACTACCAGTGACACTCCCGATCAGCCCAACTTCCACTGACAGTCCCGATCAATCCAACTCCCACTGACACTCCCGATCAATCCATCTCCCACTGACTCTCCCGATCAATCCAACTCCGACTGACACTCCCGATCAATCCAACGCCCATTGACACTCCCGAACAATCCAACTCCCACTGACTCTCCCGATCTATCAAACTCCCACTGACACTCCCGATCAATCCAACTCCCATTGACACTTCCGAACAATTCAACTCCCACTGACTCTCGCGATCAATCCAATTCCCACTGAAATTCCCGATCAATCCAACTCCCATTGACACTCCCGATCAATCCAACTCCCACTGACACTCCCGATCAATCTAACTCCCACTGACACTCCCGATCAATCCAACTCCCACTGAAACTCCCGATCAATCCAACTCCCAATGACACTCCCGATCAAGCCAACTCCCACTGACACTCCCGATTAATCCAACTCCCACTGACACTCCCAATCAATCCAAATCCCACTGACACTCCCGATCAATTCAACTCCCACTGACACTCACGATCAATCCCACTGACACTCCCGATCAATCCCACTGACATTCCCGATCAATCCAACTCCCACTGACACTCCCGATCAATCCAACTCCCACTGAAACTCCCGATCAATCCGACTCCCACTGACACTCACGATCAATCCAACTCCCACTGACACTCCCGATCAATCCAACTCCCACTGACACTCCCGATCAATCCAACTCCCACTGACACTCCCGATCAATCCCACTGACACTGACACTCCCGATCAATCCGACTCCCACTGACACTCCCGATCAATCCTTCTCCAACTGACACTCCCGATGAATCCAACTCCCACTGACACACCCGATCAATCCAACTCCCACTGACACTCCCGATCAATCCAACCCCCACTGACACTCCCGATCAATCCAACTCCCACTGACGGTCCCGATCAATCCAACTCCCACCGACACTCCCGATCAGCCCAACATCCACTGACACTCCCGAACAATCCAACTCCCCCTGACTCTCCCGTTCAATCCAACTCCCACTGACTCTCCCGATCTATCAAACTCCCACTGACACTCCCGATCAATCCAACTCCCATTGACACTTCCGAACAATCCAACTCCCACTGACTCTCGCGATCAATCCAATTCCCACTGAAATTCCCGATCAATCCAACTCCCATTGACACTCCCGTTCAATCCAACTCCCACTGACACTCCCGATGAATCCAACTCCCACTGACACTCCCGATCAATCCAACTCCCACTGAAACTCCCGATCAATCCAACTCCCAATGACACTCCCGATCATGCCAACTCCCACTGACACTCCCGATTAATCCAACTCCCACTGACACTCCCAATCAATCCAAATCCCACTGACACTCCCGATCAATCCAACTCCCACTGACACTCACGATCAATCCCACTGACACTCCCGATCAATCCCACTGACACTCCCGATCAATCCAACTCCCACTGACACTCCCGATCAATCCAACTCCCACTGAAACTCCCGATCAATCCAACTCCCACTGACACTCACGATCAATCCAACTCCCACTGACACTCCCGATCAATCCAACTCCCACTGACACTCCCGATCAATCCTTCTCCAACTGACACTCCCGATCAATCCAACTCCCACTGACACACCCGATCAATCCAACTACCACTGACACTCCCGATCAATCCAACCCCCACTGACACTCCCGATCAATCCAACTCCCACTGACGGTCCTGATCAATCCAACTCCCACCGACACTCCCGATCAGCCCAACATCCACTGACACTCCCGATCAATCCAACTCCCACGGACACTCCCGATCAGCCCAACTTCGACTGCGACTCCCGATCAATCCAACTCCCACTGACACTCCCGATCAATCCAACTCCCACTGACACTCCCGATCAATCCAACTCCCACTGACACTCCCGATCAATCCCACTGACACTCCCGATCAATCCCACTCACACTCCCGATCAATCCAACTCCCACTGACACTCCCGATCAATCCAACTCCCACTGCGACTCACGATCAATCCAACTGCCACTGACACTCCCGATCAATCCAACTCCCACTGACACTCCCGATCAATCCAACTCCCACTGACACTCCCGATAAATCCAACTCCCACTGACACACCCGATCAGCCCAACTTCCACTGCGACTCCCGATCAATCCAACTCCCATTGACACTCCCGATCAATCAAACTCCCACTGACTGTCCCGATCAATCCAACTCCCACTGAAACTCCCGATCAATCCCACTGACACTCCCGATCAGCCCAACTATCAGTGACACTCCCGATCAGCCCAACTTCCACTGACACTCCCGATCAATCCAACTCCCGCTGAAACTCCCGATCAATCCAACTCCCACTGAAACTCACGATCAATCCCACTGACACTCCCGATCAGCCCAACTACCAGTGACACTCCCGATCAGCCCAACTTCCACTGACAGTCCCGATCAATCCAACTCCCACTGACACTCCCGATCAATCCAACTCCCGTTGAAACTCCCGATCAATCCAACTCCCACTGACACTCCCGATCAATCCAACTCCCACTGACGCTCACGATCAATCCAACTCCCACTGACACTCCCGATCAATCCAACTCCCACTGACACTCGTTATCAGCCCAACTTCCACTGACACTCCCGAACAATTCAACTCCCACTGACTCTCCCGATCAATCCAATTCCCACTGAAACTCCCGATCAATCCAACTCCCATTGTCACTCCTGATCAATCCAACTCCCACTGACACTCCCGATCAATCAAACTCCCACTGACACTACCGATCAATCCAACTCCCACTGACACTCCCGATCAATCCAACTCCCACTGACACTCCCGATCAATCCAACTCCCACTGACACTCCCGATCAATCCTTCTCCAACTGACACTCCCGATCAATCCAACTCCCACTGACACACCCGATCAATCCAACTCCCACTGACACTCCCGATCAATCCAACCCCCACTGACACTCCCGATCAATCCAACTCCCACTGACGGTCCCGATCAATCCAACTCCCACCGACACTCCCGATCAGCCCAACATCCACTGACACTCGCAAACAATCCAACTCCCCCTGACTCTCCCGATCAATCCAACTCCCACTGACACTCCCGATCAATCCAACTCCCACTGACACTCCCGATCAATCCAACTCCCACTGACACTCCCGATCAATCCAACTCCCACTGACACTCCCGATCAATCCCACTGACACTCCCGATCAATCCCACTCACACTCCCGATCAATCCAACTCCCACTGACACTCCCGATCAATCCAACTCCCACTGCGACTCACGATCAATCCAACTGCCACTGACACTCCCGATCAATCCAACTCCCACTGACACTCCCGATCAATCCAACTCCCACTGACACTCCCGATAAATCCAACTCCCACTGACACACCCGATCAGCCCAACTTCCACTGCGACTCCCGATCAATCCAACTCCCATTGACACTCCCGATCAATCAAACTCCCACTGACTGTCCCGATCAATCCAACTCCCACTGAAACTCCCGATCAATCCCACTGACACTCCCGATCAGCCCAACTATCAGTGACACTCCCGATCAGCCCAACTTCCACTGACACTCCCGATCAATCCAACTCCCGCTGAAACTCCCGATCAATCCAACTCCCACTGAAACTCCCGATCAATCCCACTGACACTCCCGATCAGCCCAACTACCAGTGACACTCCCGATCAGCCCAACTTCCACTGACAGTCCCGATCAATCCAACTCCCACTGACACTCCCGATCAATCCATCTCCCACTGACTCTCCCGATCAATCCAACTCCGACTGACACTCCCGATCAATCCAACGCCCATTGACACTCCCGAACAATCCAACTCCCACTGACTCTCCCGATCTATCAAACTCCCACTGACACTCCCGATCAATCCAACTCCCATTGACACTTCCGAACAATTCAACTCCCACTGACTCTCGCGATCAATCCAATTCCCACTGAAATTCCCGATCAATCCAACTCCCATTGACACTCCCGATCAATCCAACTCCCACTGACACTCCCGATCAATCTAACTCCCACTGACACTCCCGATCAATCCAACTCCCACTGAAACTCCCGATCAATCCAACTCCCAATGACACTCCCGATCAAGCCAACTCCCACTGACACTCCCGATTAATCCAACTCCCACTGACACTCCCAATCAATCCAAATCCCACTGACACTCCCGATCAATTCAACTCCCACTGACACTCACGATCAATCCCACTGACACTCCCGATCAATCCCACTGACATTCCCGATCAATCCAACTCCCACTGACACTCCCGATCAATCCAACTCCCACTGAAACTCCCGATCAATCCAACTCCCACTGACACTCACGATCAATCCAACTCCCACTGACACTCCCGATCAATCCAACTCCCACTGACACTCCCGATCAATCCTTCTCCAACTGACACTCCCGATGAATTCAACTCCCACTGACACACCCGATCAATCCAACTCCCACTGACACTCCCGATCAATCCAACCCCCACTGACACTCCCGATCAATCCAACTCCCACTGACGGTCCCGATCAATCCAACTCCCACCGACACTCCCGATCAGCCCAACATCCACTGACACTCCCGAACAATCCAACTCCCCCTGACTCTCCCGATCAATCCAACTCCCACTGACTCTCCCGATCTATCAAACTCCCACTGACACTCCCGATCAATCCAACTCCCATTGACACTTCCGAACAATTCAACTCCCACTGACTCTCGCGATCAATCCAATTCCCACTGAAATTCCCGATCAATCCAACTCCCATTGACACTCCCGATCAATCCAACTCCCACTGACACTCCCGATCAATCTAACTCCCACTGACACTCCCGATCAATCCAACTCCCACTGAAACTCCCGATCAATCCAACTCCCAATGTCACTCCCGATCAAGCCAACTCCCACTGACACTCCCGATTAATCCAACTCCCACTGACACTCCCAATCAATCCAAATCCCACTGACACTCCCGATCAATTCAACTCCCACTGACACTCACGATCAATCCCACTGACACTCCCGATCAATCCCACTGACATTCCCGATCAATCCAACTCCCACTGACACTCCCGATCAATCCAACTCCCACTGAAACTCCCGATCAATCCAACTCCCACTGACACTACCGATCAATCCAACTCCCACTGACACTCCCGATCAATCCAACTCCCACTGACACTCCCGATCAATCCAACTCCCACTGACACTCCCGATCAATCCTTCTCCAACTGACACTCCCGATCAATCCAACTCCCACTGACACACCCGATCAATCCAACTCCCACTGACACTCCCGATCAATCCAACCCCCACTGACACTCCCGATCAATCCAACTCCCACTGACGGTCCCGATCAATCCAACTCCCACCGACACTCCCGATCAGCCCAACATCCACTGACACTCCCGAACAATCCAACTCCCCCTGACTCTCCCGATCAATCCAACTCCCACTGACACTCCCGATCAATCCAACTCCCACTGACACTCCCGATCAATCCAACTCCCACTGACACTCCCGATCAATCCAACTCCCACTGACACTCCCGATCAATCCCACTGACACTCCCGATCAATCCCACTCACACTCCCGATCAATCCAACTCCCACTGACACTCCCGATCAATCCAACTCCCACTGCGACTCACGATCAATCCAACTGCCACTGACACTCCCGATCAATCCAACTCCCACTGACACTCCCGATCAATCCAACTCCCACTGACACTCCCGATAAATCCAACTCCCACTGACACACCCGATCAGCCCAACTTCCACTGCGACTCCCGATCAATCCAACTCCCATTGACACTCCCGATCAATCAAACTCCCACTGACTGTCCCGATCAATCCAACTCCCACTGAAACTCCCGATCAATCCCAACTATCAGTGACACTCCCGATCAGCCCAACTTCCACTGACAGTCCCGATCAATCCAACTCCCACTGACACTCCCGATCAATCCCAACTATCAGTGACACTCCCGATCAGCCCAACTCCCACTGACTGTCCCGATCAATCCAACTCCCACTGACACTCCCGATCAGCCCAACTATCAGTGACACTCCCGATCAGCCCAACTTCCACTGACAGTCCCGATCAATCCAACTCCCACTGACACTCCCGATCAATCCATCTCCCACTGACACTCCCGATCAGCCCAACTTCCACTGACTCTCCCGATCAATCCAACTCCGACTGACACTCCCGATCAATCCAACGCCCATTGACACTCCCGAACAATCCAACTCCCACTGACTCTCCCGATCTATCAAACTCCCACTGACACTCCCGATCAATCCAACTCCCATTGACACTTCCGAACAATTCAACTCCCACTGACTCTCGCGATCAATCCAATTCCCACTGAAATTCCCGATCAATCCAACTCCCATTGACACTCCCGATCAATCCAACTCCCACTGACACTCCCGATCAATCTAACTCCCACTGACACTCCCGATCAATCCAACTCCCACTGAAACTCCCGATCAATCCAACTCCCAATGACACTCCCGATCAAGCCAACTCCCACTGACACTCCCGATTAATCCAACTCCCACTGACACTCCCAATCAATCCAAATCCCACTGACACTCCCGATCAATTCAACTCCCACTGACACTCACGATCAATCCCACTGACACTCCCGATCAATCCCACTGACATTCCCGATCAATCCAACTCCCACTGACACTCCCGATCAATCCAACTCCCACTGAAACTCCCGATCAATCCGACTCCCACTGACACTCACGATCAATCCAACTCCCACTGACACTCCCGATCAATCCAACTCCCACTGACACTCCCGATCAATCCAACTCCCACTGACACTCCCGATCAATCCCACTGACACTGACACTCCCGATCAATCCGACTCCCACTGACACTCCCGATCAATCCTTCTCCAACTGACACTCCCGATGAATCCAACTCCCACTGACACACCCGATCAATCCAACTCCCACTGACACTCCCGATCAATCCAACCCCCACTGACACTCCCGATCAATCCAACTCCCACTGACGGTCCCGATCAATCCAACTCCCACCGACACTCCCGATCAGCCCAACATCCACTGACACTCCCGAACAATCCAACTCCCCCTGACTCTCCCGATCAATCCAACTCCCACTGACTCTCCCGATCTATCAAACTCCCACTGACACTCCCGATCAATCCAACTCCCATTGACACTTCCGAACAATCCAACTCCCACTGACTCTCGCGATCAATCCAATTCCCACTGAAATTCCCGATCAATCCAACTCCCATTGACACTCCCGTTCAATCCAACTCCCACTGACACTCCCGATGAATCCAACTCCCACTGACACTCCCGATCAATCCAACTCCCACTGAAACTCCCGATCAATCCAACTCCCAATGACACTCCCGATCATGCCAACTCCCACTGACACTCCCGATTAATCCAACTCCCACTGACACTCCCAATCAATCCAAATCCCACTGACACTCCCGATCAATCCAACTCCCACTGACACTCACGATCAATCCCACTGACACTCCCGATCAATCCCACTGACACTCCCGATCAATCCAACTCCCACTGACACTCCCGATCAATCCAACTCCCACTGAAACTCCCGATCAATCCAACTCCCACTGACACTCACGATCAATCCAACTCCCACTGACACTCCCGATCAATCCAACTCCCACTGACACTCCCGATCAATCCTTCTCCAACTGACACTCCCGATCAATCCAACTCCCACTGACACACCCGATCAATCCAACTCCCACTGACACTCCCGATCAATCCAACCCCCACTGACACTCCCGATCAATCCAACTCCCACTGACGGTCCCGATCAATCCAACTCCCACCGACACTCCCGATCAGCCCAACATCCACTGACACTCCCGATCAATCCAACTCCCACGGACACTCCCGATCAGCCCAACTTCGACTGCGACTCCCGATCAATCCAACTCCCACTGACACTCCCGATCAATCCAACTCCCACTGACACTCCCGATCAATCCAACTCCCACTGACACTCCCGATCAATCCCACTGACACTCCCGATCAATCCCACTCACACTCCCGATCAATCCAACTCCCACTGACACTCCCGATCAATCCAACTCCCACTGCGACTCACGATCAATCCAACTGCCACTGACACTCCCGATCAATCCAACTCCCACTGACACTCCCGATCAATCCAACTCCCACTGACACTCCCGATAAATCCAACTCCCACTGACACACCCGATCAGCCCAACTTCCACTGCGACTCCCGATCAATCCAACTCCCATTGACACTCCCGATCAATCAAACTCCCACTGACTGTCCCGATCAATCCAACTCCCACTGAAACTCCCGATCAATCCCACTGACACTCCCGATCAGCCCAACTATCAGTGACACTCCCGATCAGCCCAACTTCCACTGACACTCCCGATCAATCCAACTCCCGCTGAAACTCCCGATCAATCCAACTCCCACTGAAACTCCCGATCAATCCCACTGACACTCCCGATCAGCCCAACTACCAGTGACACTCCCGATCAGCCCAACTTCCACTGACAGTCCCGATCAATCCAACTCCCACTGACACTCCCGATCAATCCAACTCCCGTTGAAACTCCCGATCAATCCAACTCCCACTGACACTCCCGATCAATCCAACTCCCACTGACGCTCACGATCAATCCAACTCCCACTGACACTCCCGATCAATCCAACTCCCACTGACACTCGTTATCAGCCCAACTTCCACTGACACTCCCGAACAATTCAACTCCCACTGACTCTCCCGATCAATCCAATTCCCACTGAAACTCCCGATCAATCCAACTCCCATTGACACTCCTGATCAATCCAACTCCCACTGACACTCCCGATCAATCAAACTCCCACTGACACTCCCGATCAATCCAACTCCCACTGCGACTCACGATCAATCCAACTGCCACTGACACTCCCGATCAATCCAACTCCCACTGACACTCCCGATCAATCCAACTCCCACTGACACTCCCGATCAATCCAACTCCCACTGACACACCCGATCAGCCCAGCTTCCACTGCGACTCCCGATCAATCCAACTCCCATTGACACTCCCGATCAATCAAACTCGCACTGACTGTCCCGATCAATCCAACTCCCACTGAAACTCCCGATCAATCCCACTGACACTCCCGATCAGCCAAACTATCAGTGACACTCCCGATCAGCCCAACTTCCACTGACACTCCCGATCAATCCAACTCCCGCTGAAACTACCGATCAATCCAACTCCCACTGAAACTCCCGATCAATCCCACTGACACTCCCGATCAGCCCAACTACCAGTGACACTCCCGATCAGCCCAACTTCCACTGACAGTCCCGATCAATCCAACTCCCACTGACACTCCCGATCAATCCAACTCCCGTTGAAACTCCCGATCAATCCAACTCCCACTGACACTCACGATCAATCCAACTCCCACTGACGCTCACGATCAATCCAACTCCCACTGACACTCCCGATCAATCCAACTCCCACTGACACTCGTTATCAGCCCAACTTCCACTGACACTCCTGAACAATTCAACTCCCACTGACTCTCCCGATCAATCCAATTCCCACTGAAACTCCCGATCAATCCAACTCCCATTGACACTCCTGATCAATCCAACTCCCACTGACACTCCCGATCAATCAAACTCCCACTGACACTCCCGATCAATCCAACTCCCACTGACACACCCGATCAATCCAACTGCAACTGACACCCCCAATCATTCCCATTGTCACTCCCGGTCAATCCAACTCCCACTGACACTCCCGATCAATCCAACTCCGACTGACACTCCCGATCAATCCAACTCCCATTGAAACTTCCGAACAATCCAACTACCACTGACACTCCCGATCAATCCAACTCCCACTGACACTCCCGAACAATCCAACTCCCCCTGACTCTCCCGATCAATCCAACTCCCACTGACTCTCCCGATCTATCAAACTCCCACTGACACTCCCGATCAATCCAACTCCCATTGACACATCCGAACAATCCAACTCCCACTGACTCTCGCGATCAATCCAATTCCCACTGAAATTCCCGATCAATCCAACTCCCATTGACACTCCCGTTCAATCCAACTCCCACTGACACTCCCGATCAATCCAACTCCCACTGACACTCCCGATCAATCCAACTCCCACTGAAACTCCCGATCAATCCCACTGACACTCCCGATCAGCCCAACTATCAGTGACACTCCCGATCAGCCCAACTTCCACTGACACTCCCGATCAATCCAACTCCCGCTGAAACTCCCGATCAATCCAACTCCCACTGAAACTCCCGATCAATCCCACTGACACTCCCGATCAGCCCAACTACCAGTGACACTCCCGATCAGCCCAACTTCCACTGACAGTCCCGATCAATCCAACTCCCACTGACACTCCCGATCAATCCAACTCCCGTTGAAACTCCCGATCAATCCAACTCCCACTGACACTCCCGATCAATCCAACTCCCACTGACGCTCACGATCAATCCAACTCCCACTGACACTCCCGATCAATCCAACTCCCACTGACACTCGTTATCAGCCCAACTTCCACTGACACTCCCGAACAATTCAACTCCCACTGACTCTCCCGATCAATCCAATTCCCACTGAAACTCCCGATCAATCCAACTCCCATTGACACTCCTGATCAATCCAACTCCCACTGACACTCCCGATCAATCAAACTCCCACTGACACTCCCGATCAATCCAACTCCCACTGCGACTCACGATCAATCCAACTGCCACTGACACTCCCGATCAATCCAACTCCCACTGACACTCCCGATCAATCCAACTCCCACTGACACTCCCGATCAATCCAACTCCCACTGACACACCCGATCAGCCCAGCTTCCACTGCGACTCCCGATCAATCCAACTCCCATTGACACTCCCGATCAATCAAACTCGCACTGACTGTCCCGATCAATCCAACTCCCACTGAAACTCCCGATCAATCCCACTGACACTCCCGATCAGCCAAACTATCAGTGACACTCCCGATCAGCCCAACTTCCACTGACACTCCCGATCAATCCAACTCCCGCTGAAACTACCGATCAATCCAACTCCCACTGAAACTCCCGATCAATCCCACTGACACTCCCGATCAGCCCAACTACCAGTGACACTCCCGATCAGCCCAACTTCCACTGACAGTCCCGATCAATCCAACTCCCACTGACACTCCCGATCAATCCAACTCCCGTTGAAACTCCCGATCAATCCAACTCCCACTGACACTCACGATCAATCCAACTCCCACTGACGCTCACGATCAATCCAACTCCCACTGACACTCCCGATCAATCCAACTCCCACTGACACTCGTTATCAGCCCAACTTCCACTGACACTCCTGAACAATTCAACTCCCACTGACTCTCCCGATCAATCCAATTCCCACTGAAACTCCCGATCAATCCAACTCCCATTGACACTCCTGATCAATCCAACTCCCACTGACACTCCCGATCAATCAAACTCCCACTGACACTCCCGATCAATCCAACTCCCACTGACACACCCGATCAATCCAACTGCAACTGACACCCCCAATCATTCCCATTGTCACTCCCGGTCAATCCAACTCCCACTGACACTCCCGATCAATCCAACTCCGACTGACACTCCCGATCAATCCAACTCCCATTGAAACTTCCGAACAATCCAACTACCACTGACACTCCCGATCAATCCAACTCCCACTGACACTCCCGAACAATCCAACTCCCCCTGACTCTCCCGATCAATCCAACTCCCACTGACTCTCCCGATCTATCAAACTCCCACTGACACTCCCGATCAATCCAACTCCCATTGACACATCCGAACAATCCAACTCCCACTGACTCTCGCGATCAATCCAATTCCCACTGAAATTCCCGATCAATCCAACTCCCATTGACACTCCCGTTCAATCCAACTCCCACTGACACTCCCGATCAATCCAACTCCCACTGACACTCCCGATCAATCCAACTCCCACTGAAACTCCCGATCAATCCAACTCCCAATGACACTCCCGATCATGCCAACTCCCACTGACACTCCCGATTAATCCAACTCCCACTGACACTCCCAATCAATCCAAATCCCACTGACACTCCCGATCAATCCAACTCCCACTGACACTCACGATCAATCCCACTGACACTCCCGATCAATCCCACTGACACTCCCGATCAATCCAACTCCCACTGACACTCCCGATCAATCCAACACCCACTGAAACTCCCGATCAATCCAACTCCCACTGACACTCACGATCAATCCAACTCCCACTGACACTCCCGATCAATCCAACTCCCACTGACACTCCCGATCAATCCTTCTCCAACTGACACTCCCGATCAATCCAACTACCACTGACACACCCGATCAATCCAACTCCCACTGACACTCCCGATCAATCCAACCCCCACTGACACTCCCGATCAATCCAACTCCCACTGACGGTCCCGATCAATCCAACTCCCACCGACACTCCCGATCAGCCCAACATCCACTGACACTCCCGATCAATCCAACTCCCACGGACACTCCCGATCAGCCCAACTTCGACTGCGACTCCCGATCAATCCAACTCCCACTGACACTCCCGATCAATCCAACTCCCACTGACACTCCCGATCAATCCAACTCCCACTGACACTCCCGATCAATCCCACTGACACTCCCGATCAATCCCACTCACACTCCCGATCAATCCAACTCCCACTGACACTCCCGATCAATCCAACTCCCACTGCGACTCACGATCAATCCAACTGCCACTGACACTCCCATTCAATCCAACTCCCACTGACACTCCCGATCAATCCAACTCCCACTGACTCTCCCGATCTATCAAACTCCCACTGACACTCCCGATCAATCCAACTCCCATTGACACTTCCGAACAATCCAACTCCCACTGACTCTCGCGATCAATCCAATTCCCACTGAAATTCCCGATCAATCCAACTCCCATTGACACTCCCGTTCAATCCAACTCCCACTGACACTCCCGATCAATCCAACTCCCACTGACACTCCCGATCAATCCAACTCCCACTGAAACTCCCGATCAATCCAACTCCCAATGACACTCCCGATCATGCCAACTCCCACTGACACACCCGATCAATCCAACTCCCACTGACACTCCCGATCAATCCAACTCCCACTGACACTCCCGATCAATCCAACTCCCACTGACACTCACGATCAATCCCACTGACACTCCCGATCAATCCCACTGACACTCCCGATCAATCCTACTCCCACTGACACTCCCGATCAATCCAACTCCCACTGAAACTCCCGATCAATCCAACTCCCACTGACACTCACGATCAATCCAACTCCCACTGACACTCCCGATCAATCCAACTCCCACTGACACTCCCGATCAATCATTCTCCAACTGACCCTCCCGATCAATCCAACTCCCACTGACGGTCCCGATCAATCCAACTCCCACTGACACTCCCGATCAATTCAACTCCCACTGACACTGCCGATCAATCCAACTCCCACTGACACTCCCGATCAATCCAATTCCCACTGAAACTCCCGATCAATCCAACTCCCATTGACACTCCTGATCAATCCAACTCCCACTGACACTCCCGATCAATCAAACTCCCACTGACACTCCCGATCAATCCAACTCCCACTGCGACTCACGATCAATCCAACTGCCACTGACACTCCCGATCAATCCAACTCCCACTGACACTCCCGATCAATCCAACTCCCACTGACACTCCCGATCAATCCAACTCCCACTGACACACCCGATCAGCCCAGCTTCCACTGCGACTCCCGATCAATCCAACTCCCATTGACACTCCCGATCAATCAAACTCGCACTGACTGTCCCGATCAATCCAACTCCCACTGAAACTCCCGATCAATCCCACTGACACTCCCGATCAGCCAAACTATCAGTGACACTCCCGATCAGCCCAACTTCCACTGACACTCCCGATCAATCCAACTCCCGCTGAAACTACCGATCAATCCAACTCCCACTGAAACTCCCGATCAATCCCACTGACACTCCCGATCAGCCCAACTACCAGTGACACTCCCGATCAGCCCAACTTCCACTGACAGTCCCGATCAATCCAACTCCCACTGACACTCCCGATCAATCCAACTCCCGTTGAAACTCCCGATCAATCCAACTCCCACTGACACTCACGATCAATCCAACTCCCACTGACGCTCACGATCAATCCAACTCCCACTGACACTCCCGATCAATCCAACTCCCACTGACACTCGTTATCAGCCCAACTTCCACTGACACTCCTGAACAATTCAACTCCCACTGACTCTCCCGATCAATCCAATTCCCACTGAAACTCCCGATCAATCCAACTCCCATTGACACTCCTGATCAATCCAACTCCCACTGACACTCCCGATCAATCAAACTCCCACTGACACTCCCGATCAATCCAACTCCCACTGACACACCCGATCAATCCAACTGCAACTGACACCCCCAATCATTCCCATTGTCACTCCCGGTCAATCCAACTCCCACTGACACTCCCGATCAATCCAACTCCGACTGACACTCCCGATCAATCCAACTCCCATTGAAACTTCCGAACAATCCAACTACCACTGACACTCCCGATCAATCCAACTCCCACTGACACTCCCGAACAATCCAACTCCCCCTGACTCTCCCGATCAATCCAACTTCCACTGACACTCCCGATCAATCCAACTCCCGCTGAAACTCCCGATCAATCCAACTCCCACTGAAACTCCCGATCAATCCCACTGACACTCCCGATCAGCCCAACTACCAGTGACACTCCCGATCAGCCCAACTTCCACTGACAGTCCCGATCAATCCAACTCCCACTGACACTCCCGATCAATCCATCTCCCACTGACTCTCCCGATCAATCCAACTCCGACTGACACTCCCGATCAATCCAACGCCCATTGACACTCCCGAACAATCCAACTCCCACTGACTCTCCCGATCTATCAAACTCCCACTGACACTCCCGATCAATCCAACTCCCATTGACACTTCCGAACAATTCAACTCCCACTGACTCTCGCGATCAATCCAATTCCCACTGAAATTCCCGATCAATCCAACTCCCATTGACACTCCCGATCAATCCAACTCCCACTGACACTCCCGATCAATCTAACTCCCACTGACACTCCCGATCAATCCAACTCCCACTGAAACTCCCGATCAATCCAACTCCCAATGACACTCCCGATCAAGCCAACTCCCACTGACACTCCCGATTAATCCAACTCCCACTGACACTCCCAATCAATCCAAATCCCACTGACACTCCCGATCAATTCAACTCCCACTGACACTCACGATCAATCCCACTGACACTCCCGATCAATCCCACTGACATTCCCGATCAATCCAACTCCCACTGACACTCCCGATCAATCCAACTCCCACTGAAACTCCCGATCAATCCAACTCCCACTGACACTCACGATCAATCCAACTCCCACTGACACTCCCGATCAATCCAACTCCCACTGACACTCCCGATCAATCCTTCTCCAACTGACACTCCCGATGAATCCAACTCCCACTGACACACCCGATCAATCCAACTCCCACTGACACTCCCGATCAATCCAACCCCCACTGACACTCCCGATCAATCCAACTCCCACTGACGGTCCCGATCAATCCAACTCCCACCGACACTCCCGATCAGCCCAACATCCACTGACACTCCCGAACAATCCAACTCCCCCTGACTCTCCCGATCAATCCAACTCCCACTGACTCTCCCGATCTATCAAACTCCCACTGACACTCCCGATCAATCCAACTCCCATTGACACTTCCGAACAATTCAACTCCCACTGACTCTCGCGATCAATCCAATTCCCACTGAAATTCCCGATCAATCCAACTCCCATTGACACTCCCGATCAATCCAACTCCCACTGACACTCCCGATCAATCTAACTCCCACTGACACTCCCGATCAATCCAACTCCCACTGAAACTCCCGATCAATCCAACTCCCAATGTCACTCCCGATCAAGCCAACTCCCACTGACACTCCCGATTAATCCAACTCCCACTGACACTCCCAATCAATCCAAATCCCACTGACACTCCCGATCAATTCAACTCCCACTGACACTCACGATCAATCCCACTGACACTCCCGATCAATCCCACTGACATTCCCGATCAATCCAACTCCCACTGACACTCCCGATCAATCCAACTCCCACTGAAACTCCCGATCAATCCAACTCCCACTGACACTACCGATCAATCCAACTCCCACTGACACTCCCGATCAATCCAACTCCCACTGACACTCCCGATCAATCCAACTCCCACTGACACTCCCGATCAATCCTTCTCCAACTGACACTCCCGATCAATCCAACTCCCACTGACACACCCGATCAATCCAACTCCCACTGACACTCCCGATCAATCCAACCCCCACTGACACTCCCGATCAATCCAACTCCCACTGACGGTCCCGATCAATCCAACTCCCACCGACACTCCCGATCAGCCCAACATCCACTGACACTCCCGAACAATCCAACTCCCCCTGACTCTCCCGATCAATCCAACTCCCACTGACACTCCCGATCAATCCAACTCCCACTGACACTCCCGATCAATCCAACTCCCACTGACACTCCCGATCAATCCAACTCCCACTGACACTCCCGATCAATCCCACTGACACTCCCGATCAATCCCACTCACACTCCCGATCAATCCAACTCCCACTGACACTCCCGATCAATCCAACTCCCACTGCGACTCACGATCAATCCAACTGCCACTGACACTCCCGATCAATCCAACTCCCACTGACACTCCCGATCAATCCAACTCCCACTGACACTCCCGATAAATCCAACTCCCACTGACACACCCGATCAGCCCAACTTCCACTGCGACTCCCGATCAATCCAACTCCCATTGACACTCCCGATCAATCAAACTCCCACTGACTGTCCCGATCAATCCAACTCCCACTGAAACTCCCGATCAATCCCAACTATCAGTGACACTCCCGATCAGCCCAACTTCCACTGACAGTCCCGATCAATCCAACTCCCACTGACACTCCCGATCAATCCCAACTATCAGTGACACTCCCGATCAGCCCAACTCCCACTGACTGTCCCGATCAATCCAACTCCCACTGACACTCCCGATCAGCCCAACTATCAGTGACACTCCCGATCAGCCCAACTTCCACTGACAGTCCCGATCAATCCAACTCCCACTGACACTCCCGATCAATCCATCTCCCACTGACACTCCCGATCAGCCCAACTTCCACTGACTCTCCCGATCAATCCAACTCCGACTGACACTCCCGATCAATCCAACGCCCATTGACACTCCCGAACAATCCAACTCCCACTGACTCTCCCGATCTATCAAACTCCCACTGACACTCCCGATCAATCCAACTCCCATTGACACTTCCGAACAATTCAACTCCCACTGACTCTCGCGATCAATCCAATTCCCACTGAAATTCCCGATCAATCCAACTCCCATTGACACTCCCGATCAATCCAACTCCCACTGACACTCCCGATCAATCTAACTCCCACTGACACTCCCGATCAATCCAACTCCCACTGAAACTCCCGATCAATCCAACTCCCAATGACACTCCCGATCAAGCCAACTCCCACTGACACTCCCGATTAATCCAACTCCCACTGACACTCCCAATCAATCCAAATCCCACTGACACTCCCGATCAATTCAACTCCCACTGACACTCACGATCAATCCCACTGACACTCCCGATCAATCCCACTGACATTCCCGATCAATCCAACTCCCACTGACACTCCCGATCAATCCAACTCCCACTGAAACTCCCGATCAATCCGACTCCCACTGACACTCACGATCAATCCAACTCCCACTGACACTCCCGATCAATCCAACTCCCACTGACACTCCCGATCAATCCAACTCCCACTGACACTCCCGATCAATCCCACTGACACTGACACTCCCGATCAATCCGACTCCCACTGACACTCCCGATCAATCCTTCTCCAACTGACACTCCCGATGAATCCAACTCCCACTGACACACCCGATCAATCCAACTCCCACTGACACTCCCGATCAATCCAACCCCCACTGACACTCCCGATCAATCCAACTCCCACTGACGGTCCCGATCAATCCAACTCCCACCGACACTCCCGATCAGCCCAACATCCACTGACACTCCCGAACAATCCAACTCCCCCTGACTCTCCCGATCAATCCAACTCCCACTGACTCTCCCGATCTATCAAACTCCCACTGACACTCCCGATCAATCCAACTCCCATTGACACTTCCGAACAATCCAACTCCCACTGACTCTCGCGATCAATCCAATTCCCACTGAAATTCCCGATCAATCCAACTCCCATTGACACTCCCGTTCAATCCAACTCCCACTGACACTCCCGATGAATCCAACTCCCACTGACACTCCCGATCAATCCAACTCCCACTGAAACTCCCGATCAATCCAACTCCCAATGACACTCCCGATCATGCCAACTCCCACTGACACTCCCGATTAATCCAACTCCCACTGACACTCCCAATCAATCCAAATCCCACTGACACTCCCGATCAATCCAACTCCCACTGACACTCACGATCAATCCCACTGACACTCCCGATCAATCCCACTGACACTCCCGATCAATCCAACTCCCACTGACACTCCCGATCAATCCAACTCCCACTGAAACTCCCGATCAATCCAACTCCCACTGACACTCACGATCAATCCAACTCCCACTGACACTCCCGATCAATCCAACTCCCACTGACACTCCCGATCAATCCTTCTCCAACTGACACTCCCGATCAATCCAACTCCCACTGACACACCCGATCAATCCAACTCCCACTGACACTCCCGATCAATCCAACCCCCACTGACACTCCCGATCAATCCAACTCCCACTGACGGTCCCGATCAATCCAACTCCCACCGACACTCCCGATCAGCCCAACATCCACTGACACTCCCGATCAATCCAACTCCCACGGACACTCCCGATCAGCCCAACTTCGACTGCGACTCCCGATCAATCCAACTCCCACTGACACTCCCGATCAATCCAACTCCCACTGACACTCCCGATCAATCCAACTCCCACTGACACTCCCGATCAATCCCACTGACACTCCCGATCAATCCCACTCACACTCCCGATCAATCCAACTCCCACTGACACTCCCGATCAATCCAACTCCCACTGCGACTCACGATCAATCCAACTGCCACTGACACTCCCGATCAATCCAACTCCCACTGACGGTCCCGATCAATCCAACTCCCACCGACACTCCCGATCAGCCCAACATCCACTGACACTCCCGAACAATCCAACTCCCCCTGACTCTCCCGATCAATCCAACTCCCACTGACTCTCCCGATCTATCAAACTCCCACTGACACTCCCGATCAATCCAACTCCCATTGACACTTCCGAACAATCCAACTCCCACTGACTCTCGCGATCAATCCAATTCCCACTGAAATTCCCGATCAATCCAACTCCCATTGACACTCCCGTTCAATCCAACTCCCACTGACACTCCCGATGAATCCAACTCCCACTGACACTCCCGATCAATCCAACTCCCACTGAAACTCCCGATCAATCCAACTCCCAATGACACTCCCGATCATGCCAACTCCCACTGACACTCCCGATTAATCCAACTCCCACTGACACTCCCAATCAATCCAAATCCCACTGACACTCCCGATCAATCCAACTCCCACTGACACTCACGATCAATCCCACTGACACTCCCGATCAATCCCACTGACACTCCCGATCAATCCAACTCCCACTGACACTCCCGATCAATCCAACTCCCACTGAAACTCCCGATCAATCCAACTCCCACTGACACTCACGATCAATCCAACTCCCACTGACACTCCCGATCAATCCAACTCCCACTGACACTCCCGATCAATCCTTCTCCAACTGACACTCCCGATCAATCCAACTCCCACTGACACACCCGATCAATCCAACTCCCACTGACACTCCCGATCAATCCAACCCCCACTGACACTCCCGATCAATCCAACTCCCACTGACGGTCCCGATCAATCCAACTCCCACCGACACTCCCGATCAGCCCAACATCCACTGACACTCCCGATCAATCCAACTCCCACGGACACTCCCGATCAGCCCAACTTCGACTGCGACTCCCGATCAATCCAACTCCCACTGACACTCCCGATCAATCCAACTCCCACTGACACTCCCGATCAATCCAACTCCCACTGACACTCCCGATCAATCCCACTGACACTCCCGATCAATCCCACTCACACTCCCGATCAATCCAACTCCCACTGACACTCCCGATCAATCCAACTCCCACTGCGACTCACGATCAATCCAACTGCCACTGACACTCCCGATCAATCCAACTCCCACTGACACTCCCGATCAATCCAACTCCCACTGACACTCCCGATAAATCCAACTCCCACTGACACACCCGATCAGCCCAACTTCCACTGCGACTCCCGATCAATCCAACTCCCATTGACACTCCCGATCAATCAAACTCCCACTGACTGTCCCGATCAATCCAACTCCCACTGAAACTCCCGATCAATCCCACTGACACTCCCGATCAGCCCAACTATCAGTGACACTCCCGATCAGCCCAACTTCCACTGACACTCCCGATCAATCCAACTCCCGCTGAAACTCCCGATCAATCCAACTCCCACTGAAACTCCCGATCAATCCCACTGACACTCCCGATCAGCCCAACTACCAGTGACACTCCCGATCAGCCCAACTTCCACTGACAGTCCCGATCAATCCAACTCCCACTGACACTCCCGATCAATCCAACTCCCGTTGAAACTCCCGATCAATCCAACTCCCACTGACACTCCCGATCAATCCAACTCCCACTGACGCTCACGATCAATCCAACTCCCACTGACACTCCCGATCAATCCAACTCCCACTGACACTCGTTATCAGCCCAACTTCCACTGACACTCCCGAACAATTCAACTCCCACTGACTCTCCCGATCAATCCAATTCCCACTGAAACTCCCGATCAATCCAACTCCCATTGACACTCCTGATCAATCCAACTCCCACTGACACTCCCGATCAATCAAACTCCCACTGACACTCCCGATCAATCCAACTCCCACTGCGACTCACGATCAATCCAACTGCCACTGACACTCCCGATCAATCCAACTCCCACTGACACTCCCGATCAATCCAACTCCCACTGACACTCCCGATCAATCCAACTCCCACTGACACACCCGATCAGCCCAGCTTCCACTGCGACTCCCGATCAATCCAACTCCCATTGACACTCCCGATCAATCAAACTCGCACTGACTGTCCCGATCAATCCAACTCCCACTGAAACTCCCGATCAATCCCACTGACACTCCCGATCAGCCAAACTATCAGTGACACTCCCGATCAGCCCAACTTCCACTGACACTCCCGATCAATCCAACTCCCGCTGAAACTACCGATCAATCCAACTCCCACTGAAACTCCTGATCAATCCCACTGACACTCCCGATCAGCCCAACTACCAGTGACACTCCCGATCAGCCCAACTTCCACTGACAGTCCCGATCAATCCAACTCCCACTGACACTCCCGATCAATCCAACTCCCGTTGAAACTCCCGATCAATCCAACTCCCACTGACACTCACGATCAATCCAACTCCCACTGACGCTCACGATCAATCCAACTCCCACTGACACTCCCGATCAATCCAACTCCCACTGACACTCGTTATCAGCCCAACTTCCACTGACACTCCTGAACAATTCAACTCCCACTGACTCTCCCGATCAATCCAATTCCCACTGAAACTCCCGATCAATCCAACTCCCATTGACACTCCTGATCAATCCAACTCCCACTGACACTCCCGATCAATCAAACTCCCACTGACACTCCCGATCAATCCAACTCCCACTGACACACCCGATCAATCCAACTGCAACTGACACCCCCAATCATTCCCATTGTCACTCCCGGTCAATCCAACTCCCACTGACACTCCCGATCAATCCAACTCCGACTGACACTCCCGATCAATCCAACTCCCATTGAAACTTCCGAACAATCCAACTACCACTGACACTCCCGATCAATCCAACTCCCACTGACACTCCCGAACAATCCAACTCCCCCTGACTCTCCCGATCAATCCAACTCCCACTGACTCTCCCGATCTATCAAACTCCCACTGACACTCCCGATCAATCCAACTCCCATTGACACATCCGAACAATCCAACTCCCACTGACTCTCGCGATCAATCCAATTCCCACTGAAATTCCCGATCAATCCAACTCCCATTGACACTCCCGTTCAATCCAACTCCCACTGACACTCCCGATCAATCCAACTCCCACTGACACTCCCGATCAATCCAACTCCCACTGAAACTCCCGATCAATCCAACTCCCAATGACACTCCCGATCATGCCAACTCCCACTGACACTCCCGATTAATCCAACTCCCACTGACACTCCCAATCAATCCAAATCCCACTGACACTCCCGATCAATCCAACTCCCACTGACACTCACGATCAATCCCACTGACACTCCCGATCAATCCCACTGACACTCCCGATCAATCCAACTCCCACTGACACTCCCGATCAATCCAACACCCACTGAAACTCCCGATCAATCCAACTCCCACTGACACTCACGATCAATCCAACTCCCACTGACACTCCCGATCAATCCAACTCCCACTGACACTCCCGATCAATCCTTCTCCAACTGACACTCCCGATCAATCCAACTACCACTGACACACCCGATCAATCCAACTCCCACTGACACTCCCGATCAATCCAACCCCCACTGACACTCCCGATCAATCCAACTCCCACTGACGGTCCCGATCAATCCAACTCCCACCGACACTCCCGATCAGCCCAACATCCACTGACACTCCCGATCAATCCAACTCCCACGGACACTCCCGATCAGCCCAACTTCGACTGCGACTCCCGATCAATCCAACTCCCACTGACACTCCCGATCAATCCAACTCCCACTGACACTCCCGATCAATCCAACTCCCACTGACACTCCCGATCAATCCCACTGACACTCCCGATCAATCCCACTCACACTCCCGATCAATCCAACTCCCACTGACACTCCCGATCAATCCAACTCCCACTGCGACTCACGATCAATCCAACTGCCACTGACACTCCCATTCAATCCAACTCCCACTGACACTCCCGATCAATCCAACTCCCACTGACTCTCCCGATCTATCAAACTCCCACTGACACTCCCGATCAATCCAACTCCCATTGACACTTCCGAACAATCCAACTCCCACTGACTCTCGCGATCAATCCAATTCCCACTGAAATTCCCGATCAATCCAACTCCCATTGACACTCCCGTTCAATCCAACTCCCACTGACACTCCCGATCAATCCAACTCCCACTGACACTCCCGATCAATCCAACTCCCACTGAAACTCCCGATCAATCCAACTCCCAATGACACTCCCGATCATGCCAACTCCCACTGACACACCCGATCAATCCAACTCCCACTGACACTCCCGATCAATCCAACTCCCACTGACACTCCCGATCAATCCAACTCCCACTGACACTCACGATCAATCCCACTGACACTCCCGATCAATCCCACTGACACTCCCGATCAATCCTACTCCCACTGACACTCCCGATCAATCCAACTCCCACTGAAACTCCCGATCAATCCAACTCCCACTGACACTCACGATCAATCCAACTCCCACTGACACTCCCGATCAATCCAACTCCCACTGACACTCCCGATCAATCATTCTCCAACTGACCCTCCCGATCAATCCAACTCCCACTGACGGTCCCGATCAATCCAACTCCCACTGACACTCCCGATCAATTCAACTCCCACTGACACTGCCGATCAATCCAACTCCCACTGACACTCCCGATCAATCCAATTCCCACTGAAACTCCCGATCAATCCAACTCCCATTGACACTCCTGATCAATCCAACTCCCACTGACACTCCCGATCAATCAAACTCCCACTGACACTCCCGATCAATCCAACTCCCACTGCGACTCACGATCAATCCAACTGCCACTGACACTCCCGATCAATCCAACTCCCACTGACACTCCCGATCAATCCAACTCCCACTGACACTCCCGATCAATCCAACTCCCACTGACACACCCGATCAGCCCAGCTTCCACTGCGACTCCCGATCAATCCAACTCCCATTGACACTCCCGATCAATCAAACTCGCACTGACTGTCCCGATCAATCCAACTCCCACTGAAACTCCCGATCAATCCCACTGACACTCCCGATCAGCCAAACTATCAGTGACACTCCCGATCAGCCCAACTTCCACTGACACTCCCGATCAATCCAACTCCCGCTGAAACTACCGATCAATCCAACTCCCACTGAAACTCCCGATCAATCCCACTGACACTCCCGATCAGCCCAACTACCAGTGACACTCCCGATCAGCCCAACTTCCACTGACAGTCCCGATCAATCCAACTCCCACTGACACTCCCGATCAATCCAACTCCCGTTGAAACTCCCGATCAATCCAACTCCCACTGACACTCACGATCAATCCAACTCCCACTGACGCTCACGATCAATCCAACTCCCACTGACACTCCCGATCAATCCAACTCCCACTGACACTCGTTATCAGCCCAACTTCCACTGACACTCCTGAACAATTCAACTCCCACTGACTCTCCCGATCAATCCAATTCCCACTGAAACTCCCGATCAATCCAACTCCCATTGACACTCCTGATCAATCCAACTCCCACTGACACTCCCGATCAATCAAACTCCCACTGACACTCCCGATCAATCCAACTCCCACTGACACACCCGATCAATCCAACTGCAACTGACACCCCCAATCATTCCCATTGTCACTCCCGGTCAATCCAACTCCCACTGACACTCCCGATCAATCCAACTCCGACTGACACTCCCGATCAATCCAACTCCCATTGAAACTTCCGAACAATCCAACTACCACTGACACTCCCGATCAATCCAACTCCCACTGACACTCCCGAACAATCCAACTCCCCCTGACTCTCCCGATCAATCCAACTCCCACTGACTCTCCCGATCTATCAAACTCCCACTGACACTCCCGATCAATCCAACTCCCATTGACACATCCGAACAATCCAACTCCCACTGACTCTCGCGATCAATCCAATTCCCACTGAAATTCCCGATCAATCCAACTCCCATTGACACTCCCGTTCAATCCAACTCCCACTGACACTCCCGATCAATCCAACTCCCACTGACACTCCCGATCAATCCAACTCCCACTGAAACTCCCGATCAATCCAACTCCCAATGACACTCCCGATCATGCCAACTCCCACTGACACTCCCGATTAATCCAACTCCCACTGACACTCCCAATCAATCCAAATCCCACTGACACTCCCGATCAATCCAACTCCCACTGACACTCACGATCAATCCCACTGACACTCCCGATCAATCCCACTGACACTCCCGATCAATCCAACTCCCACTGACACTCCCGATCAATCCAACACCCACTGAAACTCCCGATCAATCCAACTCCCACTGACACTCACGATCAATCCAACTCCCACTGACACTCCCGATCAATCCAACTCCCACTGACACTCCCGATCAATCCTTCTCCAACTGACACTCCCGATCAATCCAACTACCACTGACACACCCGATCAATCCAACTCCCACTGACACTCCCGATCAATCCAACCCCCACTGACACTCCCGATCAATCCAACTCCCACTGACGGTCCCGATCAATCCAACTCCCACCGACACTCCCGATCAGCCCAACATCCACTGACACTCCCGATCAATCCAACTCCCACGGACACTCCCGATCAGCCCAACTTCGACTGCGACTCCCGATCAATCCAACTCCCACTGACACTCCCGATCAATCCAACTCCCACTGACACTCCCGATCAATCCAACTCCCACTGACACTCCCGATCAATCCCACTGACACTCCCGATCAATCCCACTCACACTCCCGATCAATCCAACTCCCACTGACACTCCCGATCAATCCAACTCCCACTGCGACTCACGATCAATCCAACTGCCACTGACACTCCCATTCAATCCAACTCCCACTGACACTCCCGATCAATCCAACTCCCACTGACTCTCCCGATCTATCAAACTCCCACTGACACTCCCGATCAATCCAACTCCCATTGACACTTCCGAACAATCCAACTCCCACTGACTCTCGCGATCAATCCAATTCCCACTGAAATTCCCGATCAATCCAACTCCCATTGACACTCCCGTTCAATCCAACTCCCACTGACACTCCCGATCAATCCAACTCCCACTGACACTCCCGATCAATCCAACTCCCACTGAAACTCCCGATCAATCCAACTCCCAATGACACTCCCGATCATGCCAACTCCCACTGACACACCCGATCAATCCAACTCCCACTGACACTCCCGATCAATCCAACTCCCACTGACACTCCCGATCAATCCAACTCCCACTGACACTCACGATCAATCCCACTGACACTCCCGATCAATCCCACTGACACTCCCGATCAATCCTACTCCCACTGACACTCCCGATCAATCCAACTCCCACTGAAACTCCCGATCAATCCAACTCCCACTGACACTCACGATCAATCCAACTCCCACTGACACTCCCGATCAATCCAACTCCCACTGACACTCCCGATCAATCATTCTCCAACTGACCCTCCCGATCAATCCAACTCCCACTGACGGTCCCGATCAATCCAACTCCCACTGACACTCCCGATCAATTCAACTCCCACTGACACTGCCGATCAATCCAACTCCCACTGACACTCCCGATCAATCCAATTCCCACTGACTCTCCCATCATTCCCACTGACACTGACACTCCCGATCAATCCAACTCCCACTGACACTCCCGATCAATCCAACTCCCACTGACGCTCCCGATCATTCCCACTGACACTGACACTCCCGATCAATCCAACTCCCACTGACACTCCCGAGCAGCCCAACTTCCACTGACACTCCCGATCAATCCAACTCCCACTGACACTCCCGATCAGCCCAACTTCGACTGCGACTCCCGATCAATCCAACTCCCACTGACTCTCCCGATCAATCCAACTCCCACTGACACTCCCGATCAATCCAACTCCCACTGACACTCCCGATCAATCCCACTGACACTCCCGATCAATCCCACTCACACTCCCGATCAATCCAACTGCCACTGACACTCCCGATCAATCCAACTCCCACTGACACACCCGATCAGCCCAACTTCCACTGCGACTCCCGATCAATCCAACTCCCACTGACACTCCCGATCAATCCAACTCCCACTGACACTCCCGATCAATCCAACTCCCACTGACACTACCGATCAATCCAACTCCCACTGACACTCCCGATCAATCCAAATCCCATTGGCACTCCCGATCAATACAACTCCCACTGACGGTCCCGATCAATCCATTCCCACTGACACTCCGAATCAATCCACCTCCCACTACACTCCCGATCAACCCAACTCCCACTGACAGTCATAGAACATAGAACATAGAACAATACAGCGCAGTACAGGCCCTTCGGCCCACGATGTTGCACCGAAACAAAAGCCATCTAACCTACACTATGCCATTATCATCCATATGTTTATCCAATAAACTTTTAAATGCCCTCAATGTCGGCGAGTTCACTACTGTAGCAGGTAGGGCATTCCACGGCCTCACTACTCTTTGCGTAAAGAACCTACCTCTGACCTCTGTCCTATATCTATTACCCCTCAGTTTAAAGTTATGTCCCCTCGTGCCAGCCATATCCATCCGCGGGAGAAGGCTCTCACTGTCCACCCTATCCAACCCCCTGATCATTTTGTATGCCTCTATTAAGTCTCCTCTTAACCTTCTTCTCTCCAACGAAAACAACCTCAAGTCCGTCAGCCTTTCCTCATAAGATTTTCCCTCCATACCAGGCAACATCCTGGTAAATCTCCTCTGCACCCGCTCCAAAGCCTCCACGTCCTTCCTATAATGCGGTGACCAGAACTGTACGCAATACTCCAAATGCGGCCGTACCAGAGTTCTGTACAGCTGCAACATGACCTCCCGACTCCGGAACTCAATCCCTCTACCAATAAAGGCCAACACTCCATAGGCCTTCTTCACAACCCTATCAACCTGGGTGGCAACTTTCAGGGATCTATGTACATGGACACCTAGATCCCTCTGCTCATCCACACTTTCAAGAACTTTACCATTAGCCAAATATTCCGCATTCCTGTTATTCCTTCCAAAGTGAATCACCTCACACTTCTCTACATTAAACTCCATTTGCCACCTCTCAGCCCAGCTCTGCAGCTTATCTATATCCCTCTGTAACCTGCTACATCCTTCCACACTATCGACAACACCACCGACTTTAGTATCGTCTGCAAATTTACTCACCCACCCTTCTGCGCCTTCCTCTAGGTCATTGATAAAAATGACAAACAGCAACGGCCCCAGAACAGATCCTTGTGGTACTCCACTTGTGACTGTACTCCATTCTGAACATTTCCCATCAACCACCACCCTCTGTCTTCTTTCAGCTAGCCAATTTCTGATCCACATCTCTAAATCACCCTCAATCCCCAGCCTCCGTATTTTTTGCAATAGCCTACCGTGGGGAACCTTATCAAACGCTTTGCTGAAATCCATATACACCACATCAACTGCTCTACCCTCGTCTACCTGTTCAGTCACCTTCTCAAAGAACTCAATAAGGTTTGTGAGGCATGACCTACCCTTCACAAAGCCATGCTGACTATCCCTGATCATATTATTCCTATCTAGATGATTATAAATCTTGTCCCTTATAATCCCCTCCAAGACTTTACCCACTACAGACGTGAGGCTCACCGGTCTATAGTTGCCGGGGTTGTCTCTGCTCCCCTTTTTGAACAAAGGGACCACATTTGCTGTCCTCCAGTCCTCTGGCACTATTCCTGTAGCCAATGATGACATAAAAATCAAAGCCAAAGGTCCAGCAATCTCTTCCCTGGCCTCCCATAGAATCCTAGGATAAATCCCATCAGGTCCCGGGGACTTATCTATTTTCAGCCTGTCCAGAATTGCCAACACCTCTTCCCTACGTACCTCAATGCCATCTATTCTATTAGCCTGGGGCTCAGCATTCTCCTCCACAACATTATCTTTTTCCTGAGTGAATACTGACGAAAAATATTCATTTAGTATCTCGCCTATCTCTTCAGACTCCACACACAATTTCCCATCCCTGTCCTTGACTGGTCCTACTCTTTCCCTAGTCATTCGCTTATTCCTGACATACCTACAGAAAGCTTTTGGGTTTTCCTTGATCCTTCCTGCCAAATACTTCTCATGTCCCCTCCTTGCTCGTCTTAGCTCTCTCTTTAGATCCTTCCTCGCTACCTTGTAACTATCCATCGCCCCAACCGAAACTTCACACTTCATCTTCACATAGGCCTTCTTCTTCCTCTTAACAAGAGATTCCACTTCCTTGGTAAACCACGGTTCCCTCGCTCGACGCCTTCCTCCCTGTCTGACCGGTACATACTTATCAAGAACACGCAGTAGCTGATCCTTGAACAAGCCCCACTTATCCAGTGTGCCCAACACTTGCAGCCTACTTCTCCACTCCCAATCCAACTCCCACTGACACTCCCGATCAATCCAACTCCCACTGACACTCCCGATCAATCCAACTCCCACTGACGCTCCCGATCAATCCAACTCCCACTGACACTACCGATCAATTCCACCGACACTCCCGATCAGTCCAACTCCTATTGACACTCCCAATCAATAAAACTCCCACTGACATTCCCGATCAATTCCACTGACACTCCCGATCAGTCCAACTCCCATTGACACTACCGATCAATCCCACTGACACTGACACTCCCGATCAATCCCACTGACACTGACACTCCCGATTAATCCAACTCCCACTGACACTCCCGATCAATCCCACTGACACTGACACTCCGGTCAATCCAACTCCCACTGACACTCCCGATCAATCTCACTCCCATTGACACTCCCGATCAATCCAACTCCCACTGACACTGCAGAACAATCCAACTCCCACTGACTCTCCCGATCAATCAAACTCCCACTGACACTCCCGAACAATCCAACTCCCACTGACTCTCCCGATCAATCAAACTCCCACTGACACTCCCGATCAATCCAACTCCCATTGACACTTCCGAACAATCCAACTCCCACTGACTCTCCCGTTCAATTCAATTCCCACTGAAACTCCCGATCAATCCAACTCCCATTCACACTTCCGATCAATCAAACTCCCACTGACACTCCCGATCAATCTAACTCCCAATGACACTCCCGATCAATCCAACTCCCATTGACACTCCCGATCAATCAAACTCCCACTGACTGTCCCGATCAATCCAACTCCCTCTGAAACTCCCGATCAATCCCACTGACACTCCCGATCAGCCCAACTTCCACTGACAGTCCCGATCAATCCAACTCCCAATGACACTCCCGATCAATCCAACTCCCACTGACGCTCACGATCAATCCAACTCCCACTGACACTCCCGATCAATCCAACTCCCACTGACACTCGTTATCAGCCCAACTTCCACTGACACTCCCGAACAATTCACCTCCCACTGACTCTCCCGATCAATCCAATTCCCACTGAAACTCCCGATCAATCCAACTCCCATTGACACTCCCGATCAATCCAACTCCCACTGACACTCCCGATCAATCAAACTCCCACTGACACTCCCGATCAATCCAACTCCCACTGACACACACGAACAATCCAACTGCAACTGACACTCCCGGTCATTCCCACTGTCACTCCCGGTCAATCCAACTCCCACTGACTATCCCGATCAATCCAACTCCCACTGACACTCCCGATCAATCCAACTCCCATTGAAACTTCCGAACAATCCAACTACCACTGACACTCCCGATCAATCCAACTCCCACTGACACTCCCGAACAATCCAACTCCCCCTGACTCTCCCGATCAATCAAACTCCCACTGACACTCCCGATCAATCCAACTCCCATTGACACTCCCGATCAATCAAACTCCCACTGACACTCCCGAACAATCCAACTTCCACTGACTCTCCCGATCTATCAAACTCCCACTGACACTCCCAATCAATCCAACTCCCACTGACACTCCCGATCAATCCAACTCCCACTGACACTCCCGATCAATCCAACTGCCATTGACACTTCCGAACAATCCAACTCCCACTGACTCTCGCGATCAATCCAATTCCCACTGAAATTCCCGATCAATCCAACTCCCATTGACACTCCCGATCAATCCAACTCCCACTGACACTCCCGATCAATCCAACTCCCACTGACACTCCCGATCAATCCAACTCCCACTGAAACTCCCGATCAATCCAACTCCCAATGACACTCCCGATCAAGCCAACTCCCACTGACACTCCCGATTAATCCAACTCCCACTGACACTCCCAATCAATCCAAATCCCACTGACACTCCCGATCAATCCAACTCCCACTGACACTCACGATCAATCCCACTGACACTCCCGATCAATCCAACTCCCACTGACACTCAAAATCTATCCAACTCCCACTGAAACTCCCGATCAATCCAACTCCCACTGACACTCACGATCAATCCAACTCCCACTGACACTCACGATCAATCCCACTCCCACTGACACTCCCGATCAATCCTTCTCCAACTGACACTCCCGATCAATCCAACTCCCACTGACACTCCCGATCAATCCAACTCCCACTGACGGTCCCGATCAATCCAACTCCCACTGACACTCCCGATCAGCCCAACTCCCACTGACACTCCCGATCAATCCAACTCCCACTGCGACTCCCGATCAATCCAACTGCCACTGACACTCCCGATCAATCCAACTCCCACTGACACTCCCGATCAATCCAACTCCCACTGACACACCCGATCAGCCCAACTCCCACTGACACTCCCGATCAATCCAACTCCCACTGACACTCCCGATCAATCCAACTCCCACTGACGGTCCCGATCAATCCAACTCCCACTGACACTCCCGAATAGCCCAACTCCCACTGACACTCCCGATCAATCCAACTCCCACTGCGACTCCCGATCAATCCAACTGCCACTGACACTCCCGATCAATCCAACTCCCACTGACACTCCCGATCAATCCAACTCCCACTGACACTCCCGAACAATCCAACTCCCCCTGACTCTCCCGATCAATCAAACTCCCACTGACACTCCCGATCAATCCAACTCCCATTGACACTCCCGATCAATCAAACTCCCACTGACACTCCCGAACAATCCAACTTCCACTGACTCTCCCGATCTATCAAACTCCCACTGACACTCCCAATCAATCCAACTCCCAATGACACTCCCGATCAAGCCAACTCCCACTGACACTCCCGATTAATCCAACTCCCACTGACACTCCCAATCAATCCAAATCCCACTGACACTCCCGATCAATCCAACTCCCACTGACACTCACGATCAATCCCACTGACACTCCCGATCAATCCAACTCCCACTGACACTCCCAATCTATCCAACTCCCACTGAAACTCCCGATCAATCCAACTCCCACTGACACTCACGATCAATCCAACTCCCACTGACACTCACGATCAATCCCACTCCCACTGACACTCCCGATCAATCCTTCTCCAACTGACACTCCCGATCAATCCAACTCCCACTGACACTCCCGATCAATCCAACTCCCACTGACGGTCCCGATCAATCCAACTCCCACTGACACTCCCGATCAGCCCAACTCCCACTGACACTCCCGATCAATCCAACTCCCACTGCGACTCCCGATCAATCCAACTGCCACTGACACTCCCGATCAATCCAACTCCCGCTGACACTCCCGATCAATCCAACTCCCACTGACACACCCGATCAGCCCAACTCCCACTGACACTCCCGATCAATCCAACTCCCACTGACACTCCCGATCAATCCAACTCCCACTGACGGTCCCGATCAATCCAACTCCCACTGACACTCCCGAATAGCCCAACTCCCACTGACACTCCCGATCAATCCAACTCCCACTGCGACTCCCGATCAATCCAACTGCCACTGACACTCCCGATCAATCCAACTCCCACTGACACTCCCGATCAATCCAACTCCCACTGACACTCCCGATCAATCCAACTCCCACTGACTGTCCCGATCAATCCAACTCCCACTGAAACTCCCGATCAATCCCACTGACACTCCCGATCAGCCCAACTATCAGTGACACTCCCGATCAGCCCAACTTCCACTGACAGTCCCGATCAATCCAACTTCCACTGACAGTCCCGAGCAATCCAACTCCCACTGACTGTCCCGATCAATCCAACTCCCACTGACACTCCCGATCAATCCAACTCCCACTGACTGTCCCGATCAATCCAACTCCCACTGACACTCCCGATCAATCCAACTGACACTCCCGATCAGCCCAACTTCCACTGACACTCCCGATCAATCCAACTCCCGCTGAAACTCCCGATCAATCCAACTCCCACTGAAACTCCCGATCAATCCCACTGACACTCCCGATCAGCCCATCTACCAGTGAGACTCCCGATCAGCCCAACTTCCACTGACAGTCCCGATCAATCCAACTCCCACTGACACCCCCGATCAATCCAACTCCCGTTGAAACTCATAATCAATCCAACTCCCACTGACACTCCCGATCAATCCAACTCCCACTGACGCTCACGCTCAATCCAACTCTCACTGACCATCCCGATCAATCCAACTCCCACTGACACTCGTTATCAGCCCAACTTCCACTGACACTCCCGAACAATTCAACTCCCAGTGACTCTCCCGATCAATCTAATTCCCACTGAAACTCCCGATCAATCCAACTCCCATTGACACTCCCGATCAATCCAACTCCCACTGACACTCCCGATCAATCAAACTCCCACTGACACTCCCGATCAATCCAACTCCCACTGACACACCCGAACAATACAACTGCAACTGACACTCCCGATCATTCCCATTGTCACTCCCGGTCAATCCAACCCCCACTGACACTCCCGATCAATCCAACTCCCACTGACGGTCCCGATCAATCCAACTCCCACCGACACTCCCGATCAGCCCAACATCCACTGACACTCCCGATCAATCCAACTCCCACTGACACTCCCGATCAGCCCAACTTCGACTGCGACTCCCGATCAATCCAACTCCCACTGACACTCCCGATCAATCCAACTCCCACTGACACTCCCGATCACTCCAACTCCCACTGACACTCCCGATCAATCCCACTGACACTCCCGATCAATCCCACTCACACTCCCGATCAATCCAACTCCCACTGACACTCCCGATCAATCCAACTCCCACTGCGACTCACGATCAATCCAACTGCCACTGACACTCCCGATCAATCCAACTCCCACTGACACTCCCGATCAATCCAACTCCCACTGACACTCCCGATCAATCCAACTCCCACTGACACACCCGATCAGCCCAACTTCCACTGCGACTCCCGATCAATCCAACTCCCATTGACACTCCCGATCAATCAAACTCCCACTGACTGTCCCGATCAATCCAACTCCCACTGAAACTCCCGATCAATCCCACTGACACTCCCGATCAGCCCAACTATCAGTGACACTCCCGATCAGCCCAACTTCCACTGACACTCCCGATCAATCCAACTCCCGCTGAAACTACCGATCAATCCAACTCCCACTGAAACTCCCGATCAATCCCACTGACACTCCCGATCAGCCCAACTACCAGTGACACTCCCGATCAGCCCTACTTCCACTGACAGTCCCGATCAATCCAACTCCCACTGACACTCCCGATCAATCCAACTCCCGTTGAAACTCCCGATCAATCCAACTCCCACTGACACTCCCGATCAATCCAACTCCCACTGACACTCGTTATCAGCCCAACTTCCACTGACACTCCCGAACAATTCAACTCCCACTGACTCTCCCGATCAATCCAATTCCCACTGAAACTCCCGATCAATCCAACTCCCATTGACACTCCTGATCAATTCAACTCCCAGTGACTCTCCCGATCAATCTAATTCCCACTGAAACTCCCGATCAATCCAACTCCCATTGACACTCCCGATCAATCTAATTCCCACTGAAACTCCCGATCAATCCAACTCCCATTGACACTCCCGATCAATCCAACTCCCACTGACACTCCCGATCAATCAAACTCCCACTGACACTCCCGATCAATCCAACTCCCACTGACACACCCGAACAATACAACTGCAACTGACACTCCCGATCATTCCCATTGTCACTCCCGGTCAATCCAACTCCCACTGACACTCCCGATCAATCCAACTCCCACTGACACTCCCGATCAATCCAACTCCCATTGAAACTTCCGAACAATCCAACTACCACTGACACTCCCGATCAATCCAACTCCCACTGACACTCCCGATCAATCAAACTCCCACCGGCACTCCCGATCAATCCAACTCCCACTGACACTCCCGATCAATCCAACTCCCACTGACACTCCCGATCAATCCAACTCCCACTGACTCTCCCGATCAATCAAACTCCCACTGACACTCCCGATCAATCCAACTCCCATTGACACTTCCGAACAATTCAACTCCCACTGACTCTCGCGATCAATCCAATTCCCACTGAAATTCCCGATCAATCCAACTCCCATTGACACTCCCGATCAATCCAACTCCCACTGACACTCCCGATCAATCTAACTCCCAGTGACACTCCCGATCAATCCAACTCCCACTGAAACTCCCGATCAATCCAACTCCCAATGACACTCCCGATCAAGCCAACTCCCACTGACACTCCCGATTAATCCAACTCCCACTGACACTCCCAATCAATCCAAATCCCACTGACACTCCCGATCAATTCAACTCCCACTGACACTCACGATCAATCCCACTGACACTCCCGATCAATCCCACTGACATTCCCGATCAATCCAACTCCCACTGACACTCCCGATCAATCCAACTCCCACTGAAACTTCCGATCAATCCAACTCCCACTGACACTCACGATCAGTCCAACTCCCACTGACACTCCCGATCAATCCAACTCCCACTGACACTCCCGATCAATCCTTCTCCAACTGACACTCCCGATCAATCCAACTCCCACTGACACACCCGATCAATCCAACTCCCACTGACACTCCCGATCAATCCAACCCCCACTGACACTCCCGATCAATCCAACTCCCACTGACGGTCCCGATCAATCCAACTCCCACCGACACACCCGATCAGCCCAACATCCACTGACACTCCCGATCAATCCAACTCCCACTGACACTCCCGATCAGCCCAACTTCGACTGCGACTCCCGATCAATCCAACTCCCACTGACACTCCCGATCAATCCAACTCCCACTGACACTCCCGATCACTCCAACTCCCACTGACACTCCCGATCAATCCCACTGACACTCCCGATCAATCCCACTCACACTCCCGATCAATCCAACTCCCACTGACACTCCCGATCAATCCAACTCCCACTGCGACTCACGATCAATCCAACTGCCACTGACACTCCCGATCAATCCAACTCCCACTGACACTCCCGATCAATCCAACTCCCACTCACACTCCCGATCAATCCAACTCCCACTGACACACCCGATCAGCCCAACTTCCACTGCGACTCCCGATCAATCCAACTCCCATTGACACTCCCGATCAATCAAACTCCCACTGACTGTCCCGATCAATCCAACTCCCACTGAAACTCCCGATCAATCCCACTGACACTCCCGATCAGCCCAACTATCAGTGACACTCCCGATCAGCCCAACTTCCACTGACACTCCCGATCAATCCAACTCACGCTGAAACTACCGATCAATCCAACTCCCACTGAAACTCCCGATCAATCCCACTGACACTCCCGATCAGCCCAACTACCAGTGACATTCCCGATCAGCCCAACTTCCACTGACAGTCCCGATCAATCCAACTCCCACTGACACTCCCGATCAATCCAACTCCCGTTGAAACTCCCGATCAATCCAACTCCCACTGACACTCCCGATCAATCCAACTCCCACTGACACTCGTTATCAGCCCAACTTCCACTGACACTCCCGATCAATCCAATTCCCACTGAAACTCCCGATCAATCCAACTCCCATTGACACTCCTGATCAATCCAACTCCCACTGACACTCCCGATCAATCAAACTCCCACTGACACTCCCGATCAATCCAACTCCCACTGACACACCCGAACAATCCAACTGCAACTGACACCCCCAATCATTCCCATTGTCACTCCCGATCAATCCAACTCCCACTGACGGTCCCGATCAATCCAACTCCCACTGACACTCCCGATCAGCCCAACTCCCACTGACACTCCCGATCAATCCAACTGCCACTGACACTCCCGATCAATCCAACTCCCACTGACACTCCCGATCAATCCAACTCCCACTGACACACCCGATCAGCCCAACTCCCACTGACACTCCCGATCAATCCAACTCCCACTGACACTCCCGATCAATCCAACTCCCACTGACGGTCCCGATCAATCCAACTCCCACTGACACTCCCGAATAGCCCAAATCCCACTGTCACTCCCGATCAATCCAACTCCCACTGCGACTCCCGATCAATCCAACTGCCACTGACACTCCCGATCAATCCAACTCCCACTGACACTCCCGATCAATCCAACTCCCACTGACACTCCCGATCAATCCAACTCCCACTGACTGTCCCGATCAATCCAACTCCCACTGAAACTCCCGATCAATCCCACTGACACTCCCGATCAGCCCAACTATCAGTGACACTCCCGATCAGCCCAACTTCCACTGACAGTCCCGATCAATCCAACTTCCACTGACAGTCCCGAGCAATCCAACTCCCACTGACTGTCCCGATCAATCCAACTCCCACTGACACTCCCGATCAATCCAACTCCCACTGACTGTCCCGATCAATCCAACTCCCACTGACACTCCCGATCAATCCCACTGACACTCCCGATCAGCCCAACTTCCACTGACACTCCCGATCAATCCAACTCCCGCTGAAACTCCCGATCAATCCAACTCCCACTGAAACTCCCGATCAATCCCACTGACACTCCCGATCAGCCCATCTACCAGTGAGACTCCCGATCAGCCCAACTTCCACTGACAGTCCCGATCAATCCAACTCCCACTGACACCCCCGATCAATCCAACTCCCGTTGAAACTCATAATCAATCCAACTCCCACTGACACTCCCGATCAATCCAACTCCCACTGACGCTCACGCTCAATCCAACTCCCACTGACCATCCCGATCAATCCAACTCCCACTGACACTCGTTATCAGCCCAACTTCCACTGACACTCCCGAACAATTCAACTCCCAGTGACTCTCCCGATCAATCTAATTCCCACTGAAACTCCCGATCAATCCAACTCCCATTGACACTCCCGATCAATCCAACTCCCACTGACACTCCCGATCAATCAAACTCCCACTGACACTCCCGATCAATCCAACTCCCACTGACACACCCGAACAATACAACTGCAACTGACACTCCCGATCATTCCCATTGTCACTCCCGGTCAATCCAACCCCCACTGACACTCCCGATCAATCCAACTCCCACTGACGGTCCCGATCAATCGAACTCCCACCGACACTCCCGATTAGCCCAACATCCACTGACACTCCCGATCAATCCAACTCCCACTGACACTCCCGATCAGCCCAACTTCGACTGCGACTCCCGATCAATCCAACTCCCACTGACACTCCCGATCAATCCAACTCCCACTGACACTCCCGATCACTCCAACTCCCACTGACACTCCCGATCAATCCCACTGACACTCCCGATCAATCCCACTCACACTCCCGATCAATCCAACTCCCACTGACACTCCCGATCAATCCAACTCCCACTGCGACTCACGATCAATCCAACTGCCACTGACACTCCCGATCAATCCAACTCCCACTGACACTCCCGATCAATCCAACTCCCACTGACACTCCCGATCAATCCAACTCCCACTGACACACCCGATCAGCCCAACTTCCACTGCGACTCCCGATCAATCCAACTCCCATTGACACTCCCGATCAATCAAACTCCCACTGACTGTCCCGATCAATCCAACTCCCACTGAAACTCCCGATCAATCCCACTGACACTCCCGATCAGCCCAACTATCAGTGACACTCCCGATCAGCCCAACTTCCACTGACACTCCCGATCAATCCAACTCCCGCTGAAACTACCGATCAATCCAACTCCCACTGAAACTCCCGATCAATCCCACTGACACTCCCGATCAGCCCAACTACCAGTGACACTCCCGATCAGCCCAACTTCCACTGACAGTCCCGATCAATCCAACTCCCACTGACACTCCCGATCAATCCAACTCCCGTTGAAACTCCCGATCAATCCAACTCCCACTGACACTCCCGATCAATCCAACTCCCACTGACACTCGTTATCAGCCCAACTTCCACTGACACTCCCGAACAATTCAACTCCCACTGACTCTCCCGATCAATCCAATTCCCACTGAAACTCCCGATCAATCCAACTCCCATTGACACTCCTGATCAATTCAACTCCCAGTGACTCTCCCGATCAATCTAATTCCCACTGAAACTCCCGATCAATCCAACTCCCATTGACACTCCCGATCAATCCAACTCCCACTGACACTCCCGATCAATCAAACTCCCACTGACACTCCCGATCAATCCAACTCCCACTGACACACACGAACAATACAACTGCAACTGACACTCCCGATCATTCCCATTGTCACTCCCGGTCAATCCAACTCCCACTGACACTCCCGATCAATCCAACTCCCACTGACACTCCCGATCAATCCAACTCCCACTGACACTCCCGATCAATCCTTCTCCAACTGACACTCCCGATCAATCCAACTCCCACTGACACACCCGATCAATCCAACTCCCACTGACACTCCCGATCAATCCAACCCCCACTGACACTCCCGATCAATCCAACTCCCACTGACACACACGAACAATACAACTGCAACTGACACTCCCGATCATTCCCATTGTCACTCCCGGTCAATCCAACTCCCACTGACACTCCCGATCAATCCAACTCCCACTGACACTCCCGATCAATCCAACTCCCATTGAAACTTCCGAACAATCCAACTACCACTGACACTCCCGATCAATCCAACTCCCACTGACACTCCCGAACAATCCAACTCCCACTGACACTCCCGATCAATCCAACTCCCATTGAAACTTCCGAACAATCCAACTACCACTGACACTCCCGATCAATCCAACTCCCACTGACACTCCCGAACAATCCAACTCCCACTGACACTCCCGATCAATCCAACTCCCGTTGAAACTCCCGATCAATCCAACTCCCACTGACACTCCCGAACAATCCAACTCCCCCTGACTCTCCCGATCAATCAAACTCCCACCGGCACTCCCGATCAATCCAACTCCCACTGACACTCCCGAACAATCCAACTCCCCCTGACTCTCCCGATCAATCAAACTCCCACTGACACTCCCGATCAATCCAACTCCCACTGACACTCCCGAACAATCCAACTCCCACTGACTCTCCCGATCAATCAAACTCCCACTGACACTCCCGATCAATCCAACTCCCATTGAAACTTCCGAACAATCCAACTACCACTGACACACCCGATCAATCCAACTCCCACTGACTCTCCCGATCAATCAAACTCCCACTGACACTCCCGATCAATCCAACTCCCATTGACACTTCCGAACAATTCAACTCCCACTGACTCTCGCGATCAATCCAATTCCCACTGAAATTCCCGATCAATCCAACTCCCATTGACACTCCCGATCAATCCAACTCCCACTGACACTCCCGATCAATCTAACTCCCAGTGACACTCCCGATCAATCCAACTCCCACTGAAACTCCCGATCAATCCAACTCCCAATGACACTCCCGATCAAGCCAACTCCCACTGACACTCCCGATTAATCCAACTCCCACTGACACTCCCAATCAATCCAAATCCCACTGACACTCCCGATCAATTCAACTCCCACTGACACTCACGATCAATCCCACTGACACTCCCGATCAATCCCACTGACATTCCCGATCAATCCAACTCCCACTGACACTCCCGATCAATCCAACTCCCACTGAAACTTCCGATCAATCCAACTCCCACTGACACTCACGATCAGTCCAACTCCCACTGACACTCCCGATCAATCCAACTCCCACTGACACTCCCGATCAATCCTTCTCCAACTGACACTCCCGATCAATCCAACTCCCACTGACACACCCGATCAATCCAACTCCCACTGACACTCCCGATCAATCCAACCCCCACTGACACTCCCGATCAATCCAACTCCCACTGACGGTCCCGATCAATCCAACTCCCACCGACACTCCCGATCAGCCCAACATCCACTGACACTCCCGATCAATCCAACTCCCACTGACACTCCCGATCAGCCCAACTTCGACTGCGACTCCCGATCAATCCAACTCCCACTGACACTCCCGATCAATCCAACTCCCACTGACACTCCCGATCACTCCAACTCCCACTGACACTCCCGATCAATCCCACTGACACTCCCGATCAATCCCACTCACACTCCCGATCAATCCAACTCCCACTGACACTCCCGATCAATCCAACTCCCACTGCGACTCACGATCAATCCAACTGCCACTGACACTCCCGATCAATCCAACTCCCACTGACACTCCCGATCAATCCAACTCCCACTGACACTCCCGATCAATCCAACTCCCACTGACACACCCGATCAGCCCAACTTCCACTGCGACTCCCGATCAATCCAACTCCCATTGACACTCCCGATCAATCAAACTCCCACTGACTGTCCCGATCAATCCAACTCCCACTGAAACTCCCGATCAATCCCACTGACACTCCCGATCAGCCCAACTATCAGTGACACTCCCGATCAGCCCAACTTCCACTGACACTCCCGATCAATCCAACTCACGCTGAAACTACCGATCAATCCAACTCCCACTGAAACTCCCGATCAATCCCACTGACACTCCCGATCAGCCCAACTACCAGTGACATTCCCGATCAGCCCAACTTCCACTGACAGTCCCGATCAATCCAACTCCCACTGACACTCCCGATCAATCCAACTCCCGTTGAAACTCCCGATCAATCCAACTCCCACTGACACTCCCGATCAATCCAACTCCCACTGACACTCGTTATCAGCCCAACTTCCACTGACACTCCCGAACAATTCAACTCCCACTGACTCTCCCGATCAATCCAATTCCCACTGAAACTCCCGATCAATCCAACTCCCATTGACACTCCTGATCAATCCAACTCCCACTGACACTCCCGATCAATCAAACTCCCACTGACACTCCCGATCAATCCAACTCCCACTGACACACCCGAACAATCCAACTGCAACTGACACCCCCAATCATTCCCATTGTCACTCCCGGTCAATCCAACTCCCACTGACACTCCCGATCAATCCAACTCCGACTGACACTCCCGATCAATCCAACTCCCATTGAAACTTCCGAACAATCCAACTACCACTGACACTCCCGATCAATCCAACTCCCACTGACACCCCCGAACAATCCAACTCCCCCTGACTCTCCCGATCAATCCAACTCCCACTGACTCTCCCGATCTATCAAACTCCCACTGACACTCCCGATCAATCCAACTCCCATTGACACTTCCGAACAATCCAACTCCCACTGACTCTCGCGATCAATCCAATTCCCACTGAAATTCCCGATCAATCCAACTCCCATTGACACTCCCGTTCAATCCAACTCCCACTGACACTCCCGATCAATCCAAATCCCACTGACACTCCCGATCAATCCAACTCCCACTGAAACTCCCGATCAATCCAACTCCCAATGACACTCCCGATCATGCCAACTCCCACTGACACTCCCGATTAATCCAACTCCCACTGACACTCCCAATCAATCCAAATCCCACTGACACTCCCGATCAATCCAACTCCCACTGACACTCACGATCAATCCCACTGACACTCCCGATCAATCCCACTGACACTCCCGATCAATCCAACTCCCACTGACACTCCCGATCAATCCAACTCCCACTGAAACTCCCGATCAATCCAACTCCCACTGACACTCACGATCAATCCAACTCCCACTGACACTCCCGATCAATCCAACTCCCACTGACACTCCCGATCAATCCTTCTCCAACTGACACTCACGATCAATCCAACTCCCACTGACACACCCGATCAATCCAACTCCCACTGACACTCCCGATCAATCCAACCCCCACTGACACTCCCGATCAATCCAACTCCCACTGACGGTCCCGATCAATCCAACTCCCACCGACACTCCCGATCAGCCCAACATCCACTGACACTCCCGATCAATCCAACTCCCACGGACACTCCCGATCAGCCCAACTTCGACTGCGACTCCCGATCAATCCAACTCCCACTGACACTCCCGATCAATCCAACTCCCACTGACACTCCCGATCAATCCAACTCCCACTGACACTCCCGATCAATCCCACTGACACTCCCGATCAATCCCACTCACACTCCCGATCAATCCAACTCCCACTGACACTCCCGATCAATCCAACTCCCACTGCGACTCACGATCAATCCAACTGCCACTGACACTCCCGATCAATCCAACTCCCACTGACACTCCCGAACAATCCAACTCCCACTGACACTCCCGATAAATCCAACTCCCACTGACACACCCGATCAGCCCAACTTCCACTGCGACTCCCGATCAATCCAACTCCCATTGACACTCCCGATCAATCAAACTCCCACTGACTGTCCCGATCAATCCAACTCCCACTGAAACTCCCGATCAATCCCACTGACACTCCCGATCAGCCCAACTATCAGTGACACTCCCGATCAGCCCAACTTCCACTGACACTCCCGATCAATCCAACTCCCGCTGAAACTCCCGATCAATCCAACTCCCACTGAAACTCCCGATCAATCCCACTGACACTCCCGATCAGCCCAACTACCAGTGACACTCCCGATCAGCCCAACTTCCACTGACAGTCCTGATCAATCCAACTCCCACTGACACTCCCGATCAATCCAACTCCCGTTGAAACTCCCGATCAATCCAACTCCCACTGACACTCCCGATCAATCCAACTCCCACTGACGCTCACGATCAATCCAACTCCCACTGACACTCCCGATCAATCCAACTCCCACTGACACTCGTTATCAGCCCAACTTCCACTGACACTCCCGAACAATTCAACTCCCACTGACTCTCCCGATCAATCCAATTCCCACTGAAACTCCCGATCAATCCAACTCCCATTGACACTCCTGATCAATCCAACTCCCACTGACACTCCCGATCAATCAAACTCCCACTGACACTCCCGATCAATCCAACTCCCACTGCGACTCACGATCAATCCAACTGCCACTGACACTCCCGATCAATCCAACTCCCACTGACACTCCCGATCAATCCAACTCCCACTGACACTCCCGATCAATCCAACTCCCACTGACACACCCGATCAGCCCAACTTCCACTGCGACTCCCGATCAATCCAACTCCCATTGACACTCCCGATCAATCAAACTCCCACTGACTGTCCCGATCAATCCAACTCCCACTGAAACTCCCGATCAATCCCACTGACACTCCCGATCAGCCAAACTATCAGTGACACTCCCGATCAGCCCAACTTCCACTGACACTCCCGATCAATCCAACACCCGCTGAAACTACCGATCAATCCAACTCCCACTGAAACTCCCGATCAATCCCACTGACACTCCCGATCAGCCCAACTACCAGTGACACTCCCGATCAGCCCAACTTCCACTGACAGTCCCGATCAATCCAACTCCCACTGACACTCCCGATCAATCCAACTCCCGTTGAAACTCCCGATCAATCCAACTCCCACTGACACTCCCGATCAATCCAACTCCCACTGACGCTCACGATCAATCCAACTCCCACTGACACTCCCGATCTATCAAACTCCCACTGACACTCCCGATCAATCCAACTCCCATTGACACTTCCGAACAATCCAACTCCCACTGACTCTCGCGATCAATCCAATTCCCACTGAAATTCCCGATCAATCCAACTCCCATTGACACTCCCGTTCAATCCAACTCCCACTGACACTCCCGATCAATCCAAATCCCACTGACACTCCCGATCAATCCAACTCCCACTGAAACTCCCGATCAATCCAACTCCCAATGACACTCCCGATCATGCCAACTCCCACTGACACTCCCGATTAATCCAACTCCCACTGACACTCCCAATCAATCCAAATCCCACTGACACTCCCGATCAATCCAACTCCCACTGACACTCACGATCAATCCCACTGACACTCCCGATCAATCCCACTGACACTCCCGATCAATCCAACTCCCACTGACACTCCCGATCAATCCAACTCCCACTGAAACTCCCGATCAATCCAACTCCCACTGACACTCACGATCAATCCAACTCCCACTGACACTCCCGATCAATCCAACTCCCACTGACACTCCCGATCAATCCTTCTCCAACTGACACTCCCGATCAATCCAACTCCCACTGACACACCCGATCAATCCAACTCCCACTGACACTCCCGATCAATCCAACCCCCACTGACACTCCCGATCAATCCAACTCCCACTGACGGTCCCGATCAATCCAACTCCCACTGACACTCCCGATCAATCCAACTCCCACTGACACTCCCGATCAATCCAACTCCCACTGACACACCCGATCAGCCCAACTTCCACTGCGACTCCCGATCAATCCAACTCCCATTGACACTCCCGATCAATCAAACTCCCACTGACTGTCCCGATCAATCCAACTCCCACTGAAACTCCCGATCAATCCCACTGACACTCCCGATCAGCCCAACTATCAGTGACACTCCCGATCAGCCCAACTTCCACTGACACTCCCGATCAATCCAACTCACGCTGAAACTACCGATCAATCCAACTCCCACTGAAACTCCCGATCAATCCCACTGACACTCCCGATCAGCCCAACTACCAGTGACATTCCCGATCAGCCCAACTTCCACTGACAGTCCCGATCAATCCAACTCCCACTGACACTCCCGATCAATCCAACTCCCGTTGAAACTCCCGATCAATCCAACTCCCACTGACACTCCCGATCAATCCAACTCCCACTGACACTCGTTATCAGCCCAACTTCCACTGACACTCCCGAACAATTCAACTCCCACTGACTCTCCCGATCAATCCAATTCCCACTGAAACTCCCGATCAATCCAACTCCCATTGACACTCCTGATCAATCCAACTCCCACTGACACTCCCGATCAATCAAACTCCCACTGACACTCCCGATCAATCCAACTCCCACTGACACACCCGAACAATCCAACTGCAACTGACACCCCCAATCATTCCCATTGTCACTCCCGGTCAATCCAACTCCCACTGACACTCCCGATCAATCCAACTCCGACTGACACTCCCGATCAATCCAACTCCCATTGAAACTTCCGAACAATCCAACTACCACTGACACTCCCGATCAATCCAACTCCCACTGACACCCCCGAACAATCCAACTCCCCCTGACTCTCCCGATCAATCCAACTCCCACTGACTCTCCCGATCTATCAAACTCCCACTGACACTCCCGATCAATCCAACTCCCATTGACACTTCCGAACAATCCAACTCCCACTGACTCTCGCGATCAATCCAATTCCCACTGAAATTCCCGATCAATCCAACTCCCATTGACACTCCCGTTCAATCCAACTCCCACTGACACTCCCGATCAATCCAAATCCCACTGACACTCCCGATCAATCCAACTCCCACTGAAACTCCCGATCAATCCAACTCCCAATGACACTCCCGATCATGCCAACTCCCACTGACACTCCCGATTAATCCAACTCCCACTGACACTCCCAATCAATCCAAATCCCACTGACACTCCCGATCAATCCAACTCCCACTGACACTCACGATCAATCCCACTGACACTCCCGATCAATCCCACTGACACTCCCGATCAATCCAACTCCCACTGACACTCCCGATCAATCCAACTCCCACTGAAACTCCCGATCAATCCAACTCCCACTGACACTCACGATCAATCCAACTCCCACTGACACTCCCGATCAATCCAACTCCCACTGACACTCCCGATCAATCCTTCTCCAACTGACACTCACGATCAATCCAACTCCCACTGACACACCCGATCAATCCAACTCCCACTGACACTCCCGATCAATCCAACCCCCACTGACACTCCCGATCAATCCAACTCCCACTGACGGTCCCGATCAATCCAACTCCCACCGACACTCCCGATCAGCCCAACATCCACTGACACTCCCGATCAATCCAACTCCCACGGACACTCCCGATCAGCCCAACTTCGACTGCGACTCCCGATCAATCCAACTCCCACTGACACTCCCGATCAATCCAACTCCCACTGACACTCCCGATCAATCCAACTCCCACTGACACTCCCGATCAATCCCACTGACACTCCCGATCAATCCCACTCACACTCCCGATCAATCCAACTCCCACTGACACTCCCGATCAATCCAACTCCCACTGCGACTCACGATCAATCCAACTGCCACTGACACTCCCGATCAATCCAACTCCCACTGACACTCCCGAACAATCCAACTCCCACTGACACTCCCGATAAATCCAACTCCCACTGACACACCCGATCAGCCCAACTTCCACTGCGACTCCCGATCAATCCAACTCCCATTGACACTCCCGATCAATCAAACTCCCACTGACTGTCCCGATCAATCCAACTCCCACTGAAACTCCCGATCAATCCCACTGACACTCCCGATCAGCCCAACTATCAGTGACACTCCCGATCAGCCCAACTTCCACTGACACTCCCGATCAATCCAACTCCCGCTGAAACTCCCGATCAATCCAACTCCCACTGAAACTCCCGATCAATCCCACTGACACTCCCGATCAGCCCAACTACCAGTGACACTCCCGATCAGCCCAACTTCCACTGACAGTCCTGATCAATCCAACTCCCACTGACACTCCCGATCAATCCAACTCCCGTTGAAACTCCCGATCAATCCAACTCCCACTGACACTCCCGATCAATCCAACTCCCACTGACGCTCACGATCAATCCAACTCCCACTGACACTCCCGATCAATCCAACTCCCACTGACACTCGTTATCAGCCCAACTTCCACTGACACTCCCGAACAATTCAACTCCCACTGACTCTCCCGATCAATCCAATTCCCACTGAAACTCCCGATCAATCCAACTCCCATTGACACTCCTGATCAATCCAACTCCCACTGACACTCCCGATCAATCAAACTCCCACTGACACTCCCGATCAATCCAACTCCCACTGCGACTCACGATCAATCCAACTGCCACTGACACTCCCGATCAATCCAACTCCCACTGACACTCCCGATCAATCCAACTCCCACTGACACTCCCGATCAATCCAACTCCCACTGACACACCCGATCAGCCCAACTTCCACTGCGACTCCCGATCAATCCAACTCCCATTGACACTCCCGATCAATCAAACTCCCACTGACTGTCCCGATCAATCCAACTCCCACTGAAACTCCCGATCAATCCCACTGACACTCCCGATCAGCCAAACTATCAGTGACACTCCCGATCAGCCCAACTTCCACTGACACTCCCGATCAATCCAACACCCGCTGAAACTACCGATCAATCCAACTCCCACTGAAACTCCCGATCAATCCCACTGACACTCCCGATCAGCCCAACTACCAGTGACACTCCCGATCAGCCCAACTTCCACTGACAGTCCCGATCAATCCAACTCCCACTGACACTCCCGATCAATCCAACTCCCGTTGAAACTCCCGATCAATCCAACTCCCACTGACACTCCCGATCAATCCAACTCCCACTGACGCTCACGATCAATCCAACTCCCACTGACACTCCCGATCTATCAAACTCCCACTGACACTCCCGATCAATCCAACTCCCATTGACACTTCCGAACAATCCAACTCCCACTGACTCTCGCGATCAATCCAATTCCCACTGAAATTCCCGATCAATCCAACTCCCATTGACACTCCCGTTCAATCCAACTCCCACTGACACTCCCGATCAATCCAAATCCCACTGACACTCCCGATCAATCCAACTCCCACTGAAACTCCCGATCAATCCAACTCCCAATGACACTCCCGATCATGCCAACTCCCACTGACACTCCCGATTAATCCAACTCCCACTGACACTCCCAATCAATCCAAATCCCACTGACACTCCCGATCAATCCAACTCCCACTGACACTCACGATCAATCCCACTGACACTCCCGATCAATCCCACTGACACTCCCGATCAATCCAACTCCCACGGACACTCCCGATCAATCCAACTCCCACTGAAACTCCCGATCAATCCAACTCCCACTGACACTCACGATCAATCCAACTCCCACTGACACTCCCGATCAATCCAACTCCCACTGACACTCCCGATCAATCCTTCTCCAACTGACACTCCCGATCAATCCAACTCCCACTGACACACCCGATCAATCCAACTCCCACTGACACTCCCGATCAATCCAACCCCCACTGACACTCCCGATCAATCCAACTCCCACTGACGGTCCCGATCAATCCAACTCCCACCGACACTCCCGATCAGCCCAACATCCACTGACACTCCCGATCAATCCAACTCCCACGGACACTCCCGATCAGCCCAACTTCGACTGCGACTCCCGATCAATCCAACTCCCACTGACACTCCCGATCAATCCAACTCCCACTGACACTCCCGATCAATCCAACTCCCACTGACACTCCCGATCAATCCCACTGACACTCCCGATCAATCCCACTCACACTCCCGATCAATCCAACTCCCACTGACACTCCCGATCAATCCAACTCCCACTGCGACTCACGATCAATCCAACTGCCACTGACACTCCCGATCAATCCAACTCCCACTGACACTCCCGAACAATCCAACTCCCACTGACACTCCCGATAAATCCAACTCCCACTGACACACCCGATCAGCCCAACTTCCACTGCGACTCCCGATCAATCCAACTCCCATTGACACTCCCGATCAATCAAACTCCCACTGACTGTCCCGATCAATCCAACTCCCACTGAAACACCCGATCAATCCCACTGACACTCCCGATCAGCCCAACTATCAGTGACACTCCCGATCAGCCCAACTTCCACTGACACTCCCGATCAATCCAACTCCCGCTGAAACTCCCGATCAATCCAACTCCCACTGAAACTCCCGATCAATCCCACTGACACTCCCGATCAGCCCAACTACCAGTGACACTCCCGATCAGCCCAACTTCCACTGACAGTCCTGATCAATCCAACTCCCACTGACACTCCCGATCAATCCAACTCCCGTTGAAACTCCCGATCAATCCAACTCCCACTGACACTCCCGATCAATCCAACTCCCACTGACGCTCACGATCAATCCAACTCCCACTGACACTCCCGATCAATCCAACTCCCACTGACACTCGTTATCAGCCCAACTTCCACTGACACTCCCGAACAATTCAACTCCCACTGACTCTCCCGATCAATCCAATTCCCACTGAAACTCCCGATCAATCCAACTCCCATTGACACTCCTGATCAATCCAACTCCCACTGACACTCCCGATCAATCAAACTCCCACTGACACTCCCGATCAATCCAACTCCCACTGCGACTCACGATCAATCCAACTGCCACTGACACTCCCGATCAATCCAACTCCCACTGACACTCCCGATCAATCCAACTCCCACTGACACTCCCGATCAATCCAACTCCCACTGACACACCCGATCAGCCCAACTTCCACTGCGACTCCCGATCAATCCAACTCCCATTGACACTCCCGATCAATCAAACTCCCACTGACTGTCCCGATCAATCCAACTCCCACTGAAACTCCCGATCAATCCCACTGACACTCCCGATCAGCCAAACTATCAGTGACACTCCCGATCAGCCCAACTTCCACTGACACTCCCGATCAATCCAACTCCCGCTGAAACTACCGATCAATCCAACTCCCACTGAAACTCCCGATCAATCCCACTGACACTCCCGATCAGCCCAACTACCAGTGACACTCCCGATCAGCCCAACTTCCACTGACAGTCCCGATCAATCCAACTCCCACTGACACTCCCGATCAATCCAACTCCCGTTGAAACTCCCGATCAATCCAACTCCCACTGACACTCCCGATCAATCCAACTCCCACTGACGCTCACGATCAATCCAACTCCCACTGACACTCCCGATCAATCCAACTCCCACTGACACTCGTTATCAGCCCAACTTCCACTGACACTCCCGAACAATTCAACTCCCACTGACTCTCCCGATCAAACCAATTCCCACTGAAACTCCCGATCAATCCAACTCCCATTGACACTCCTGATCAATCCAACTCCCACTGACACTCCCGATCAATCAAACTCCCACTGACACTCCCGATCAATCCAACTCCCACTGACACACCCGAACAATCCAACTGCAACTGACACCCCCAATCATTCCCATTGTCACTCCCGGTCAATCCAACTCCCACTGACACTCCCGATCAATCCAACTCCGACTGACACTCCCGATCAATCCAACTCCCATTGAAACTTCCGAACAATCCAACTACCACTGACACTCCCGATCAATCCAACTCCCACTGACACTCCCGAACAATCCAACTCCCCCTGACTCTCCCGATCAATCCAACTCCCACTGACTCTCCCGATCAATCAAACTCCCACTGACACATCCGAACAATCCAACTCCCACTGACTCTCGCGATCAATCCAATTCCCACTGAAATTCCCGATCAATCCAACTCCCATTGACACTCCCGTTCAATCCAACTCCCACTGACACACCCGATCAATCCAACTCCCACTGACACTCCCGATCAATCCAACTCCCACTGAAACTCCCGAACAATCCAACTCCCAATGACACTCCCGATCATGCCAACTCCCACTGACACTCGCGATTAATCCAACTCCCACTGACACTCCCAATCAATCCAAATCCCACTGACACTCCCGATCAATCCAACTCCCACTGACACTCACGATCAATCCCACTGACACTCCCGATCAATCCCACTGACACTCCCGATCAATCCAACTCCCACTGACACTCCCGATCAATCCAACTCCCACTGAAACTCCCGATCAATCCAACTCCCACTGACACTCACGATCAATCCAACTCCCACTGACACTCCCGATCAATCCAACTCCCACTGACACTCCCGATCAATCCTTCTCCAACTGACACTCCCGATCAATCCAACTACCACTGACACACCCGATCAATCCAACTCCCACTGACACTCCCGATCAATCCAACCCCCACTGACACTCCCGATCAATCCACCTCCCACTGACGGTCCCGATCAATCCAACTCCCACCGACACTCCCGATCAGCCCAACATCCACTGACACTCCCGATCAATCCAACTCCCACGGACACTCCCGATCAGCCCAACTTCGACTGCGACTCCCGATCAATCCAACTCCCACTGACACTCCCGATCAATCCAACTCCCACTGACACTCCCGATCAATCGAACTCCCACTGACACTCCCGATCAATCCCACTCACACTCCCGATCAATCCCACTCACACTCCCGATCAATCCAACTCCCACTGACACTCCCGATCAATCCAACTCCCACTGCGACTCACGATCAATCCAACTGCCACTGACACTCCCGATCAATCCAACTCCCACTGACACTCCCGATCAATCCAACTCCCTCTGACTCTCCCGATCTATCAAACTCCCACTGACACTCCCGATCAATCCAACTCCCATTGACACTTCCGAACAATCCAACTCCCACTGACTCTCGCGATCAATCCAATTCCCACTGAAATTCCCGATCAATCCAACTCCCATTGACACTCCCGTTCAATCCAACTCCCACTGACACTCCCGATCAATCCAACTCCCACTGACACTCCCGATCAATCCAACTCCCACTGAAACTCCCGATCAATCCAACTCCCAATGACACTCCCGATCATGCCAACTCCCACTGACACTCCCGATTAATCCAACTCCCACTGACACTCCCAATCAATCCAAATCCCACTGACACTCCCGATCAATCCAACTCCCACTGACACTCACGATCAATCCCACTGACACTCCCGATCAATCCCACTGACACTCCCGATCAATCCAACTCCCACTGACACTCCCGATCAATCCAACTCCCACTGAAACTCCCGATCAATCCAACTCCCACTGACACTCACGATCAATCCAACTCCCACTGAAACTCCCGATCAATCCAACTCCCACTGACACTCCCGATCAATCCTTCTCCAACTGACACTCCCGATCAATCCACCTACCACTGACACACCCGATCAATCCAACTCCCACTGACACTCCCGATCAATCCAACCCCCACTGACACTCCCGATCAATCCAACTCCCACTGACGGTCCCGATCAATCCAACTCCCACCGACACTCCCGATCAGCCCAACATCCACTGACACTCCTGATCAATCCAACTCCCACGGACACTCCCGATCAGCCCAACTTCGACTGCGACTCCCGATCAATCCAAATCCCACTGACACTCCCGATCAATCCAACTCCCACTGACACTCCCGATCAATCCAACTCCCACTGACACTCCCGATCAATCCCACTGACACTCCCGATCAATCCCACTCACACTCCCGATCAATCCAACTCCCACTGACACTCCCGATCAATCCAACTCCCACTGCGACTCACGATCAATCCAACTGCCACTGACACTCCCGATCAATCCAACTCCCACTGACTCTCCCGATCAATCCAACTCCCACTGACACTCCCGATAAATCCAACTCCCACTGACACACCCGATCAGCCCAACTTCCACTGCGACTCCCGATCAATCCAACTCCCATTGACACTCCCGATCAATCAAACTCCCACTGACTGTCCCGATCAATCCAACTCCCACTGAAACTCCCGATCAATCCCACTGACACTCCCGATCAGCCCAACTATCAGTGACACTCCCGATCAGCCCAACTTCCACTGACACTCCCGATCAATCCAACTCCCGCTGAAACTCCCGATCAATCCAACTCCCACTGAAACTCCCGATCAATCCCACTGACACTCCCAATCAGCCCAACTACCAGTGACACTCCCGATCAGCCCAACTTCCACTGACAGTCCCGATCAATCCAACTCCCACTGACACTCCCGATCAATCCAACTCCCGTTGAAACTCCCGATCAATCCAACTCCCACTGACACTCCCGATCAATCCAACTCCCACTGACGCTCACGATCAATCCAACTCCCACTGACACTCCCGATCAATCCAACTCCCACTGACACTCGTTATCAGCCCAACTTCCACTGACACTCCCGAAAAATTCAACTCCCACTGACTCTCCCGATCAATCCAATTCCCACTGAAACTCCCGATCAATCCAACTCCCATTGACACTCCTGATCAATCCAACTCCCACTAACACTCCCGATCAATCAAACTCCCACTGACACTCCCGGTCAATCCAACTCCCACTGACACTCCCGATCAATCCAACTCCCACTGACACTCCCGATCAATCCAACTCCCATTGAAACTTCCGAACAATCCAACTACCACTGACACTCCCGATCAATCCAACTCCCACTGACAATCCCGAACAATCCAACTCCCCCTGACTCTCCCGATCAATCAAACTCCCACTGACACTCCCGATCAATCCAACTCCCATTGACACTCCCGATCACTCAAACTCCCACTGACACTCCCGAACAATCCAACTCCCACTGACTCTCCCGATCTATCAAACTCCCACTGACACTCCCGATCAATCCAACTCCCATTGACACTTCCGAACAATCCAACTCCCACTGACTCTCGCGATCAATCCAATTCCCACTCTAATTCCCGATCAATCCAACTCCCATTGACACTCCCGATCAATCCAACTCCCACTGACACTCCCGATCAATCCAACTCCCACTGACACTCCCGATCAATCCATCTCCCACTGAAACTCCCGATCAATCCAACTCCCAATGACACTCCCGATCAAGCCAACTCCCACTGACACTCCCGATTAATCCAACTCCCACTGACACTCCCAATCAATCCAAATCCCACTGACACTCCCGATCAATCCAACTCCCACTGACACTCACGATCAATCCCACTGACACTCCCGATCAATCCCACTGACACTCCCGATCAATCCAACTCCCACTGACACTCCCGATCAATCCAACTCCCACTGAAACTCCCGATCAATCCAACTCCCACTGACACTCACGATCAATCCAACTCCCACTGACACTCCCGATCAATCCAACTCCCACTGACACTCCCGATCAATCCTTCTCCAACTGACACTCCCGATCAATCCAACTCCCACTGACACACCCGATCAATCCAACTCCCACTGACACTCCCGATCAATCCAACCCCCACTGACACTCCCGATCAATCCAACTCCCACTGACGGTCCCGATCAATCCAACTCCCACTGACACTCCCGATGAATCCTTCTCCAACTGATACTCCCGATCAATCCAACTCCCACTGACACACCCGATCAATCCAACTCCCACTGACACTCCCGATCAATCCAACCCCCACTGACACTCCCGAACAATTCAACTCCCACTGACTCTCCCGATCAATCCAATTCCCACTGAAACTCCCGATCAATCCAACTCCCATTGACACTCCCGATCAATCCAACTCCCACTGACACTCCCGATCAATCAAACTCCCACTGACACTCCCGATCAATCCAACTCCCACTGACACACCCGAACAATCCAACTGCAACTGACACTCCCGATCATTCCCATTGTCACTCCCGGTCAATCCAACTCCCACTGACACTCCCGATCAATCCAACTCCCACTGACACTCCCGATCAATCCAACTCCCATTGAAACTTCCGAACAATCCAACTACCACTGACACTCCCGATCAATCCAACTCCCACTGACACTCCCGAACAATCCAACTCCCCCTGACTCTCCCGATCAATCAAACTCCCACTGACACTCCCGATCAATCCAACTCCCATTGACACTCCCGATCAATCAAACTCCCACTGACACTCCCGAACAACCCAACTCCCACTGACCCTCCCGATCTATCAAACTCCCACTGACACTCCCGATCAATCCAACTCCCATTGACACTTCCGAACAATCCAACTCCCACTGACTCTCGCGATCAATCCAATTCCCACTGAAATTCCCGATCAATCCAACTCCCATTGACACTCCCGATCAATCCAACTCCCACTGACACTCCCGATCAATCCAACTCCCACTGAAATTCCCGATCAATCCAACTCCCAATGACACTCCCGATCAATCCAACTCCCACTGACACTCACGATCAATCCCACTGACACTCCCGATCAATCCCACTGACACTCCCGATCAATCCAACTCCCACTGACACTCCCGATCAATCCAACTCCCACTGAAACTCCCGATCAATCCAACTCCCACTGACACTCACGATCAATCCAACTCCCACTGACACTCCCGATCAATCCAACTCCCACTGACACTCCCGATCAATCCTTCTCCAACTGACACTCCCGATCAATCCAACTTCCACTGACACACCCGATCAATCCAACTCCCACTGACACTCCCGATCAATCCAACCCCCACTGACACTCCCGATCAATCCAACTCCCACTGACGGTCCCGATCAATCCAACTCCCACTGACACTCGTTATCAGCCCAACTTCCACTGACACTCCCGAAAAATTCAACTCCCACTGACTCTCCCGATCAATCCAATTCCCACTGAAACTCCCGATCAATCCAACTCCCATTGACACTCCTGATCAATCCAACTCCCACTGACACTCCCGATCAATCAAACTCCCACTGACACTCCCGATCAATCCAACTCCCACTGACACTCCCGATCAATCCAACTGCAACTGACACCCCCAATCATTCCCATTGTCACTCCCGGTCAATCCAACTCCCACTGACACTCCCGATCAATCCAACTCCCACTGACACTCCCGATCAATCCAACTCCCACTGACACTCCCGATCAATCCAACTCCCACTGACACTCCCGATCAATCCAACTCCCACTGACACTCCCGATCAATCCAACTCCCATTGAAACTTCCGAACAATCCAACTACCACTGACACTCCCGATCAATCCAACTCCCACTGACAATCCCGAACAATCCAACTCCCCCTGACTCTCCCGATCAATCAAACTCCCACTGACACTCCCGATCAATCCAACTCCCATTGACACTCCCGATCAATCAAATTCCCACTGACACTCCCGAACAATCCAACTCCCACTGACTCTCCCGATCTATCAAACTCCCACTGACACTCCCGATCAATCCAACTCCCATTGACACTTCCGAACAATCCAACTCCCACTGACTCTCGCGATCAATCCAATTCCCACTCTAATTCACGATCAATCCAACTCCCATTGACACTCCCGATCAATCCAACTCCCACTGACACTCCCGATCAATCCAACTCCCACTGACACTCCCGATCAATCCATCTCCCACTGAAACTCCCGATCAATCCAACTCCCAATGACACTCCCGATCAAGCCAACTCCCACTGACACTCCCGATTAATCCAACTCCCACTGACACTCCCAATCAATCCAAATCCCACTGACACTCCCGATCAATCCAACTCCCACTGACACTCACGATCAATCCCACTGACACTCCCGATCAATCCCACTGACACTCCCGATCAATCCAACTCCCACTGACACTCCCGATCAATCCAACTCCCACTGAAACTCCCGATCAATCCAACTCCCACTGACACTCACGATCAATCCAACTCCCACTGACACTCCCGATCAATCCAACTCCCACTGACACTCCCGATCAATCCTTCTCCAACTGACACTCCCGATCAATCCAACTCCCACTGACACACCCGATCAATCCAACTCCCACTGACACTCCCGATCAATCCAACCCCCACTGACACTCCCGATCAATCCAACTCTCACTGACGGTCCCGATCAATCCAACTCCCACTGACACTCCCGATGAATCCTTCTCCAACTGATACTCCCGATCAATCCAACTCCCACTGACACACCCGATCAATCCAACTCCCACTGACACTCCCGATCAATCCAACCCCCACTGACACTCCCGAACAATTCAACTCCCACTGACTCTCCCGATCAATCCAATTCCCACTGAAACTCCCGATCAATCCAACTCCCATTGACACTCCCGATCAATCCAACTCCCACTGACACTCCCGATCAATCAAACTCCCACTGACACTCCCGATCAATCCAACTCCCACTGACACACCCGAACAATCCAACTGCAACTGACACTCCCGATCATTCCCATTGTCACTCCCGGTCAATCCAACTCCCACTGACACTCCCGATCAATCCAACTCCCACTGACACTCCCGATCAATCCAACTCCCATTGAAACTTCCGAACAATCCAACTACCACTGACACTCCCGATCAATCCAACTCCCACTGACACTCCCGAACAATCCAACTCCCCCTGACTCTCCCGATCAATCAAACTCCCACTGACACTCCCGATCAATCCAACTCCCATTGACACTCCCGATCAATCAAACTCCCACTGACACTCCCGAACAACCCAACTCCCACTGACCCTCCCGATCTATCAAACTCCCACTGACACTCCCGATCAATCCAACTCCCATTGACACTTCCGAACAATCCAACTCCCACTGACTCTCGCGATCAATCCAATTCCCACTGAAATTCCCGATCAATCCAACTCCCATTGACACTCCCGATCAATCCAACTCCCACTGACACTCCCGATCAATCCAACTCCCACTGAAACTCACGTTCAATCCAACTCCCAATGACACTCCCGATCAAGCCATCTCCCACTGACACTCCCGATTAATCCAACTCCCACTGACACTCCTAATCAATCCAAATCCCACTGACACTCCCGATCAATCCAACTCCCACTGACACTCACGATCAATCCCACTGACACTCCCGATCAATCCCACTGACACTCCCGATTAATCCAACTCCCACTGACACTCCCGATCAATCCAACTCCCACTGAAACTCCCGATCAATCCAACTCCCACTGACACTCACGATCAATCCAACTCCCACTGACACTCCCGATCAATCCAACTCCCACTGACACTCCCGATCAATCCTTCTCCAACTGACACTCCCGATCAATCCAACTCCCACTGACACACCCGATCAATCCAACTCCCACTGACACTCCCGATCAATCCAACCCCCACTGACACTCCCGATCAATCCAACTCCCACTGACGGTCCCGATCAATCCAACTCCCACTGACACTCCCGATCAATCCAACTCCCACTGACACTCCCGATCAATCCAACTCCCACTGACACTCCCGATCAATCCAACTCCCACTGACACTCCCGATCAATCCAACTCCCACTGACACTCCCGATCAATCCCACTGACACTCCCGATCAATCCCACTCACACTCCCGATCAATCCAACTCCCACTGACACTCCCGATCAATCCAACTCCCACTGCGACTCACGATCAATCCAACTGCCACTGACACTCCCGATCAATCCAACTCCCACTGTCACTCCCGATCAATCCAACTCCCACTGACACTCCCGATCAATCCAACTCCCACTGACACACCCGATCAGCCCAACTTCCACTGCGACTCCCGATCAATCTAACTCCCACTGACACTCCCGATCAATCCAACTCCCACTGACACTCCCGATCAATCCAACTCCCGCTGACACTACCGATCAATCCAACTCCCACTGACACTCCCGATCAATCCAAATCCCATTGGCACTCCCGATCAATACAACTCCCACTGACGGTCCCGATCAAGCCAACTCCCACTGACACTCCGAATCAATCCACCTCCCACTACACTCCCGATCAACCCAACTCCCACTGACAGTCCCGATCAATCCAACTCCCACTGACACTCCCGAGCAATCCAACTCCCACTGACGCTCCCGATCAATCCAACTCCCACTGACACTCCCGATCAATTCCACTGACAATCCCGATCAGTCCAACTCCCATTGACACTCCCAATCAATAAAACTCCCACTGACATTCCTGATCAATTCCACTGACACTCCCGATCAGTCCAACTCCCATTGACACTACCGATCAATCCCACTGACACTGACACTCCCGATCAATCCCACTGACACTGACACTCCCGATCAATCCAACTCCCACTGACACTCCCGATCAATCCCACTGACACTGACACTCCGGTCAATCCAACTCCCACTGACACTCCCGATCAATCTCACTCCCATTGACACTCCCGGTCAATCCAACTCCCACTGACTCTCCCGATCAATCAAACTCCCACTGCCACTCCCGAACAATCCAACTCCCACTGACTCTCCCGATCAATCAAACTCCCACTGACACTCCCGATCAATCCAACTCCCATTGACACTTCCGAACAATCCAACTCCCACTGAATCTCCCGATCAATCCAATTCCCACTGAAACTCCCGTCAATCCAACTCCCATTCACACTTCCGATCAATCAAACTCCCACTGACACTCCCGATCAATCTAACTCCCACTGACACTCCCGATCAATCCAACTCCCATTGACACTCCCGATCAATCAAACTCCCACTGACAGTCCCGATCAATCCAACTCCCACTGAAACTCCCGATCAATCCCACTGACACTCCCGATCAGCCCAACTACCAGTGACACTCCCGATCAATCCAACTCCCACTGACACTCCCGATCAATCCAACTCCCGCTGAAACTCCCGATCAATCCAACTCCCACTGACACTCCCGATCAATCCAACTCCCACTGACGCTCACGATCAATCCAACTCCCACTGACACTCCCGATCAATCCAAGTCCCACTGACACTCCCGATCAATCCAACTCCCACTGACGCTCACGATCAATCCAACACCCACTGACACTCCCGATAAATCCCACTGACACTCCCGATCAATCCAACTCCCACAGACACGCCCGATCAATCCAACTCCCATTGACATTCCCGATAGATTCAACTCCCACTGACATTCCCGATAAATTCAACTCCCACTGGCACTCCCGATCAATCTAACTCCCACTGACACACCCGATCAATCCCACCGACACTCCCGATCAATCCAACTCCCACTGAGAGTCCCGATCAATCCAACTCCCACTGACACTCCCGATCAATCCAACTCCCACTGACGCTCCCGATCAATCCAACTCCCACTGACACTCCCGATCAATCCAACTCCCACTGACGCTCCCGATCAATTCAACTCCCACTGACACTCCCAATCAATAAAACTCCCACGTACAGTCCCGATCAATTCCACTGACAGTCCCGATCAATCCAACTCCCACTGACACTCCCGATCAATCCAACTCCCACTGACGCTCCCGATCAATCCAACTCCCACTGACACTCCCGATCAATCCAACTCCCACTGACACTCCCGATGAATCCAACTCCTACTGACGCTCCCGATCAATCCAACTCCCACTGACACTCCCGATGAATCCAACTCCTACTGACACTCCCGATCAATCCAACTCCCACTGACACTCCCGATCAATCCAACTCCCACTGACACTCCCGATCAATCCAACTCCCACTGACACTCCCGATCAATCCAACTCCCATTGAAACTTCCGAACAATCCAACTACCACTGACACTCCCGATCAATCCAACTCCCACTGACACTCCCGATCAATCTAACTCTCGTTGAAACTCCCGATCAATCCAACTCCCACTGACACTCCCGATCAATCCAACTCCCACTGACGCTCACGATCAATCCAACTCCCACTGACACTCCCGATCAATCCAACTCCCACTGACACTCGTTATCAGCCCAACTTCCACTGACACTCCCGAACAATTCAACTCCCACTGTCTCTCCCGATCAATCCAATTCCCACTGAAACTCCCGATCAATCCAACTCCCATTGACACTCCCGATCAATCCAACTCCCACTGACACTCCCGATCAATCAACCTCCCACTGACACTCCCGATCAATCCAACTCCCACTGACACACCCGAACAATCCAACTGCAACTGACACTCCCGATCATTCCCACTGTCACTCCCGGTCAATCCAACTCCCACTGACACTCCCGATCAATCCAACTCCCACTGACACTCCCGATCAATCCAACTCCCATTGAAACTTCCGAACAATCCAACTACCACTGACACTCCCGATCAATCCAACTCCCACTGACACTCCCGAACAATCCAACTCCCCCTGACTCTCCCGATCAATCAAACTCCCACTGACACTCCCGATGAATCCAACTCCTACTGACACTCCCGATCAATCCAACTCCCACTGACACTCCCGATCAATCCAACTCCCACTGACACTCCCGATCAATCCAACTCCCACTGACACTCCCGATCAATCCAACTCCCATTGAAACTCCCGATCAATCCAACTCCCATTGAAACTTCCGAACAATCCAACTACCACTGACACTCCCGATCAATCCAACTCCCACTGACACTCCCGAACAATCCAACTCCCCCTGACTCTCCCGATCAATCCAACTCCCACTGACACTCCCGATCAATCCAACTCCCACTGACACTCGTTATCAGCCCAACTTCCACTGACACTCCCGAACAATTCAACTCCCACTGTCTCTCCCGATCAATCCAATTCCCACTGAAACTCCCGATCAATCCAACTCCCATTGACACTCCCGATCAATCCAACTCCCACTGACACTCCCGATCAATCAACCTCCCACTGACACTCCCGATCAATCCAACTCCCACTGACACACCCGAACAATCCAACTGAACTGACACTCCCGTTCATTCCCACTGTCACTCCCGGTCAATCCTACTCCCACTGACACTCCCGATCAATCCAACTCCCACTGACAATCCCGATCAATCCAACTCCCATTGAAACTTCCGAACAATCCAACTACCACTGACACTCCCGATCAATCCAACACCCACTGACACTCCCGAACAATCCAACTCCCCCTGACTCTCCCGATCAATCAAACTCCCACTGACACTCCCGATCAATCCAACTCCCATTGACACTCCCGATCAATCAAACTCCCACTGACACTCCCGAACAATCCAACTCCCACTGACTCTCCCGATCTATCAAACTCCCACTGACACTCCCGATCAATCCAACTCCCATTGACACTTCCGAACAATCCAACTCCCACTGACTCTCGCGATCATCCAATTCCCACTGAAATTCCCGATCATCCAACTCCCATTGACACTCCCGATCAATCCAACTCCCACTGACACTACCGATCAATCCAACTCCCACTGACACTCCCGATCAATCCAACTCCCACTGAAACTCCCGATCAATCTAACTCCCAATGACACTCCCGATCAAGCCAACTCCCACTGACACTCCCGATTAATCCAACTCCCACTGACACTCCCAATCAATCCAAATCCCACTGACACTCCCGATCAATCCAACTCCTACTGACACTCACGATCAATCCCACTGACACTCCCGATCAATCCAACTCCCACTGACACTCCCGATCAATCCAACTCCCACTGAAACTCCCGATCAATCCAACTCCCACTGACACTCACGATCATTCCAACTCCCACTGACACTCCCGATCAATCCAACTCCCACTGACACTCCCGATCAATCCTTCTCCAACTGACAATCCCGATCAATCCAACTCCCACTGACACACCCGATCAATCCAACTCCCACTGACACTCCCGATCAATCCAACTCCCACTGACACTCCCGATCAATCCAACTCCCACTGACGGTCCCGATCAATCCAACTCCCACTGACACTCCCGATCAGCCCAACTTCCACTGACACTCCCGATCAATCCAACTCCCACTGACACTCCCGATCAATCCAACTCCCACTGACACTCCCGATCAATCCCACTGACACTACCGATCAATCCCACTCACACTCCCGATCAATCCAACTCCCACTGACACTCCCGATCAATCCAACTCCCACTGCGACTCCCGATCAATCCAACTGCCACTGACACTCCCGATCAATCCAACTCTCACTGACACTCCCGATCAATCCAACTCCCACTGACACTCCCGATCAATCCAACTCCCACTGACACACCCGATCAGCCCAACTTCCACTGCGACTCCCGATCAATCCAACTCCCACTGACACTCCCGATCAATCCAACTCTCACTGACACTCCCAATCAATCCAACTCCCACTGACACTACCGATCAATCCAACTCCCACTGACACTCCCGATCAATCCAAATCCCATTGGCACTCCCGATCAATACAACTCCCACTGACGGTCCCGATCAATCCAACTCCCACTGACACTCCGAATCAATCCACCTCCCACTACACTCCCGATCAACCCAACTCCCACTGACAGTCCCGATCAATCCAACTCCCACTGACACTCCCGATCAATCCAACTCCCACTGACGCTCCCGATCAATCCAACTCCCACTGACACTCCCGATCAATTCCACTGACACTCCCGATCAGTCCAACTCCCATTGACACCCCCAATCAATAAAACTCCCACTGACATTCCCGATCAATTCCACTGATACTCCCGATCAGTCCAACTCCCATTGACACTACCGATCAATCCCACTGACACTGACACTCCCGATCAATCCCACTGACACTGACACTCCCGATCAATCCAACTCCCACTGACACTCCCGATCAATCCCACTGACACTGACACTCCCGATCAATCCAACTCCCACTGACACTCCCGATCAATCCCACTGACACTGACACTCCGGTCAATCCAACTCCCACTGACACTCCCGATCAATCTCACTCCCATTGACACTCCCGATCAATCCAACCCCCACTGACACTGCAGAACAATATAACTCCCACTGACTCTCCCGATCAATCAAACTCCCACTGACACTCCCGAACAATCCAACTCCCACTGACTCTCCCGATCAATCAAACTCCCACTGACACTCCCGATCAATCCAATTCCCACTGAAACTCCCGTCAATCCAACTCCCATTCATACTTCCGATAAATCAAACTCCCACTGACACTCCCGATCAATCTAACTCCCACTGACAGTCCCGATCAATCCAACTCCCACTGAAACTCCCGATCAATCCCACTGACACTCCCGATCAATCCAACTCCCACTGACACTCCCGATCAATCCAACTTCCGCTGAAACTCCCGATCAATCCAACTCCCACTGACACTCCCGATCAATCCAACTCCCACTGACGCTCACGATCAATCCAACTCCCACTGACACTCCCGATCAATCCAAGTCCCACTGACACTCCCGAACAATCCAACTCCCACTGACGCTCACGATCAATCCAACTCCCACTGACACTCCCGATAAATCCCACTGACACTCCCGATCAAACCACCTCCCACTGACGCTCACGATCAGCACAACTTCCACTGACACTCCCGATCAATCCAACTCCCACAGACACGCCCGATCAATCCAACTCCCATTGACATTCCCGATAAACTCAACTCCCACTGACACTCCCGATCAATCTAACTCCCACTGACACACCCGATCAATCCCACTGACACTCCCGATCAATCCAACTCCCACTGAGAGTCCCGATCAATCCAACTCCCACTGACACTCCCGATCAATCCAACTCCCACTGACGCTCCCGATCAATCCAACTCCCACTGACACTCCCGATCAATCCAACTCCCACTGACGCTCCCGATCAATTCAACTCCCACTGACACTCCCAATCAATAAAACTCCCACTGACAGTCCCGATCAATTCCACTGACAGTCCCGATGAATCCAACTCCCACTGACACTCCCGATCAATCCAACTCCCACTGATGCTCCCGATCAATCCAACTCCCACTGACACTCCCGATCAATCCAACTCCCACTGACGCTCCCGATCAATCCAACTCCCACTGACACTCCCGATCAATCCAACTCCCACTGACACTTCCGATCAATCCAACTCCCACTGACACTCCCGATCAATCCAACTCCCACTGACACTCGTTATCAGCCCAACTTCCACTGACACTCCCGAACAATTCAACTCCCACTGACTCTCCCGATCAATCCAATTCCCACTGAAACTCCCGATCAATCCAACTCCCATTGACACTCCCGATCAATCCAACTCCCACTGACACTCCCGATCAATCAAACTCCCACTGACACTCCCGATCAATCCAACTCCCACTGACACACCCGAACAATCCAACTGCAACTGACACTCCCGATCATTCCCACTGTCACTCCCGGTCAATCCAACTCCCACTGACACTCCCGATCAATCCAACTCCCACTGACACTCCCGATCAATCCAACTCCCATTGAAACTTCCGAACAATCCAACTACCACTGACACTCCCGATCAATCCAACTCCCACTGACACTCCCGAACAATCCAAGTCCCCCTGACTCTCCCGATCAATCAAACTCCCACTGACACTCCCGATCAATTCAACTCCCATTGACACTCCCGATCAATCAAACTCCCACTGACACTCCCGAACAATCCAACTCCCACTGACTCTCCCGATCTATCAAACTCCCACTGACACTCCCGATCAATCCAACTCCCATTGACACTTCCGAACAATCCAACTCCCACTGACTCTCGCGATCAAGCCAACTCCCACTGACACTCCCGATTAATCCAACTCCCACTGACAGTCCCGATCAATCCAAATCCCACTGACACTCCCGATCAATCCAACTCCCACTGACACTCCCGATCAATCCAACTCCCACTGACACTCCCGATCAATGCAACTCCCACTGACGGTCCCGATCAATCCAACTCCCACTGACACTCCCGATCAGCCCAACATCCACTGACACACCCGATCAATCCAACTCCCACTGACACTCCCGATCAGCCCAACTTCGACTGCGACTCCCGATCAATCCAACTCCCACTGACATTCCCGATCAATCAAACTCCCACTGACACTCCCGATCAATCCAACTCCCACTGACACACCCGAACAATCCAACTGCAACTGACACTCCCGATCATTCCCACTGTCACTCCCGGTCAATCCAACTCCCACTGACACTCCCGATCAATCCAACTCCCACTGACACTCCCGATCAATCCAACTCCCATTGAAACTTCCGAACAATCCAACTACCACTGACACTCCCGATCAAGCCAACTCCCACTGACACTCCCGAACAATCCAAGTCCCCCTGACTCTCCCGATCAATCAAACTCCCACTGACACTCCCGATCAATTCAACTCCCATTGACACTCCCGATCAATCAAACTCCCACTGACACTCCCGAACAATCCAACTCCCACTGACTCTCCCGATCTATCAAACTCCCACTGACACTCCCGATCAATCCAACTCCCATTGACACTTCCGAACAATCCAACTCCCACTGACTCTCGCGATCAAGCCAACTCCCACTGACACTCCCGATTAATCCAACTCCCACTGACACTCCCGATCAATCCAAATCCCACTGACACTCCCGATCAATCCAACTCCCACTGACACTCCCGATCAATCCAACTCCCACTGAAACTCCCGATCAATCCAACTCCCACTGACACTCCCGATCAATCCTTCTCCAACTGACACTCCCGATCAATCCAACTCCCACTGACACACCCGATCAATCCATCTCCCACTGACACTCCCGATCAATCCAACTCCCACTGACACTCCCGATCAATCCAACTCCCACTGACGGTCCCGATCAATCCAACTCCCACTGACACTCCCGATCAGCCCAACATCCACTGACACACCCGATCAATCCAACTCCCACTGACACTCCCGATCAGCCCAACTTCGACTGCGACTCCCGATCAATCCAACTCCCACTGACACTCCCGATCAATCCAACTCCCACTGACACTCCCGATCAATCCAACTCCCACTGACACTCCCGATCAATCCCAGTGACACTCCCGATCAATCTCACTCACACTCCCGATCAATCCAACTCCCACTGACACTCCCGATCAATCCAACTCCCACTGCGACTCCCGATCAATCCAACTGCCACTGACACTCCCGATCAATCCAACTCCCACTGACACTCCCGATCAATCCAACTCCCACAGACACTCCCGATCAATCCAGCTCCCACTGACACACCCGATCAGCCCAACTTCCACTGCGACTCCCGATCAATCCAACTCCCACTGACACTCCCGATCAATCCAACTCCCACTGACACTCCCGATCAATCCAACTCCCACTGACACTACCGATCAATCCAACTCCCACTGACACTCCGAATCAATCCACCTCCCACTACACTCCCGATCAACCCAACTCCCACTGACAGTCCCGATCAATCAAACTCCCACTGACACTCCCGATCAATCCAACTCCCACTGACGCTCCCGATCAATCCAACTCCTACTGAAACTCCCGATCAATCCAACTCCCACTGACACTCCCGATCAATCCTTCTCCAACTGACACTCCCGATCAATCCAACTCCCAATGACACACCCGATCAATCCATCTCCCACTGACACTCCCGATCAATCCAACTCCCACTGACACTCCCGATCAATGCAACTCCCACTGACGGTCCCGATCAATCCAACTCCCACTGACACTCCCGATCAGCCCAACATCCACTGACACACCCGATCAATCCAACTCCCACTGACACTCCCGATCAGCCCAACTTCGACTGCGACTCCCGATCAATCCAACTCCCACTGACACTCCCGATCAATCAAACTCCCACTGACACTCCCGATCAATCCAACTCCCACTGACACACCCGAACAATCCAACTGCAACTGACACTCCCGATCATTCCCACTGTCACTCCCGGTCAATCCAACTCCCACTGACACTCCCGATCAATCCAACTCCCACTGACACTCCCGATCAATCCAACTCCCATTGAAACTTCCGAACAATCCAACTACCACTGACACTCCCGATCAATCCAACTCCCACTGACACTCCCGAACAATCCAAGTCCCCCTGACTCTCCCGATCAATCAAACTCCCACTGACACTCCCGATCAATTCAACTCCCATTGACACTCCCGATCAATCAAACTCCCACTGACACTCCCGAACAATCCAACTCCCACTGACTCTCCCGATCTATCAAACTCCCACTGACACTCCCGATCAATCCAACTCCCATTGACACTTCCGAACAATCCAACTCCCACTGACTCTCGCGATCAAGCCAACTCCCACTGACACTCCCGATTAATCCAACTCCCACTGACACTCCCGATCAATCCAAATCCCACTGACACTCCCGATCAATCCAACTCCCACTGACACTCCCGATCAATCCAACTCCCACTGAAACTCCCGATCAATCCAACTCCCACTGACACTCCCGATCAATCCTTCTCCAACTGACACTCCCGATCAATCCAACTCCCACTGACACACCCGATCAATCCATCTCCCACTGACACTCCCGATCAATCCAACTCCCACTGACACTCCCGATCAATCCAACTCCCACTGACGGTCCCGATCAATCCAACTCCCACTGACACTCCCGATCAGCCCAACATCCACTGACACACCCGATCAATCCAACTCCCACTGACACTCCCGATCAGCCCAACTTCGACTGCGACTCCCGATCAATCCAACTCCCACTGACACTCCCGATCAATCCAACTCCCACTGACACTCCCGATCAATCCAACTCCCACTGACACTCCCGATCAATCCCACTGACACTCCCGATCAATCTCACTCACACTCCCGATCAATCCAACTCCCACTGACACTCCCGATCAATCCAACTCCCACTGCGACTCCCGATCAATCCAACTGCCACTGACACTCCCGATCAATCCAACTCCCACTGACACTCACGATCAATCCAACTCCCACTGACACTCACGATCAATCCAACTCCCACTGACACTCCCGATCAATGCTTCTCGAACTGACACTCCCGATCAATCCAACTCCCACTGACACACCCGATCAATCCAACTCCCACTGACACTCCCGATCAATCCAACTCCCACTGACACTCCCGATCAATCCTTCTCCAACTGACACTCCCGATCAATCCAACTCCCACTGACGGTCCCGATCAATCCAACTCCCACTGACACTCCCGATCAATCCAACTCCCACTGACACTCCCGATCAATCCAACTCCCACTGACACTGCCGATCAATCCAACTCCCATTGACACTCCCGATCAATCCAACTCCCACTGACTCTCCCGATCATTCCCACTGACACTGACACTCCCGATCAATCCAACTCCCACTGACACTACCGATCAATCCAACTCCCACTGACGCCCCCGATCATTCCCACTGACACTGACACTCCCGATCAATCCAACTCCCACTGACACTCCCGATCAGCCCAACTTCCACTGACACTCCCGATCAATCCAACTCCCACTGACACTCCCGATCAGCCCAACTTCGACTGCGACTCCCGATCAATCCAACTCCCACTGACACTCCCGATCAATCCAACTCCCACTGACACTCCCGATCAAACTAACTCCCACTGACACTCCCGATCAATCCCACTGACACTCCCGATCAATCCCACTCACACTCCCGATCAATCCAACTCCCACTGACACTCCCGATCAATCCAACTCCCACTGACACACCCGATCAGCCCAACTTCCACTGCGACTCCCGAACAATCCAACTCCCACTGACACTCCCGATCAATCCAACTCCCACTGACACTCCCGATCAATCCAACTCCCACTGACACTACCGATCAATCCAACTCCCACTGACACTCCCGATCAATCCAAATCCCATTGGCACTCCCGATCAATACAACTCCCACTGACGGTCCCGATCAATCCAACTCCCGCTGACACTCCGAATCAACCCACCTCCCACTACACTCGTTATCAACCCAACTCCCACTGACAGTCCCGATCAATCCAACTCCCACTGGCACTCCCGATCAATCCAACTCCCACTGACGCTCCCGATCAATCCAACTCCCACTGACACTCCCGATCAATTCCACTGACACTCCCGATCAATCCAACTCCCATTGACACTCCCAATCAATAAAACTCCCACTGACATTCCCGATCAATTCCACTGACACTCCCGATCAGTCCAACTCCCATTGACACTACCGATCAATCCCACTGACACTGACACTCCCGATCAATCCCACTGACACTGACACTCCCGATCAATCCAACTCCCACTGACACTCCCGATCAATCCCACTGACACTGACACTCCGGTCAATCCAACTCCCACTGACACTCCCGATCAATCTCACTCCCATTGACACTCCCGATCAATCCAACTCCCACTGACACTGCAGAACAATCCAACTCCCACTGACTCTCCCGATCAATCAAACTCCCACTGACACTCCCGAACAATCCAACTCCCACTGACTCTCCCGATCAATCAAACTCCCACTGACACTCAAGATCAATCCAACTCCCATTGACACTTCCGAACAATCCAACTCCCACTGACTCTCCTGATCAATTCAATTCCCACTGAAACTCCCGATCAATCCAACTCCCATTCACACTTCCGATCAATCAAACTCCCACTGACACTCCCGATCAATCTAACTCCCACTGACACTTTCGATCAATCCAACTCCCATTGACACTTCCGATCAATCAAACTCCCACTGACTGTCCCGATCAATCCAACTCCCACTGAAACTCCCGATCAATCCCACTGACACTCCCGATCAGCCCAACTATCAGTGACACTCCCGATCAGCCCAACTTCCACTGACACTCCCGATCAATCCAACTCCCGCTGAAACTCCCGATCAATCCAACTCCCACTGAAACTCCCGATCAATCCCACTGACACTCCCGATCAGCCCAACTACCAGTGACACTCCCGATCAGCCCAACTTCCACTGACAGTCCCGATCAATCCAACTCCCACTGACACTCCCGATCAATCCAACTACCGTTGAAACTCCCGATCAATCCAACTCCCACTGACACTCCCGATCAATCCAACTCCCACTGACGCTCACGATCAATCCAACTCCCACTGACACTCCCGATCAATCCAACTCCCACTGACACTCGTTATCAGCCCAACTTCCACTGACACTCCCGAACAATTCAACTCCCACTGACTCTCCCGATCAATCCAATTCCCACTGAAACTCCCGATCAATCCAACTCCCATTGACACTCCCGATCAATCCAACTCCCACTGACACTCCCGATCAATCAAACTCCCACTGACACTCCCGATCAATCCAACTCCCACTGACACACCCGAACAATCCAACTGCAACTGACACTCCCGATCATTCCCACTGTCACTCCCGGTCAATCCAACTCCCACTGACACTCCCGATCAATCCAACTCCCACTGACACTCCCGATCAATCCAACTCCCATTGAAACTTCCGAACAATCCAACTACCACTGACACTCCCGATCAATCCAACTCCCACTGACACTCCCGAACAATCCAACTCCCCCTGACTCTCCCGATCAATCAAACTCCCACTGACACTCCCGATCAATCCAACTCCCATTGACACTCCCGATCAATCAAACACCCACTGACACTCCCGAACAATCCAACTCCCACTGACTCTCCCGATCTATCAAACTCCCACTGACACTCCCGATCAATCCAACTCCCATTGACACTTCCGAACAATCCAACTCCCACTGACTCTCGCGATCAATCCAATTCCCACTGAAATTCCCGATCAATCCAACTCCCATTGACACTCCCGATCAATCCAACTCCCACTGACACTCCCGATCAATCCAACTCCCACTGAAACTCCCGATCAATCCAACTCCCAATGACAATCCCGATCAAGCCAACTCCCACTGACACTCCCGATTAATCCAACTCCCAGTGACACTCCCAATCAATCCAAATCCCACTGACACTCCCGATCAATCCAACTCCCACTGACACTCACGATCAATCCCACTGACACTCCCGATCAATCCCACTGGCACTCCCGATCAATCCAACTCCCACTTACACTCCCGATAAATCCAACTCCCACTGAAACTCCCGATCAATTCAACTCCCACTGACACTCACGATCAATCCAACTCCCACTGACACTCCCGATCAATCCAACTCCCACTGACACTCCCGATCAATCCTTCTCCAACTGACACTCCCGATCAATCCAACTCCCACTGACACACCCGATCAATCCAACTCCCACTGACACTCCCGATCAATCCAACCCCCACTGACACTCCCGATCAATCCAACTCCCACTGACGGTCCCGATCAATCCAACTCCCACTGACACTCCCGATCAATCCAACCCCCACTGACACTCCCGATCAATCCAACTCCCACTGACGGTCCCGATCAATCCAACACCCACTGACACTCCCGATCAATCCAACTCCCACTGACACTCCCGATCAATCCAACTCCCACTGACACTCCCGATCAATCCAACTCCCACTGACACTCCCGATCAATCCCACTGACACTCCCGATCAATCCAACTCCCACTGACACTCCCGTTCAATCCAAATCCCACAGACACTCCCGATCAATACAACTCCCACTGACACTCCCGATCAATCAAACTCCCACTGACACTCCCGATTAATCCAAATCCCATTGGCACTCCCGATCAATCTAACTCCCACTGACACTCCCGATCAATCCAACTCCCACTGACACAGCCGACCAATCCAACTCCCACCGACACTCCCGATAAATCCAACTCCCACTGACACTCCCGATCAATCCAACTCCCACTGACACTCCCGACCAATCCAACTCCCACTGAAACTCCCGATCAGCCCAAATCCCACTGACACTCCCGATAAATCCATCTCCCACTGAAATACCGGATCAATTCCACTGACACTGACATTCCCAATCAGCCCAACTCCCACTGACACTCTCGATCAATCCAACTCCCACTGAAATTCCGGATCAATTCCACTGACACTGACACTCCCGCTCATTCCAACTCCCAATGACACTCCCGATCAATCCAACTCCCACTGACACTCCCGAGCAATCCAACTCCCACTGACACTCCCGATCAATCCAACTCCCACTGACACTCCCGATCAATCCAACTCCCACTGACACTGCCGATCAATCCAACTCCCACTGACACTCCCGATCAATCCAACTCCCACTGACTCTCCCGATCATTCCCACTGACACTGACACTCCCGATCAATCCAACTCCCACTGACACTACCGATCAATCCAACTCCCACTGACGCTCCCGATCATTCCCACTGACACTGACACTCCCGATCAATCCAACTCCCACTGACACTCCCGATCAGCCCAACTTCCACTGACACTCCCGATCAATCCAACTCCCACTGACACTCCCGTTCAGCCCAACTTCGACTGCGACTCCCGATCAATCCAACTCCCACTGACACTCCCGATCAATCCAACTCCCACTGACACTCCCGATCAATCCAACTCCCACTGACACTCCCGATCAATCCCACTGACACTCCCGATCAATCCCACTCACACTCCCGATCAATCCAACTCCCACTGACACTCCCGATCAATCCAACTCCCACTGACACACCCGATCAGCCCAACTTCCACTGCGACTCCCGAACAATTCAACTCCCACTGACACTCCCGATCAATCCAACTCCCACTGACACTCCCGATCAATCCAACTCCCACTGACACTACCGATCAATCCAACTCCCACTGACACTCCCGATCAATCCAAATCCCATTGGCACTCCCGATCAATACAACTCCCACTGACGGTCCCGATCAATCCAACTCCCACTGACACTCCGAATCAACCCACCTCCCACTACACTCCCGATCAACCCAACTCCCACTGACAGTCCCGATCAATCCAACTCCCACTGACACTCCCGATCAATCCAACTCCCACTGACGCTCCCGATCAATCCAACTCCCACTGACACTCCCGATCAATTCCACTGACACTCCCGATCAATCCAACTCCCATTGACACTCCCAATCAATAAAACTCCCACTGACATTCCCGATCAATTCCACTGACACTCCCAATCAGTCCAACTCCCATTGACACTACCGTTCAATCCCACTGACACTGACACTCCCGATCAATCCCACTGACACTGACACTCCCGATCAATCCAACTCCCACTGACACTCCCGATCAATCCCACTGACACTGACACTCCGGTCAATCCAACTCCCACTGACACTCCCGATCAATCTCACTCCCATTGACACTCCCGATCAATCCAACTCCCACTGACACTGCAGAACAATCCAACTCCCACTGACTCTCCCGATCAATCAAACTCCCACTGACACTCCCGAACAATCCAACTCCCACTGACTCTCCCGATCAATCAAACTCCCACTGACACTCAAGATCAATCCAACTCCCATTGACACTTCCGAACAATCCAACTCCCACTGACTCTCCTGATCAATTCAATTCCCACTGAAACTCCCGATTAATCCAACTCCCATTCACACTTCCGATCAATCAAACTCCCACTGACACTCCCGATCAATCTAACTCCCACTGACACTCCCGATCAATCCAACTCCCATTGACACTCCCGATCAATCAAACTCCCACTGACTGTCCCGATCAATCCAACTCCCACTGAAACTCCCGATCAATCCCACTGACACTCCCGATCAGCCCAACTATCAGTGACACTCCCGATCAGCCCAACTTCCACTGACACTCCCGATCAATCCAACTCCCACTGACACTCCCGATCAATCCAACTACCGTTGAAACTCCCGATCAATCCAACTCCCACTGACACTCCCGATCAATCCAACTCCCACTGACGCTCACGATCAATCCAACTCCCACTGACACTCCCGATCAATCCAACTCCCACTGACACTCGTTATCAGCCCAACTTCCACTGACACTCCCGAACAATTCAACTCCCACTGACTCTCCCGATCAATCCAATTCCCACTGAAACTCCCGATCAATCCAACTCCCATTGACACTCCCGATCAATCCAACTCCCACTGACACTCCCGATCAATCAAACTCCCACTGACACTCCCGATCAATCCAACTCCCACTGACACACCCGAACAATCCAACTGCAACTGACACTCCCGATCATTCCCACTGTCACTCCCGGTCAATCCAACTCCCACTGACACTCCCGATCAATCCAACTCCCACTGACACTCCCGATCAATCCAACTCCCATTGAAACTTCCGAACAATCCAACTACCACTGACACTCCCGATCAATCCAACTACCACTGACACTCCCGAACAATCCAACTCCCCCTCACTCTCCCGATCAATCAAACTCCCACTGACACTCCCGATCAATCCAACTCCCATTGACACTCCCGATCAATCAAACACCCACTGACACTCCCGAACAATCCAACTCCCACTGACTCTCCCGATCTATCAAACTCCCACTGACACTCCCGATCAATCCAACTCCCATTGACACTTCCGAACAATCCAACTCCCACTGACTCTCGCGATCAATCCAATTCCCACTGAAATTCCCGATCAATCCAACTCCCATTGACACTCCCGATCAATCCAACTCCCACTGACACTCCCGATCAATCCAACTCCCACTGAAATACCGGATCAATTCCACTGACACTGACATTCCCAATCAGCCCAACTCCCACTGACACTCTCGATCAATCCAACTCCCACTGAAATTCCGGATCAATTCCACTGACACTGACACTCCCGATCATTCCAACTCCCAATGACACTCCCGATCAATCCAACTCCCACTGACACTCCCGAGCAATCCAACTCCCACTGACACTCCCGATCAATCCAACTCCCACTGACACTCCCGATCAATCCAACTCCCACTGACACTGCCGATCAATCCAACTCCCACTGACACTCCCGATCAATCCAACTCCCACTGACTCTCCCGATCATTCCCACTGACACTGACACTCCCGATCAATCCAACTCCCACTGACACTACCGATCAATCCAACTCCCACTGACGTTCCCGATCATTCCCACTGACACTGACACTCCCGATCAATCCAACTCCCACTGACACTCCCGATCAGCCCAACTTCCACTGACACTCCCGATCAATCCAACTCCCACTGACACTCCCGTTCAGCCCAACTTCGACTGCGACTCCCGATCAATCCAACTCCCACTGACACTCCCGATCAATCCAACTCCCACTGACACTCCCGATCAATCCAACTCCCACTGACACTCCCGATCAATCCCACTGACACTCCCGATCAATCCCACTCACACTCCCGATCAATCCAACTCCCACTGACACTCCCGATCAATCCAACTCCCACTGACACACCCGATCAGCCCAACTTCCACTGCGACTCCCGAACAATTCAACTCCCACTGACACTCCCGATCAATCCAACTCCCACTGACACTCCCGATCAATCCAACTCCCACTGAAACTACCGATCAATCCAACTCCCACTGACACTCCCGATCAATCCAAATCCCATTGGCACTCCCGATCAATACAACTCCCACTGACGGTCCCGATCAATCCAACTCCCACTGACACTCCGAATCAACCCACCTCCCACTACACTCCCGATCAACCCAACTCCCACTGACAGTCCCGATCAATCCAACTCCCACTGACACTCCCGATCAATCCAACTCCCACTGACGCTCCCGATCAATCCAACTCCCACTGACACTCCCGATCAATTCCACTGACACTCCCGATCAATCCAACTCCCATTGACACTCCCAATCAATAAAACTCCCACTGACATTCCCGATCAATTCCACTGACACTCCCAATCAGTCCAACTCCCATTGACACTACCGTTCAATCCCACTGACACTGACACTCCCGATCAATCCCACTGACACTGACACTCCCGATCAATCCAACTCCCACTGACACTCCCGATCAATCCCACTGACACTGACACTCCGGTCAATCCAACTCCCACTGACACTCCCGATCAATCTCACTCCCATTGACACTCCCGATCAATCCAACTCCCACTGACACTGCAGAACAATCCAACTCCCACTGACTCTCCCGATCAATCAAACTCCCACTGACACTCCCGAACAATCCAACTCCCACTGACTCTCCCGATCAATCAAACTCCCACTGACACTCAAGATCAATCCAACTCCCATTGACACTTCCGAACAATCCAACTCCCACTGACTCTCCTGATCAATTCAATTCCCACTGAAACTCCCGATTAATCCAACTCCCATTCACACTTCCGATCAATCAAACTCCCACTGACACTCCCGATCAATCTAACTCCCACTGACACTCCCGATCAATCCAACTCCCATTGACACTCCCGATCAATCAAACTCCCACTGACTGTCCCGATCAATCCAACTCCCACTGAAACTCCCGATCAATCCCACTGACACTCCCGATCAGCCCAACTATCAGTGACACTCCCGATCAGCCCAACTTCCACTGACACTCCCGATCAATCCAACTCCCACTGACACTCCCGATCAATCCAACTACCGTTGAAACTCCCGATCAATCCAACTCCCACTGACACTCCCGATCAATCCAACTCCCACTGACGCTCACGATCAATCCAACTCCCACTGACACTCCCGATCAATCCAACTCCCACTGACACTCGTTATCAGCCCAACTTCCACTGACACTCCCGAACAATTCAACTCCCACTGACTCTCCCGATCAATCCAATTCCCACTGAAACTCCCGATCAATCCAACTCCCATTGACACTCCCGATCAATCCAACTCCCACTGACACTCCCGATCAATCAAACTCCCACTGACACTCCCGATCAATCCAACTCCCACTGACACACCCGAACAATCCAACTGCAACTGACACTCCCGATCATTCCCACTGTCACTCCCGGTCAATCCAACTCCCACTGACACTCCCGATCAATCCAACTCCCACTGACACTCCCGATCAATCCAACTCCCATTGAAACTTCCGAACAATCCAACTACCACTGACACTCCCGATCAATCCAACTACCACTGACACTCCCGAACAATCCAACTCCCCCTCACTCTCCCGATCAATCAAACTCCCACTGACACTCCCGATCAATCCAACTCCCATTGACACTCCCGATCAATCAAACACCCACTGACACTCCCGAACAATCCAACTCCCACTGACTCTCCCGATCTATCAAACTCCCACTGACACTCCCGATCAATCCAACTCCCATTGACACTTCCGAACAATCCAACTCCCACTGACTCTCGCGATCAATCCAATTCCCACTGAAATTCCCGATCAATCCAACTCCCATTGACACTCCCGATCAATCCAACTCCCACTGACACTCCCGATCAATCCAACTCCCACTGACACTCCCGATCAATCCAACTCCCACTGAAACTCCCGATCAATCCAACTCCCAATGACACTCCCGATCAAGCCAACTCCCACTGACACTCACGATCAATCCCACTGACACTCCCGATCAATCCCACTGACACTCCCGATCAATCCAAGTCCCACTTACACTCCCGATCAATCCATCTCCCACTGACACTCCCAATCAATCCAAATCCCACTGACACTCCCGATCAATCCAACTCCCACTGACACTCACGATCAATCCAACTCCCACTGACACTCCCGATCAATCCAACTCCCACTGACACTCCCGATCAATCCTTCTCCAACTGACACTCCCGATCAATCCAACTCCCACTGACACACCCGATCAATCCAACTCCCACTGACACTCCCGATCAATCCAACCCCCACTGACACTCCCGATCAATCCAACTCCCACTGACGGTCCCGATCAATCCAACTCCCACTGACACTCCCGATCAATCCAACCCCCACTGACACTCCCGATCAATCCAACTCCCACTGACGGTCCCGATCAATCCAACACCCACTGACACTCCCGATCAATCCAACTCCCACTGACACTCCCGATCAATCCAACTCCCACTGACACTCCCGATCAATCCAACTCCCACTGACAATCCCGATCAATCCCACTGACACTCCCGATCAATCCAACTCCCACTGACACTCCCGATCAATCCAAATCCCACAGACACTCCCGATCAATACAACTCCCACTGACACTCCCGATCAATCAAACTCCCACTGACACTCCCGATTAATCCAAATCCCATTGGCACTCCCGATCAATCTAACTCCCACTGACACTCCCGATCAATCCTACTCCCACTGACACAGCCGACCAATCCAACTCCCACCGACACTCCCGATAAATCCAACTCCCACTGACACTCCCGATCAATCCAACTCCCACTGACACTCCCGACCAATCCAACTCCCACTGAAACTCCCGATCAGACCAAATCCCACTGACACTCCCGATAAATCCATCTCCCACTGAAATACCGGATCAATTCCACTGACACTGACATTCCCAATCAGCCCAACTCCCACTGACACTCTCGATCAATCCAACTCCCACTGAAATTCCGGATCAATTCCACTGACACTGACACTCCCGATCATTCCAACTCCCAATGACACTCCCGATCAATCCAACTCCCACTGACACTCCCGAGCAATCCAACTCCCACTGACACTCCCGATCAATCCAACTCCCACTGACACTCCCGATCAATCCAACTCCCACTGACACTCCCGATCAATCCAACTCCCACTGACACTCCCGATCAATCCCACTGACACTCCCGATCAATCCACCTCCCACAGACACTCCCGATCAATACAACGCCCACTGACACTCCCGATCAATCCAACTCCCACTGACTCTCCCGATCAATCCAACTCCCACTGACACTCCCGATCAATCGAACTCCCACTGACTCTCCCGATCAATCCAAATCCCATTGGCACTCCCGATCAATCCAACTCCCACTGACACTCCCGATCAATCCAACTCCCACTGACTCTCCCGATCAATCCAACTCCCACTGACACTTCCGATCAATCCAACTCCCACTGACACTCCCGATCAATCCCACTGACACTCCCGATCAATCCAACTTCCACTGACACTCCCGATCATTCCAAATCCCAGTGGCACTCCCTATCAATCAAACTTCCACTGACACTCCCGATCAATCCAACACCCACTGGCACTCCCGATCAATCCCACTGACACTCCCGATCAATCCAACCCCCACTGACACTCCCGATCAATCCAACTCCCACTGACACTCCCGATCAATCCCACTGACACTCCCGATCAATCCAACTCCCACTGACACCCCCGATCAATCCAACTCCCACAGACACTCCCGATCAATACAACTCCCACTGACACTCCCGATCAATCCAACTCCCACAGACACTCCCGATCAATACAACTCCCACTGACACTCCCGATCAATCAAACTCCCACTGACACTCCCGATCAATCCAACTCCCACTGACACTCCCGATCACTCCCACTGACAGTCCCGATCAATCCAACTCCCACAGACACTCCCGATCAATCCAACTCCCACTGACACTCCCGATCAATCTAACTCCCACTGACACTCCCGATCAATCCAACTCCCACTGACACACCCGACCAATCCAATTCCCACCGACACTCCCGATAAATCCATCTCCCACTGAAATTCCGGATCAATCCAACTGCCACTGACACTCCCGATCATTCCAACTCCCACTGACATTCCCGATCAGCCCAACTCCCACTGACACTCCCGATCAATCCAACTCCCGCTGACACTACCGATCAATCCCACTGACAGTCCCGATAAATCCTATTCCGACTGACATTCCTGATCAGCCCTACTCCCACTGACACTCCCGATCAATAAAACTCCCACTGACACTCCCGATCAATCCAACTCCCACTGACACTCCCGATCAATCCAACTCCCACTGACACTCCCGATCAATCCAACACCCAATGACTCTCCCGATCAATCAAACTTCCTCTGACACTCCCGATCAATCCAACACCCACTGGCACTCCCGATCAATCCCACTGACACTCCCGATCAATCCAACTCCCACTGACACTCCCGATCAATCCAACTCCCACTGACACACCCGATCAATCAAACTCCCACTGACACTCCCGATCAATCCAACTCCCACTGACACTCCCGATCAATCCAACTCCCACTGACACTCCCGATCAATCCAACTCCCACTGACACTCCCGATCAATCCAACTCCCACAGACACTCCCGATCAAAACAACTCCCACTGACACTCCCGATCAAACAAACTGCCACTGACACTCCCGATCAATCCAACTCCCACTGACACTCCCGATCAATGCAACTCCCACAGACACTCCCGATTCATCCTAATCCCATTGGCACTCCCGATCAATGCAACTCCCACTGACACTCCCGATCAGTACAACTCCCACTGACACTCACGATCAATCCAACTCCCACTGACACTCCCGATCAATCCAACTCCCACCGACACTCCCGATAAATCCAACTCCCACTGACACTCCCGTTCAATCCAACTCCCACTGAGACTCCCGATCAATCCCACTGACACTCCCGATCATTCCAACTCCCACTGACATTCCCGATCAGCCCAACTCCCACTGACACTCCCGATCAATCCAACTCCCGCTGACACTCCCGATCAATCCCACTGACAGTCCCGATAAATCCTATTCCGACTGACATTCCTGATCAGCCCTACTCCCACTGACACTCCCGATCAATAAAACTCCCACTGACACTCCCGATCAATCCAACTCCCACTGACACTCCCGATCAATCCAACTCCCACTGACACTCCCGATCAATCCAACACCCAATGACTCTCCCGATCAATCAAACTTCCTCTGACACTCCCGATCAATCCAACACCCACTGGCACTCCCGATCAATCCCACTGACACTCCCGATCAATCCAACTCCCACTGACACTCCCGATCAATCCAACTCCCACTGACACACCCGATCAATCAAACTCCCACTGACACTCCCGATCAATCCAACTCCCACTGACACTCCCGATCAATCCAACTCCCACTGACACTCCCGATCAATCCAACTCCCACAGACACTCCCGATCAAAACAACTCCCACTGACACTCCCGATCAAACAAACTGCCACTGACACTCCCGATCAATCCAACTCCCACTGACACTCCCGATCAATGCAACTCCCACAGACACTCCCGATTAATCCTAATCCCATTGGCACTCCCGATCAATCAAACTCCCACTGACACTCCCGATCAATACAACTCCCACTGACACTCACGATCAATCCAACTCCCACTGACACTCCCGATCAATCCAACTCCCACCGACACTCCCGATAAATCCAACTCCCACTGACACTCCCGATCAATCCAACTCCCACTGACACTCCCGACCAATCCAACTCCCACTGAAACTCCCGATCAGCCCAAATCCCACTGACACTCCCGATAAATCCATCTCCCACTGAAATACCGGATCAATTCCACTGACACTGACATTCCCAATCAGCCCAACTCCCACTGACACTCTCGATCAATCCAACTCCCACTGAAATTCCGGATCAATTCCACTGACACTGACACTCCCGCTCATTCCAACTCCCAATGACACTCCCGATCAATCCAACTCCCACTGACACTCCCGAGCAATCCAACTCCCACTGACACTCCCGATCAATCCAACTCCCACTGACACTCCCGATCAATCCAACTCCCACTGACACTGCCGATCAATCCAACTCCCACTGACACTCCCGATCAATCCAACTCCCACTGACTCTCCCGATCATTCCCACTGACACTGACACTCCCGATCAATCCAACTCCCACTGACACTACCGATCAATCCAACTCCCACTGACGCTCCCGATCATTCCCACTGACACTGACACTCCCGATCAATCCAACTCCCACTGACACTCCCGATCAGCCCAACTTCCACTGACACTCCCGATCAATCCAACTCCCACTGACACTCCCGTTCAGCCCAACTTCGACTGCGACTCCCGATCAATCCAACTCCCACTGACACTCCCGATCAATCCAACTCCCACTGACACTCCCGATCAATCCAACTCCCACTGACACTCCCGATCAATCCCACTGACACTCCCGATCAATCCCACTCACACTCCCGATCAATCCAACTCCCACTGACACTCCCGATCAATCCAACTCCCACTGACACACCCGATCAGCCCAACTTCCACTGCGACTCCCGAACAATTCAACTCCCACTGACACTCCCGATCAATCCAACTCCCACTGACACTCCCGATCAATCCAACTCCCACTGACACTACCGATCAATCCAACTCCCACTGACACTCCCGATCAATCCAAATCCCATTGGCACTCCCGATCAATACAACTCCCACTGACGGTCCCGATCAATCCAACTCCCACTGACACTCCGAATCAACCCACCTCCCACTACACTCCCGATCAACCCAACTCCCACTGACAGTCCCGATCAATCCAACTCCCACTGACACTCCCGATCAATCCAACTCCCACTGACGCTCCCGATCAATCCAACTCCCACTGACACTCCCGATCAATTCCACTGACACTCCCGATCAATCCAACTCCCATTGACACTCCCAATCAATAAAACTCCCACTGACATTCCCGATCAATTCCACTGACACTCCCAATCAGTCCAACTCCCATTGACACTACCGTTCAATCCCACTGACACTGACACTCCCGATCAATCCCACTGACACTGACACTCCCGATCAATCCAACTCCCACTGACACTCCCGATCAATCCCACTGACACTGACACTCCGGTCAATCCAACTCCCACTGACACTCCCGATCAATCTCACTCCCATTGACACTCCCGATCAATCCAACTCCCACTGACACTGCAGAACAATCCAACTCCCACTGACTCTCCCGATCAATCAAACTCCCACTGACACTCCCGAACAATCCAACTCCCACTGACTCTCCCGATCAATCAAACTCCCACTGACACTCAAGATCAATCCAACTCCCATTGACACTTCCGAACAATCCAACTCCCACTGACTCTCCTGATCAATTCAATTCCCACTGAAACTCCCGATTAATCCAACTCCCATTCACACTTCCGATCAATCAAACTCCCACTGACACTCCCGATCAATCTAACTCCCACTGACACTCCCGATCAATCCAACTCCCATTGACACTCCCGATCAATCAAACTCCCACTGACTGTCCCGATCAATCCAACTCCCACTGAAACTCCCGATCAATCCCACTGACACTCCCGATCAGCCCAACTATCAGTGACACTCCCGATCAGCCCAACTTCCACTGACACTCCCGATCAATCCAACTCCCACTGACACTCCCGATCAATCCAACTACCGTTGAAACTCCCGATCAATCCAACTCCCACTGACACTCCCGATCAATCCAACTCCCACTGACGCTCACGATCAATCCAACTCCCACTGACACTCCCGATCAATCCAACTCCCACTGACACTCGTTATCAGCCCAACTTCCACTGACACTCCCGAACAATTCAACTCCCACTGACTCTCCCGATCAATCCAATTCCCACTGAAACTCCCGATCAATCCAACTCCCATTGACACTCCCGATCAATCCAACTCCCACTGACACTCCCGATCAATCAAACTCCCACTGACACTCCCGATCAATCCAACTCCCACTGACACACCCGAACAATCCAACTGCAACTGACACTCCCGATCATTCCCACTGTCACTCCCGGTCAATCCAACTCCCACTGACACTCCCGATCAATCCAACTCCCACTGACACTCCCGATCAATCCAACTCCCATTGAAACTTCCGAACAATCCAACTACCACTGACACTCCCGATCAATCCAACTACCACTGACACTCCCGAACAATCCAACTCCCCCTCACTCTCCCGATCAATCAAACTCCCACTGACACTCCCGATCAATCCAACTCCCATTGACACTCCCGATCAATCAAACACCCACTGACACTCCCGAACAATCCAACTCCCACTGACTCTCCCGATCTATCAAACTCCCACTGACACTCCCGATCAATCCAACTCCCATTGACACTTCCGAACAATCCAACTCCCACTGACTCTCGCGATCAATCCAATTCCCACTGAAATTCCCGATCAATCCAACTCCCATTGACACTCCCGATCAATCCAACTCCCACTGACACTCCCGATCAATCCAACTCCCACTGAAATACCGGATCAATTCCACTGACACTGACATTCCCAATCAGCCCAACTCCCACTGACACTCTCGATCAATCCAACTCCCACTGAAATTCCGGATCAATTCCACTGACACTGACACTCCCGATCATTCCAACTCCCAATGACACTCCCGATCAATCCAACTCCCACTGACACTCCCGAGCAATCCAACTCCCACTGACACTCCCGATCAATCCAACTCCCACTGACACTCCCGATCAATCCAACTCCCACTGACACTGCCGATCAATCCAACTCCCACTGACACTCCCGATCAATCCAACTCCCACTGACTCTCCCGATCATTCCCACTGACACTGACACTCCCGATCAATCCAACTCCCACTGACACTACCGATCAATCCAACTCCCACTGACGTTCCCGATCATTCCCACTGACACTGACACTCCCGATCAATCCAACTCCCACTGACACTCCCGATCAGCCCAACTTCCACTGACACTCCCGATCAATCCAACTCCCACTGACACTCCCGTTCAGCCCAACTTCGACTGCGACTCCCGATCAATCCAACTCCCACTGACACTCCCGATCAATCCAACTCCCACTGACACTCCCGATCAATCCAACTCCCACTGACACTCCCGATCAATCCCACTGACACTCCCGATCAATCCCACTCACACTCCCGATCAATCCAACTCCCACTGACACTCCCGATCAATCCAACTCCCACTGACACACCCGATCAGCCCAACTTCCACTGCGACTCCCGAACAATTCAACTCCCACTGACACTCCCGATCAATCCAACTCCCACTGACACTCCCGATCAATCCAACTCCCACTGAAACTACCGATCAATCCAACTCCCACTGACACTCCCGATCAATCCAAATCCCATTGGCACTCCCGATCAATACAACTCCCACTGACGGTCCCGATCAATCCAACTCCCACTGACACTCCGAATCAACCCACCTCCCACTACACTCCCGATCAACCCAACTCCCACTGACAGTCCCGATCAATCCAACTCCCACTGACACTCCCGATCAATCCAACTCCCACTGACGCTCCCGATCAATCCAACTCCCACTGACACTCCCGATCAATTCCACTGACACTCCCGATCAATCCAACTCCCATTGACACTCCCAATCAATAAAACTCCCACTGACATTCCCGATCAATTCCACTGACACTCCCAATCAGTCCAACTCCCATTGACACTACCGTTCAATCCCACTGACACTGACACTCCCGATCAATCCCACTGACACTGACACTCCCGATCAATCCAACTCCCACTGACACTCCCGATCAATCCCACTGACACTGACACTCCGGTCAATCCAACTCCCACTGACACTCCCGATCAATCTCACTCCCATTGACACTCCCGATCAATCCAACTCCCACTGACACTGCAGAACAATCCAACTCCCACTGACTCTCCCGATCAATCAAACTCCCACTGACACTCCCGAACAATCCAACTCCCACTGACTCTCCCGATCAATCAAACTCCCACTGACACTCAAGATCAATCCAACTCCCATTGACACTTCCGAACAATCCAACTCCCACTGACTCTCCTGATCAATTCAATTCCCACTGAAACTCCCGATTAATCCAACTCCCATTCACACTTCCGATCAATCAAACTCCCACTGACACTCCCGATCAATCTAACTCCCACTGACACTCCCGATCAATCCAACTCCCATTGACACTCCCGATCAATCAAACTCTCACTGACTGTCCCGATCAATCCAACTCCCACTGAAACTCCCGATCAATCCCACTGACACTCCCGATCAGCCCAACTATCAGTGACACTCCCGATCAGCCCAACTTCCACTGACACTCCCGATCAATCCAACTCCCACTGACACTCCCGATCAATCCAACTACCGTTGAAACTCCCGATCAATCCAACTCCCACTGACACTCCCGATCAATCCAACTCCCACTGACGCTCACGATCAATCCAACTCCCACTGACACTCCCGATCAATCCAACTCCCACTGACACTCGTTATCAGCCCAACTTCCACTGACACTCCCGAACAATTCAACTCCCACTGACTCTCCCGATCAATCCAATTCCCACTGAAACTCCCGATCAATCCAACTCCCATTGACACTCCCGATCAATCCAACTCCCACTGACACTCCCGATCAATCAAACTCCCACTGACACTCCCGATCAATCCAACTCCCACTGACACACCCGAACAATCCAACTGCAACTGACACTCCCGATCATTCCCACTGTCACTCCCGGTCAATCCAACTCCCACTGACACTCCCGATCAATCCAACTCCCACTGACACTCCCGATCAATCCAACTCCCATTGAAACTTCCGAACAATCCAACTACCACTGACACTCCCGATCAATCCAACTACCACTGACACTCCCGAACAATCCAACTCCCCCTCACTCTCCCGATCAATCAAACTCCCACTGACACTCCCGATCAATCCAACTCCCATTGACACTCCCGATCAATCAAACACCCACTGACACTCCCGAACAATCCAACTCCCACTGACTCTCCCGATCTATCAAACTCCCACTGACACTCCCGATCAATCCAACTCCCATTGACACTTCCGAACAATCCAACTCCCACTGACTCTCGCGATCAATCCAATTCCCACTGAAATTCCCGATCAATCCAACTCCCATTGACACTCCCGATCAATCCAACTCCCACTGACACTCCCGATCAATCCAACTCCCACTGACACTCCCGATCAATCCAACTCCCACTGAAACTCCCGATCAATCCAACTCCCAATGACACTCCCGATCAAGCCAACTCCCACTGACACTCACGATCAATCCCACTGACACTCCCGATCAATCCCACTGACACTCCCGATCAATCCAAGTCCCACTTACACTCCCGATCAATCCAACTCCCACTGACACTCCCAATCAATCCAAATCCCACTGACACTCCCGATCAATCCAACTCCCACTGACACTCACGATCAATCCAACTCCCACTGACACTCCCGATCAATCCAACTCCCACTGACACTCCCGATCAATCCTTCTCCAACTGACACTCCCGATCAATCCAACTCCCACTGACACACCCGATCAATCCAACTCCCACTGACACTCCCGATCAATCCAACCCCCACTGACACTCCCGATCAATCCAACTCCCACTGACGGTCCCGATCAATCCAACTCCCACTGACACTCCCGATCAATCCAACCCCCACTGACACTCCCGATCAATCCAACTCCCACTGACGGTCCCGATCAATCCAACACCCACTGACACTCCCGATCAATCCAACTCCCACTGACACTCCCGATCAATCCAACTCCCACTGACACTCCCGATCAATCCAACTCCCACTGACACTCCCGATCAATCCCACTGACACTCCCGATCAATCCAACTCCCACTGACACTCCCGATCAATCCAAATCCCACAGACACTCCCGATCAATACAACTCCCACTGACACTCCCGATCAATCAAACTCCCACTGACACTCCCGATTAATCCAAATCCCATTGGCACTCCCGATCAATCTAACTCCCACTGACACTCCCGATCAATCCTACTCCCACTGACACAGCCGACCAATCCAACTCCCACCGACACTCCCGATAAATCCAACTCCCACTGACACTCCCGATCAATCCAACTCCCACTGACACTCCCGACCAATCCAACTCCCACTGAAACTCCCGATCAGACCAAATCCCACTGACACTCCCGATAAATCCATCTCCCACTGAAATACCGGATCAATTCCACTGACACTGACATTCCCAATCAGCCCAACTCCCACTGACACTCTCGATCAATCCAACTCCCACTGAAATTCCGGATCAATTCCACTGACACTGACACTCCCGATCATTCCAACTCCCAATGACACTCCCGATCAATCCAACTCCCACTGACACTCCCGAGCAATCCAACTCCCACTGACACTCCCGATCAATCCAACTCCCACTGACACTCCCGATCAATCCAACTCCCACTGACACTCCCGATCAATCCAACTCCCACTGACACTCCCGATCAATCCCACTGACACTCCCGATCAATCCACCTCCCACAGACACTCCCGATCAATACAACGCCCACTGACACTCCCGATCAATCCAACTCCCACTGACTCTCCCGATCAATCCAACTCCCACTGACACTCCCGATCAATCGAACTCCCACTGACTCTCCCGATCAATCCAAATCCCATTGGCACTCCCGATCAATCCAACTCCCACTGACACTCCCGATCAATCCAACTCCCACTGACTCTCCCGATCAATCCAACTCCCACTGACACTTCCGATCAATCCAACTCCCACTGACACTCCCGATCAATCCCACTGACACTCCCGATCAATCCAACTTCCACTGACACTCCCGATCATTCCAAATCCCAGTGGCACTCCCTATCAATCAAACTTCCACTGACACTCCCGATCAATCCAACACCCACTGGCACTCCCGATCAATCCCACTGACACTCCCGATCAATCCAACCCCCACTGACACTCCCGATCAATCCAACTCCCACTGACACTCCCGATCAATCCCACTGACACTCCCGATCAATCCAACTCCCACTGACACCCCCGATCAATCCAACTCCCACAGACACTCCCGATCAATACAACTCCCACTGACACTCCCGATCAATCCAACTCCCACAGACACTCCCGATCAATACAACTCCCACTGACACTCCCGATCAATCAAACTCCCACTGACACTCCCGATCAATCCAACTCCCACTGACACTCCCGATCACTCCCACTGACACTCCCGATCAATCCAACTCCCACAGACACTCCCGATCAATCCAACTCCCACTGACACTCCCGATCAATCTAACTCCCACTGACACTCCCGATCAATCCAACTCCCACTGACACACCCGACCAATCCAATTCCCACCGACACTCCCGATAAATCCATCTCCCACTGAAATTCCGGATCAATTCCACTGACACTGACACTCCCGATCATTCCAACTCCCACTGACATTCCCGATCAGCCCAACTCCCACTGACACTCCCGATCAATCCAACTCCCGCTGACACTACCGATCAATCCCACTGACAGTCCCGATAAATCCTATTCCGACTGACATTCCTGATCAGCCCTACTCCCACTGACACTCCCGATCAATAAAACTCCCACTGACACTCCCGATCAATCCAACTCCCACTGACACTCCCGATCAATCCAACTCCCACTGACACTCCCGATCAATCCAACACCCAATGACTCTCCCGATCAATCAAACTTCCTCTGACACTCCCGATCAATCCAACACCCACTGGCACTCCCGATCAATCCCACTGACACTCCCGATCAATCCAACTCCCACTGACACTCCCGATCAATCCAACTCCCACTGACACACCCGATCAATCAAACTCCCACTGACACTCCCGATCAATCCAACTCCCACTGACACTCCCGATCAATCCAACTCCCACTGACACTCCCGATCAATCCAACTCCCACAGACACTCCCGATCAAAACAACTCCCACTGACACTCCCGATCAAACAAACTGCCACTGACACTCCCGATCAATCCAACTCCCACTGACACTCCCGATCAATGCAACTCCCACAGACACTCCCGATTAATCCTAATCCCATTGGCACTCCCGATCAATGCAACTCCCACTGACACTCCCGATCAGTACAACTCCCACTGACACTCACGATCAATCCAACTCCCACTGACACTCCCGATCAATCCAACTCCCACCGACACTCCCGATAAATCCAACTCCCACTGACACTCCCGTTCAATCCAACTCCCACTGAGACTCCCGATCAATCCCACTGACACTCCCGATCATTCCAACTCCCACTGACATTCCCGATCAGCCCAACTCCCACTGACACTCCCGATCAATCCAACTCCCGCTGACACTCCCGATCAATCCCACTGACAGTCCCGATAAATCCTATTCCGACTGACATTCCTGATCAGCCCTACTCCCACTGACACTCCCGATCAATAAAACTCCCACTGACACTCCCGATCAATCCAACTCCCACTGACACTCCCGATCAATCCAACTCCCACTGACACTCCCGATCAATCCAACACCCAATGACTCTCCCGATCAATCAAACTTCCTCTGACACTCCCGATCAATCCAACACCCACTGGCACTCCCGATCAATCCCACTGACACTCCCGATCAATCCAACTCCCACTGACACTCCCGATCAATCCAACTCCCACTGACACACCCGATCAATCAAACTCCCACTGACACTCCCGATCAATCCAACTCCCACTGACACTCCCGATCAATCCAACTCCCACTGACACTCCCGATCAATCCAACTCCCACTGACACTCCCGATCAATCCAACTCCCACAGACACTCCCGATCAAAACAACTCCCACTGACACTCCCGATCAAACAAACTGCCACTGACACTCCCGATCAATCCAACTCCCACTGACACTCCCGATCAATGCAACTCCCACAGACACTCCCGATTAATCCTAATCCCATTGGCACTCCCGATCAATCAAACTCCCACTGACACTCCCGATCAATACAACTCCCACTGACACTCACGATCAATCCAACTCCCACTGACACTCCCGATCAATCCAACTCCCACCGACACTCCCGATAAATCCAACTCCCACTGACACTCCCGTTCAATCCAACTCCCACTGAGACTCCCGATCAATCCCACTGACACTCCCGATCAGCCCAACTATCAGTGACACTCCCGATCAGCCCAACTTCCACTGACACTCCCGATCAATCCAACTCCCGCTGAAACTTCCGATCAATCCAACTCCCACTGAAACTCCCGATCAATCCCACTGACACTCTCGGTCAATCCAACTCCCACTGACACTCCCGATCAACCCAACTCCCACTGACACTCCCGATCAATCCAACTCCCACTGAAACTCCCGATCAATCCCACTGACACTCCCGATCAGCCCAACTACCAGTGACACTCCCGATCAGCCCAACTTCCACTGACAGTCCCGATCAATCCAACTCCCACTGACACTCCCGATCAATCCAACTACCGTTGAAACTCCCGATCAATCCAACTCCCACTGACACTCCCGATCAATCCAACTCCCACTGACGCTCACGATCAATCCAACTCCCACTGACACTCCCGATCAATCCAACTCCCACTGACACTCGTTATCAGCCCAACTTCCACTGACACTCCCGAACAATTCAACTCCCACTGACTCTCCCGATCAATCCAATTCCCACTGAAACTCCCGATCAATCCAACTCCCATTGACACTCCCGATCAATCCAACTCCCACTGACACTCCCGATCAATCAAACTCCCACTGACACTCCCGATCAATCCAACTCCCACTGACACACCCGAACAATCCAACTGCAACTGACACTCCCGATCATTCCCACTGTCACTCCTGGTCAATCCAACTCCCACTGACACTCCCGATCAATCCAACTCCCACTGACACTCCCGATCAATCCAACTCCCATTGAAACTTCCGAACAATCCAACTACCACTGACACTCCCGATCAATCCAACTCCCACTGACACTCCCGAACAATCCAACTCCCCCTGACTCTCCCGATCAATCAAACTCCCACTGACACTCCCGATCAATCCAACTCCCATTGACACTCCCGATCAATCAAACACCCACTGACACTCCCGAACAATCCAACTCCCACTGACTCTCCCGATCTATCAAACTCCCACTGACACTCCCGATCAATCCAACTCCCATTGACACTTCCGAACAATCCAACTCCCACTGACTCTCGCGATCAATCCAATTCCCACTGAAATTCCCGATCAATCCAACTCCCATTGACACTCCCGATCAATCCAACTCCCACTGACACTCCCGATCAATCCAACTCCCACTGAAACTCCCGATCAATCCAACTCCCAATGACAATCCCGATCAAGCCAACTCCCACTGACACTCCCGATTAATCCAACTCCCAGTGACACTCCCAATCAATCCAAATCCCACTGACACTCCCGATCAATCCAACTCCCACTGACACTCACGATCAATCCCACTGACACTCCCGATCAATCCCACTGACACTCCCGATCAATCCAACTCCCACTTACACTCCCGATCAATCCAACTCCCACTGAAACTCCCGATCAATTCAACTCCCACTGACACTCACGATCAATCCAACTCCCACTGACACTCCCGATCAATCCAACTCCCACTGACACTCCCGATCAATCCTTCTCCAACTGACACTCCCGATCAATCCAACTCCCACTGACACACCCGATCAATCCAACTCCCACTGACACTCCCGATCAATCCAACCCCCACTGACACTCCCGATCAATCCAACTCCCACTGACGGTCCCGATCAATCCAACTCCCACTGACACTCCCGATCAATCCAACCCCCACTGACACTCCCGATCAATCCAACTCCCACTGACGGTCCCGATCAATCCAACACCCACTGACACTCCCGATCAATCCAACTCCCACTGACACTCCCGATCAATCCAACTCCCACTGACACTCCCGATCAATCCAACTCCCACTGACACTCCCGATCAATCCCACTGACACTCCCGATCAATCCAACTCCCACTGACACTCCCGATCAATCCAAATCCCACAGACACTCCCGATCAATACATCTCCCACTGACACTCCCGATCAATCAAACTCCCACTGACACTCCCGATTAATCCAAATCCCATTGGCACTCCCGATCAATCTAACTCCCACTGACACTCCCGATCAATCCAACTCCCACTGACACAGCCGACCAATCCAACTCCCACCGACACTCCCGATAAATCCAACTCCCACTGACACTCCCGATCAATCCAACTCCCACTGACACTCCCGACCAATCCAACTCCCACTGAAACTCCCGATCAGCCCAAATCCCACTGACACTCCCGATAAATCCATCTCCCACTGAAATACCGGATCAATTCCACTGACACTGACATTCCCAATCAGCCCAACTCCCACTGACACTCTCGATCAATCCAACTCCCACTGAAATTCCGGATCAATTCCACTGACACTGACACTACCGATCATTCCAACTCCCAATGACACTCCCGATCAATCCAACTCCCACTGACACTCCCGAGCAATCCAACTCCCACTGACACTCCCGATCAATCCAACTCCCACTGACACTCCCGATCAATCCAACTCCCACTGACACTGCCGATCAATCCAACTCCCACTGACACTCCCGATCAATCCAACTCCCACTGACTCTCCCGATCATTCCCACTGACACTGACACTCCCGATCAATCCAACTCCCACTGACACTACCGATCAATCCAACTCCCACTGACGCTCCCGATCATTCCCACTGACACTGACACTCCCGATCAATCCAACTCCCACTGACACTCCCGATCAGCCCAACTTCCACTGACACTCCCGATCAATCCAACTCCCACTGACACTCCCGTTCAGCCCAACTTCGACTGCGACTCCCGATCAATCCAACTCCCACTGACACTCCCGATCAATCCAACTCCCACTGACACTCCCGATCAATCCAACTCCCACTGACACTCCCGATCAATCCCACTGACACTCCCGATCAATCCCACTCACACTCCCGATCAATCCAACTCCCACTGACACTCCCGATCAATCCAACTCCCACTGACACACCCGATCAGCCCAACTTCCACTGCGACTCCCGAACAATTCAACTCCCACTGACACTCCCGATCAATCCAACTCCCACTGACACTCCCGATCAATCCAACTCCCACTGACACTACCGATCAATCCAACTCCCACTGACACTCCCGATCAATCCAAATCCCATTGGCACTCCCGATCAATACAACTCCCACTGACGGTCCCGATCAATCCAACTCCCACTGACACTCCGAATCAACCCACCTCCCACTACACTCCCGATCAACCCAACTCCCACTGACAGTCCCGATCAATCCAACTCCCACTGACACTCCCGATCAATCCAACTCCCACTGACGCTCCCGATCAATCCAACTCCCACTGACACTCCCGATCAATTCCACTGACACTCCCGATCAATCCAACTCCCATTGACACTCCCAATCAATAAAACTCCCACTGACATTCCCGATCATTTCCACTGACACTCCCAATCAGTCCAACTCCCATTGACACTACCGTTCAATCCCACTGACACTGACACTCCCGATCAATCCCACTGACACTGACACTCCCGATCAATCCAACTCCCACTGACACTCCCGATCAATCCCACTGACACTGACACTCCGGTCAATCCAACTCCCACTGACACTCCCGATCAATCTCACTCCCATTGACACTCCCGATCAATCCAACTCCCACTGACACTGCAGAACAATCCAACTCCCACTGACTCTCCCGATCAATCAAACTCCCACTGACACTCCCGAACAATCCAACTCCCACTGACTCTCCCGATCAATCAAACTCCCACTGACACTCAAGATCAATCCAACTCCCATTGACACTTCCGAACAATCCAACTCCCACTGACTCTCCTGATCAATTCAATTCCCACTGAAACTCCCGATTAATCCAACTCCCATTCACACTTCCGATCAATCAAACTCCCACTGACACTCCCGATCAATCTAACTCCCACTGACACTCCCGATCAATCCAACTCCCATTGACACTCCCGATCAATCAAACTCCCACTGACTGTCCCGATCAATCCAACTCCCACTGAAACTCCCGATCAATCCCACTGACACTCCCGATCAGCCCAACTATCAGTGACACTCCCGATCAGCCCAACTTCCACTGACACTCCCGATCAATCCAACTCCCACTGACACTCCCGATCAATCCAACTACCGTTGAAACTCCCGATCAATCCAACTCCCACTGACACTCCCGATCAATCCAACTCCCACTGACGCTCACGATCAATCCAACTCCCACTGACACTCCCGATCAATCCAACTCCCACTGACACTCGTTATCAGCCCAACTTCCACTGACACTCCCGAACAATTCAACTCCCACTGACTCTCCCGATCAATCCAATTCCCACTGAAACTCCCGATCAATCCAACTCCCATTGACACTCCCGATCAATCCAACTCCCACTGACACTCCCGATCAATCAAACTCCCACTGACACTCCCGATCAATCCAACTCGCACTGACACACCCGAACAATCCAACTGCAACTGACACTCCCGATCATTCCCACTGTCACTCCCGGTCAATCCAACTCCCACTGACACTCCCGATCAATCCAACTCCCACTGACACTCCCGATCAATCCAACTCCCATTGAAACTTCCGAACAATCCAACTACCACTGACACTCCCGATCAATCCAACTACCACTGACACTCCCGAACAATCCAACTCCCCCTCACTCTCCCGATCAATCCAAATCCCATTGGCACTCCCGATCAATCCAACTCCCACTGACACTCCCGATCAATCCAACTCCCACTGACTCTCCCGATCAATCCAACTCCCACTGACACTTCCGATCAATCCAACTCCCACTGACACTCCCGATCAATCCCACTGACACTCCCGATCAATCCAACTTCCACTGACACTCCCGATCATTCCAAGTCCCAGTGGTACTCCCTATCAATCAAACTTCCACTGACACTCCCGATCAATCCAACACCCACTGGCACTCCCGATCAATCCCACTGACACTCCCGATCAATCCAACCCCCACTGACACTCCCGATCAATCCAACTCCCACTGACACTCCCGATCAATCCCACTGACACTCCCGATCAATCCAACTCCCACTGACACCCCCGATCAATCCAACTCCCACAGACACTCCCGATCAATACAACTCCCACTGACACTCCCGATCAATCCAACTCCCACAGACACTCCCGATCAATACAACTCCCACTGACACTCCCGATCAATCAAACTCCCACTGACACTCCCGATCAATTCAACTCCCACTGACACTCCCGATCAATCCCACTGACACTCCCGATCAATCCAACTCCCACAGACACTCCCGATCAATCCAACTCCCACTGACACTCCCGATCAATCTAACTCCCACTGACACTCCCGATCAATCCAACTCCCACTGACACACCCGACCAATCCAACTCCCACCGACACTCCCGATAAATCCATCTCCCACTGAAATTCCGGATCAATTCCACTGACACTGACACTCCCGATCATTCCAACTCCCACTGACATTCCCGATCAGCCCAACTCCCACTGACACTCCCGATCAATCCAACTCCCGCTGACACTCCCGATCAATCCCACTGACAGTCCCGATAAATCCTATTCCGACTGACATTCCTGATCAGCCCTACTCCCACTGACACTCCCGATCAATAAAACTCCCACTGACACTCCCGATCAATCCAACTCCCACTGACACTCCCGATCAATCCAACTCCCACTGACACTCCCGATCAATCCAACACCCAATGACTCTCCCGATCAATCAAACTTCCTCTGACACTCCCGATCAATCCAACACCCACTGGCACTCCCGATCAATCCCACTGACACTCCCGATCAATCCAACTCCCACTGACACTCCCGATCAATCCAACTCCCACTGACACACCCGATCAATCAAACTCCCACTGACACTCCCGATCAATCCAACTCCCACTGACACTCCCGATCAATCCAACTCCCACAGACTCTCCCGATCAAAACAACTCCCACTGACACTCCCGATCAAACAAACTGCCACTGACACTCCCGATCAATCCAACTCCCACTGACACTCCCGATCAATGCAACTCCCACAGACACTCCCGATTAATCCTAATCCCATTGGCACTCCCGATCAATGCAACTCCCACTGACACTCCCGATCAATACAACTCCCACTGACACTCACGATCAATCCAACTCCCACTGACACTCCCGATCAATCCAACTCGCACCGACACTCCCGATAAATCCAACTCCCACTGACACTCCCGTTCAATCCAACTCCCACTGAGACTCCCGATCAATCCAACTCCCTCTTAAATTCCCGATCAGCCCAAATCCCACTGACACTCCCGATAAATCCATCTCCCACTGAAATACCGGATCAATTCCACTGACACTGACATTCCCGATCAGCCCAACTCCCACTTACACACCCGATCAATCCAACTCCCACTGAAATTCCGGATCAATTCCACTGACACTGACATTCCCGATCAGCCCAACTCCCACTGACACTCCCGATCAATCCAACTCCCACTGACACTCCCGATCATTCCAACTCCCAATGACACTCCCGATCAATCCAACTCCCGCTGACACTCCCGATCAATCCCACTGACAGTCCCGATAAATCCTATTCCGACTGACATTCCTGATCAGCCCTACTCCCACTGACACTCCCAATCAATAAAACTCGCACTGACACTCCCGATCAATCCAACTCCCACTGACACTCGCGATCAATCCAACTCCCACTGGCACTCCCGATCAATCCGACTCCCACTGACACTCCCGATCAATCCAACTCCCACGGACACTCCCGATCAATCGAACTCCCACAGACACTCCCGATCAATCCAACTCCCGCTGACATTCCCGGTCAATCCAACTCCCACTGACACTCCCGACCAATCCAACTCCCACTGACACTCCCGATCAATCCAACTCCCACAGACACTCCCGATCAATCCAACTCCCACAGACACCAATCCAAGTCCCACAGACACTCCCGATCAGTCCAACTCCCATTGACACTCCCGATCAATCAAAGTCCCACTGACACTCCCGACCAATCCAACTCCCACTGACACTCCCGATCAATCCCACTCCCACTCACACTCCAGATCAATCCAACTCCAATTGACACTCCCGATCAATCCAACTCCCACTGACACTCCCGATCAATCCATCTCCCATTGACACTCCTGATCAATCAAAGTCCCACTGATACTCGCGATCAATCCAACTCCCACTGACACTCCCGATCAATCCAACTCCCACTGACATTCTGAACAATCAAAATCCCACAGGCACTCCCGATCAATCAACCTCCCACTGACACTCCTGATCAATCCCACTGACCAATTAGCCCAATTACCAGTGACACTCCCGATTAGCCCAACTACCAGTGACACTCCCGATCAGCCCTACTTCCACTGACACTCCCGATCAATCGAACTCCCACTGTCAAATCCGATCAATCCAACTCCCACTGACACACCCGATCAATAGCACTCCCACTGACACTCCCGATCAATCCAACTCCCACTGACACTCCCGATCAATCCCACTGACACTCCCGATCAATCCAAATCCCACTGACGCTCCCGATCAATCCAACTCCCACTGACACTCCCGATCAATCGCACTGACACTCCCGATCAATCCAAATCCCACTGACACTCCCGATCAATCCAACTCCCACTGACACTCCCGATCAATCCATCTCCCACTGGCACTCCCGATCAATCAAACTCCCACTGACACTCCTGATCAATCCCACTGACACTCCCGATCAATCCAACTCCCACAGACACTCCCGATCAATCCAACTCCCACAGACACTCCCAATAAATACAACTCCCACTGACACTCCCGATCAATCAAACTCCCACTGACACTCTCAATGAATCCAAATCCCACTGACACTCCCGATCAATCCACCTCCCACTGACATTCCCGCTCAATCAAACTCCCACTGACTCTCCCGATCAATCCCACTAACACCCCCGATCAATCCACCTCCCACTGACACTCCCAATCAGTCCAACTCCCATTGACACTCCCGATCAATCCAACTCCCACTGACACTCCCGACCAATCCAACTCCCACTGACACCCCCGATAAATATAACTCCCACTGACACTCCCGATCAATCCAACTCCCACAGACACTCCCGATCAATTCAACTCCCATTGACACCCCCGATCATTCCAACTCCCACTGACACTCCCGATCAATTCAACTCCCATTGACACTCCCTATCAATCAAACTCCCACTGACACTCCCGATCAATCCAACTCCCACAGACACTCCCGATCAATACAACTCCCACTGACACTCCCGATCAATCCAACTCCCACTAACATCCCCGATCAATCCCACTCCCACTCCCACTCCAGATGAATCAACTCCCATTGACACCCCCGATCATTCCAACTCCCACTGACACTCCCGATCAATTCAACTCCCATTGACACTCCCTATCAATCAAACTCCCACTGACACTCCCGATCAATCCAACTCCCGCAGACACTCCCGATCAATACAACTCCCACTGACACTCCCGATCAATCCAACTCCCACAGACACTCCCGATAAATACAACTCCCACTGACACTCCCGATCAATCAAACTCCCACTGACACTCCCGATCAATCCAACTCCCACTGACACTCCCGATCAATTCCACTGACACTCCCGATCAATCCAACTCCCACTGACACTCCCGATCAATCCAACTCCCACAGACACTCCCGATCAATCCAACTCCCACTGACACTCCCGATCAATCTAACTCCCACTGACACTCCCGATCAATCCAACTCCCACTGACACACCCGACCAATCCAACTCCCACCGACACTCCCGATAAATCCAACTCCCACTGACACACCCGATCAATCCAACTCCCACTGACACTCCCGACCAATCCAACTCCCACTGAAACTCCCGATCAGCCCAAATCCCACTGACACTCCCGATAAATCCATCTCCCACTGAAATTCCGGATCAATTCCACTGACACTGACACTCCCGATCATTCCAACTCCCACTGACATTCCCGATCAGCCCAACTCCCACTGACACTCTCGATCAATCCAACTCCCACTGACACTCCTGATCAATCCAACTCCCGCTGACACTCCCGATCAATCCCACTGACAGTCCCGATAAATCCTATTCCGACTGACATTCCTGATCAGCTCTACTCCCACTGACACTCCCAATCAATAAAACTCCCACTGACACTCCCGATCAATCCAACTCCCACTGGCACTCCCGATCAATCCAACTCCCACTGACACTCCCGATCAATCCAACTCCCACTGACACTCCCGATCAATCCAACACACAATGACTCTCCCGATCAATCAAACTTCCACTGACACTCCCGATCAATCCAACACCCACTGGCACTCCCGATCAATCCCACTGACACTCCCGATCAATCCAACTCCCACTGACACTCCCGATCAATCCAACTCCCACTGACACTCCCGATCAATCCAACTCCCACTGCCACTCCCGATCAATCCAACTCCCACTGACACTCCCGATCAATCCAACTCCCACTGACACTCCCGATCAATCCAACTCCCACTGACACTCCCGATCAATCCAACTCCCACAGACACTCCCGATCAATACAACTCCCACTGACACTCCCAATCAATCAAACTCCCACTGACACTCCCGATCAATCCAACTCCCACTGACACTCCCGATCAATGCAACTCCCACAGACACTCCCGATTAATCCAAATCCCATTGGCACTCCCGATTAATGCAACTCCCACTGACACTCCCGATCAATACAACTCGCACTGACACTCCCGATCAATCCAACTCCCACTGACACTCCCGATCAATCCAACTCCCACCGACACTCCCGATAAATCCAACTCCCACTGACACTCCCGATCAATCCAACGCCCACTGACACTCCCGATCAATCCAACTCCCACTGAAACTCCCGATCAGCCCAAATCCCACTGACACTCCCGATAAATCCATCTCCCACTGAAATACCGGATCAATTCCACTAACACTGACATTCCCGATCAGCCCAACTCCCACTTACACACCCGATCAATCCAACTCCCACTGAAATTCCGGATCAATTCCACTGACACTGACACTCCCGATCATTCCAACTCCCAATGACACTCCCGATCAATCCAACTCCCGCTGACACTCCCGATCAATCCCACTGATAGTCCCGATAAATCCTATTCCGACTGACATTCCTGATCAGCCCTACTCCCACTGACACTCCCAATCAATAAAACTCGCACTGACACTCCCGATCAATCCAACTCCCACTGACACTCCCAATCAATAAAACTCCCACTGACACTCCCGATCAATCCAACTCCCACTGACACTCCCGATCAATCCCACTCCCACTCACACTCCAGATCAATCCAACTCCCATTGACACTCCCGATCAATCCATCTCCCACTGAAATTCCGGATCAATTCCACTGACACTGACATTCCCGATCAGCCCAACTCCCACTGACACTCCCGATCAATCCAACTCCCACTGACACTCTCGATGAATCCAACTCCCACTGAAATTCCGGATCAATTCCACTGACACTGACACTCCCAATCAATCCAACTCCCAATGACACTCCCGATCAATCCAACTCCCACTGTCACTCCCGATCAATCCCACTGACAGTCCCGATAAATCCTATTCCGACTGACATTCCTGATCAGCCCTACTCCTACTGACACTCCCAAACAATAAAACTCCCACTGACACTCCCGATCAATCCAACTCCCACTGACACTCGCGATCAATCCAACTCCCACTGACACTCCCGATCAATCCAACTCCCACAAACACTCCCGATCAATCCAACTCCCACAGACACTCCCGATCACTCCAACTCCCACAGACACTCCCGATCAATACAACTCCCACTGACACGCCCGATCAATCCCACTGACACTTCCGATCAATCCAACTCCCACTGACACTCCCGATCAATTCAACTCCCACTGACACTCCCGATCAATCCAACTCCCACAGACACTCCCGATCAATACAACTCCCACTGACATTCCCGATCAATCAAACTCCCACTGACACTCCCGATTAATCCAAATCCCATTGGCACTCCCGATGAATCCAATTCCCACTGACACTCCCGATCAATCCAACTCCCACTGACACTCCCGATAAATCCAACTCCCACTGACACCCCCGATCAGCCCAGATCCCACTGTGCTGATCGGGGGGGTCAGTGGGAGTTGGATTGATCGCGAGTGTCAGTGGGAGTTGGATTGATCGGGAGTGGGAGTGGGATTGATCGGGAGTGTCAGTGGGAGTTGGATTGATCGGGAGTGTCAGTGGGAGTTGGATTGATCGGGAGTGTCAGTGGGAGTAGGATTGATAGGGAGTGTCAGTGGGAGTTGGATTGATCGGGAGTGTCAGTGGGAGTGGGAGTGATCGGGAGTGTCAGTGGGAGTTGGATTGATCGGGAGTATCAGTGGGAGTTGGGCTGATTGGGAGTGTCAGTGGGAGTTGGGTTGATCGGGAGTGTCAGTGGGAGTTGGATTGATCGGGAGTGTCAGTGGGAGTTGGATTGATCGGGAGTGTCATTGGAAGTTGTGCTGATCGGGAGTGTCCGTGGGAGATGGATTGATCGGGAGTGTCAGTGGGAGTTGGATTGATTGGGAGTGTCAGTGGGAGTTGGATTGATCGGGAGTGTCAGTGGGAGTTGGATTGATCGGGAGTCTCAGTGGGAGGTGGATTGATCGGGTGTGTCAGTAGGAGTTGGATTGAGCAGGAGTGTCAGTGGGGGTTGGATTGATCGGGTGTGTCAGTGGGAGTTGGATTGATCGTGAGTGTCAGTGGGAGTTGGGCTGATCGGGAGTGTCAGTGCCAATGGAACTGATCCGGAATGTCAGTGGCAGTTGGACTGATCGGGAGTGTCAGTGGGAGTTGGATTGATCAGGAGTGTCATTGGGAGTTGGGCTGATCGGGAGTGTCAGTGGGAGTTGGATAGATCGAGAGTGTCAGTGGGATTGATCGGGAGTGTCAGAGGGAGCTGGATTGATCAAGAGTGTCAGTGGGAGGTGGGCTGATCGGGAATGTCAGTGTGATTGATCGGGAGTGTCAGTGGGAGTTGGATTGATCGGGAGTGTTAGTGGGAGTTGGATTGATCGGGAGTGTCAGTGGGAGTTGGATTGATCTGGAGTGTCAGTGGGAGTTGTGCTGATCCGGAGTGTCAGTGGGAGTTGGAATGATCGGGAGTGTCAGTGGGAGTTGGATTGATCGGGAGTGTCTGTGGGAGTTGGATTGATCGGGAGTATCAGTTGGAGTTGGATTGATCGGGAGTGTCAGTGGGAGTTGGATTGATCAGGAGTGTGAGTGGGAGTAGGATTGATTGGGAGTGTCACTGGGAGTTAGATTGATCGGGATTGTCAGTGGGAGTAGGATTAATTGGGAGTGTCAGTGGGAGTTGGATTGTTCGGGAGTGTCAGTCGGAGTTGGATTGATCGGGAGTGTCAGCGGGATTGATCGGGATTGTCAGTGGGAGTTGTGCTGATCGGGAGTGTCAGTGGGAGTTCGGCTGATCGGGAGTGTCAGTGGTAGTTGGACTGATCGGGAGTGTCAGTGGGAGTTGGATTGATCGGGAGTGTCAGTGGGAGTTGTGCTGATCGGGGGGGTCAGTGGGAGTTGGATTGATCGGGAGTGTCAGTGGGAGTTGGATTGATCGGGAGTGGGAGTGTGATTGATCGGGAGTGTCAGTGGGAGTTGGATTGATCGGGCGTGTCAGTGGGAGTTGGATTGATCGGGAGTGTCAGTGGGAGTAGGATTGATAGGGAGTGTCAGTGGGTGTTGGATTGATCGGGACTGTGAGTGGGAGTGGGAGTGATCGGGAGTGTCAGTGGGAGTTGGATTGATCGGGAGTATCAGTGGGAGTCGGGCTGATCGGGAGTGTCAGTGGGAGTTGGGTTGATCGGGAGTGTCAGTGGGAGTTGGATTGATCGGGAGTGTCAGTGGGAGTTGGATTGATCGGGAGTGTCATTGGGAGTTGTGCTGATCGGGAGTGTCCGTGGGAGTTGGATTGATCGGGAGTGTCAGTGGGAGTTGGATTGATTGGGAGTGTCAGTGGGAGTTGGATTGATCGGGAGTGTCAGTGGGAGTTGGATTGATCGGGAGTGTCAGTGGGACTTGGATTGATTGGGAGTGTCAGTGGGAGTTGGATTGATCGGGACTGTCAGTGGGAGTTGGATTGATCGGGAGTCTCAGTGGGAGGTGGATTGATCGGGTGTGTCAGTAGGAGTTGGATTGATCGGGTGTGTTAGTGGGAGTTGGATTGATCGGGAGTGTCAGTGGGAGGTGGATTGATCGGGTGTCGCAGTGGGAGTTGGATTGATCGTGAGTTTCAGTGGAAGTTGGATTGATCGGGAGTGTCAGTGGGAGTTGGATTGATCGGGAGTGTCAGCGGGAGTTGGATTGATCGGGAGTGTCAGTGCCAGTGGAATTGATCCGGAATGTCAGTGGCAGTTGGATTGATCGGGAGTGTCAGTGCAAGTTGGATTGATCAGCAGTGTCATTGGGAGTTGGGCTGATCGGGAGTGTCAGTGGGAGTTGGATAGATCGAGAGTGTCAGTGGGATTGATCGGGAGTGTCAGTGGGAGCTGGATTGATCAAGAGTGTCAGTGGGAGTTGGTCTGATCGGGAATGTCAGTGTGATTGATCGGGAGTGTCAGTGGGAGTTGGATTGATCGGGAGTGTCAGTGGGAGTTGGATTGATCGGGAGTGTCAGTGGGAGTTGGATTGATCTGGAGTGTCAGTGGGAGTTGTGCTGATCCGGAGTGTCAGTGGGAGTTGGGTTGATCATGAGTGTCATTGGGAGTTGGATTGATCGGGAGTGTCAGTGGGAGTTGAATTGATCGGGGGTGTCAGTGGGAGTTGGATTGATCGGGAGTGTCAGTGGGAGTTGGATTGATCGGGAGTGTCAGTGGGAGTTGGATTGATCGGGAGTGTCAGTGGGAGTTGGATTGATCGGGAGTGTCACTGGGAGTTGGATTGATCGGGAGTGTCAGTGGGAATTTGATTGATCGGGAGTGTCAGTGGGAGTTGGATTGAACGGGAGTGTCAGTGGGAGTTGGATTGATCGGGAGTGTCAGTGGGAGTTGTGCTGATCGGGAGTGTCAGTGGGAGTTGGATTGATCGGGAGCGTCAGTGGGAGTTGGATTTATCGGGTTTGTCAGTGGGAGTTGGATTGATCGGGAGTGTCAGTGGGGGTTGTATTGGTCGGGAGTTTCAGTGGGAGTTGGATTGATTGGGAGTGTCAGTGGGAGTTGGATTGATCGGGAGTGTCAGTAGGAGTTGGATTGATCGGGAGTGTCAGTGGGAGTTGGATTGTTCGGGAGTGTCCGTCGGAGTTTTGCTGATCGGGAGTGTCAGTGGGAGTTGGATTGATCGGGAGTGTCAGTGGGAGTTGGATTGATCGGGAGTCTCAGTGGGAGGTGGATTGATCGGGTGTGTCAGTAGGAGTTGGATTGAGCAGGAGTGTCAGTGGGGGTTGGATTGATCGGGAGTGTCAGTGGGAGTTGGATTGATTGGGAGTGTCAGTGGGAGTTGGATTGATCGGGAGTGTCAGTGGGAGTTGGATTGATCGGGAGTGTCAGTGGGACTTGGATTGATTGGGAGTGTCAGTGGGAGTTGGATTGATCGGGACTGTCAGTGGGAGTTGGATTGATCGGGAGTCTCAGTGGGAGGTGGATTGATCGGGTGTGTCAGTAGGAGTTGGATTGATCGGGTGTGTTAGTGGGAGTTGGATTGATCGGGAGTGTCAGTGGGAGGTGGATTGATCGGGTGTCGCAGTGGGAGTTGGATTGATCGTGAGTTTCAGTGGAAGTTGGATTGATCGGGAGTGTCAGTGGGAGTTGGATTGATCGGGAGTGTCAGCGGGAGTTGGATTGATCGGGAGTGTCAGTGCCAGTGGAATTGATCCGGAATGTCAGTGGCAGTTGGATTGATCGGGAGTGTCAGTGCAAGTTGGATTGATCAGCAGTGTCATTGGGAGTTGGGCTGATCGGGAGTGTCAGTGGGAGTTGGATAGATCGAGAGTGTCAGTGGGATTGATCGGGAGTGTCAGTGGGAGCTGGATTGATCAAGAGTGTCAGTGGGAGTTGGTCTGATCGGGAATGTCAGTGTGATTGATCGGGAGTGTCAGTGGGAGTTGGATTGATCGGGAGTGTCAGTGGGAGTTGGATTGATCGGGAGTGTCAGTGGGAGTTGGATTGATCTGGAGTGTCAGTGGGAGTTGTGCTGATCCGGAGTGTCAGTGGGAGTTGGGTTGATCATGAGTGTCATTGGGAGTTGGATTGATCGGGAGTGTCAGTGGGAGTTGAATTGATCGGGGGTGTCAGTGGGAGTTGGATTGATCGGGAGTGTCAGTGGGAGTTGGATTGATCGGGAGTGTCAGTGGGAGTTGGATTGATCGGGAGTGTCAGTGGGAGTTGGATTGATCGGGAGTGTCACTGGGAGTTGGATTGATCGGGAGTGTCAGTGGGAATTTGATTGATCGGGAGTGTCAGTGGGAGTTGGATTGAACGGGAGTGTCAGTGGGAGTTGGATTGATCGGGAGTGTCAGTGGGAGTTGTGCTGATCGGGAGTGTCAGTGGGAGTTGGATTGATCGGGAGCGTCAGTGGGAGTTGGATTTATCGGGTTTGTCAGTGGGAGTTGGATTGATCGGGAGTGTCAGTGGGGGTTGTATTGGTCGGGAGTTTCAGTGGGAGTTGGATTGATTGGGAGTGTCAGTGGGAGTTGGATTGATCGGGAGTGTCAGTAGGAGTTGGATTGATCGGGAGTGTCAGTGGGAGTTGGATTGTTCGGGAGTGTCCGTCGGAGTTTTGCTGATCGGGAGTGTCAGTGGGAGTTGGATTGATCGGGAGTGTCAGTGGGAGTTGGATTGATCGGGAGTCTCAGTGGGAGGTGGATTGATCGGGTGTGTCAGTAGGAATTGGATTGAGCAGGAGTGTCAGTGGGGGTTGGATTGATCGGGAGTGTCAGTGGGAGTTGAATTGATCGGGGGTGTCAGTGGGAGTTGGATTGATCGTGAGTGTCAGTGCCAATGGAATTGATCCGGAATGTCAGTGGCAGTTGGACTGATCGGGAGTGTCAGTGGGAGTTGGATTGATCGGGAGTGTCAGTGGGAGTTGGATTGATCGGGAGTGTCAGTGGGAGTTGGATAGATCGAGAGTGTCAGTGGGATTGATCGGGAGAGTCAGAGGGAGCTGGATTGATCAAGAGTGTCAGTGGGAGGTGGGCTGATCGGGAATGTCAGTGTGATTGATCGGGAGTGTCAGTGGGAGTTGGATTGATCGGGAGTGTCAGTGGGAGTTGGATTGATCGGGAGTGTCAGTGGGAGTTGGATTGATCTGGAGTGTCAGTGGGAGTTGTGCTGATCCGGAGTGTCAGTGGGAGTTGGATTGATCGGGAGTGTCAGTGGGAGTTGGATTGATCAGGAGTGTCTGTGGGAGTTGGATTGATCGGGAGTATCAGTTGGAGTTGGATTGATCGGGAGTGTCAGTAGGAGTTGGATTGATCGGGAGTGTGAGTGGGAGTAGGATTGATTGGGAGTGTCACTGGGAGTTAGATTGATCGGGATTGTCAGTGGGAGTAGGATTAATTGGGAGTGTCAGTGGGAGTTGGATTGATCGGGAGTGTCAGTAGGAGTTGGATTGATCGGGAGTGTCAGTGGGAGTTGGATTGATCGGGAGTGTCAGTAGGAGTTGGATTGATCGGGAGTGTCAGTGGGAGTTGGATTGTTCGGGAGTGTCCGTCGGAGTTTTGCTGATCCGGAGTGTCAGTGGGAGTTGGATTGATCGGGAGTGTCAGTGGGAGTTGGATTGATCGGGAGTCTCAGTGGGAGGTGGATTGATCGGGAGTGTCAGTGGGAGTTGGATTGTACGGGAGTGTCCGTCGGAGTTTTGCTGATCGGGAGTGTCAGTGGGAGTTGGATTGATCGGGAGTGTCAGTGGGAGTTGGATTGATCGGGAGTGTCAGTGGGAGGTGGATTGATCGGGTGTGTCAGTGGGAGTTGGATTGATCGTGAGTGTCAGTGCCAATGGAATTGATCCGGAATGTCAGTGGCAGTTGGACTGATCGGAAGTGTCAGTGGGAGTTGGATTGATCAGGAGTGTCATTGGGAGTTGGGCTGATCGGGAGTGTCAGTGGGAGTTGGATAGATCTAGAGTGTCAGTGGGATTGATCGGGAGTGTCAGAGTGAGCTGGATTGATCAAGAGTGTCAGTGGGAGGTGGGCTGATCGGGAATGTCAGTGTGATTGATCGGGAGTGTCAGTGGGAGTTGGATTGATCGGGAGTGTCAGTGGGAGTTGGATTGATCGGGAGTGTCAGTGGGAGTTGGATTGATCTGGAGTGTCAGTGGGAGTTGTGCTGATCCGGGGTGTCAGTGGGAGTTGGATTGATCGGGAGTGTCAGTGGGAGTTGGATTGATCGGGAGTGTCTGTGGGAGTTGGATTGATCGGGAGTGTCAGTGGGAGTTGGATTGATCGGGAGTGTCATTGGGAGTTGTGCTGATCGGGAGTGTCCGTGGGAGATGGATTGATCGGGAGTGTCAGTGGGAGTTGGATTGATTGGGAGTGTCAGTGGGAGTTGGATTGATCGGGAGTGTCAGTGGGAGTTGGATTGATCGGGAGTCTCAGTGGGAGGTGGATTGATCGGGTGTGTCAGTAGGAGTTGGATTGAGCAGGAGTGTCAGTGGGGGTTGGATTGATCGGGTGTGTCAGTGGGAGTTGGATTGATCGTGAGTGTCAGTGCCAATGGAACTGATCCGGAATGTCAGTGGCAGTTGGACTGATCGGGAGTGTCAGTGGGAGTTGGATTGATCAGGAGTGTAATTGGGAGTTGGGCTGATCGGGAGTGTCAGTGGGAGTTGGATAGATCGAGAGTGTCAGTGGGATTGATCGGGAGTGTCAGAGGGAGCTGGATTGATCAAGAGGGTCAGTGGGAGGTGGGCTGATCGGGAATGTCAGTGTGATTGATCGGGAGTGTCAGTGGGAGTTGGATTGATCGGGAGTGTTAGTGGGAGTTGGATTGATCGGGAGTGTCAGTGGGAGTTGGATTGATCTGGAGTTTCAGTGGGAGTTGTGCTGATCCGGAGTGTCAGTGGGAGTTGGAATGATCGGGAGTGTCAGTGGGAGTTGGATTGATCGGGAGTGTCTGTGGGAGTTGGATTGATCGGGAGTATCAGTTGGAGTTGGATTGATCGGGAGTGTCAGTGGGAGTTGGATTGATCGGGAGTGTGAGTGGGAGTAGGATTGATTGGGAGTGTCACTGGGAGTTAGATTGATCGGGATTGTCAGTGGGAGTAGGATTAATTGGGAGTGTCAGTGGGAGTTGGATTGTTCGGGAGTGTCAGTCGGAGTTGGATTGATCGGGAGTGTCAGCGGGATTGATCGGGATTGTCAGTGGGAGTTGTGCTGATCGGGAGTGTCAGTGGGAGTTCGGCTGATCGGGAGTGTCAGTGGTAGTTGGACTGATCGGGAGTGTCAGTGGGAGTTGGATTGATCGGGAGTGTCAGTGGGAGTTGTGCTGATCGGGGGGGTCAGTGGGAGTTGGATTGATCGGGAGTGTCAGTGGGAGTTGGATTGATCGGGAGTGGGAGTGTGATTGATCGGGAGTGTCAGTGGGAGTTGGATTGATCGGGAGTGTCAGTGGGAGTTGGATTGATCGGGAGTGTCAGTGGGAGTAGGATTGATAGGGAGTGTCAGTGGGTGTTGGATTGATCGGGACTGTGAGTGGGAGTGGGAGTGATCGGGAGTGTCAGTGGGAGTTGGATTGATCGGGAGTATCAGTGGGAGTCGGGCTGATCGGGAGTGTCAGTGGGAGTTGGGTTGATCGGGAGTGTCAGTGGGAGTTGGATTGATCGGGAGTGTCAGTGGGAGTTGGATTGATCGGGAGTGTCATTGGGAGTTGTGCTGATCGGGAGTGTCCGTGGGAGTTGGATTGATCGGGAGTGTCAGTGGGAGTTGGATTGATTGGGAGTGTCAGTGGGAGTTGGATTGATCGGGAGTGTCAGTGGGAGTTGGATTGATCGGGAGTGTCAGTGGGACTTGGATTGATTGGGAGTGTCAGTGGGAGTTGGATTGATCGGGACTGTCAGTGGGAGTTGGATTGATCGGGAGTCTCAGTGGGAGGTGGATTGATCGGGTGTGTCAGTAGGAGTTGGATTGAGCAGGAGTGTTAGTGGGAGTTGGATTGATCGGGAGTGTCAGTGGGAGGTGGATTGATCGGGTGTCGCAGTGGGAGTTGGATTGATCGTGAGTTTCAGTGGAAGTTGGATTGATCGGGAGTGTCAGTGGGAGTTGGATTGATCGGGAGTGTCAGCGGGAGTTGGATTGATCGGGAGTGTCAGTGGGAGTTGGATTGATCGGGAGTGTCAGTGGGAGTAGGATTGATAGGGAGTGTCAGTGGGTGATGGATTGATCGGGACTGTGAGTGGGAGTGGGAGTGATCGGGAGTGTCAGTGGGAGTTGAATTGATCGGGAGTATCAGTGGGAGTCGGGCTGATCGGGAGTGTCAGTGGGAGTTGGGTTGATCGGGAGTGTCAGTGGGAGTTGGATTGATCGGGAGTGTCAGTGGGAGTTGGATTGATCGGGAGTGTCATCGGGAGTTGTGCTGATCGGGAGTGTCCGTGGGAGTTGGATTGATCGGGAGTGTCAGTGGGAGTTGGATTGATTGGGAGTGTCAGTGGGAGTTGGATTGATCGGGAGTGTCAGTGGGAGTTGGATTGATCGGGAGTGTCAGTGGGACTTGGATTGATTGGGAGTGTCAGTGGGAGTTGGATTGATCGGGACTGTCAGTGGGAGTTGGATTGATCGGGAGTCTCAGTGGGAGGTGGATTGATCGGGTGTGTCAGTAGGAGTTGGATTGAGCAGGAGTGTTAGTGGGAGTTGGATTGATCGGGAGTGTCAGTGGGAGGTGGATTGATCGGGTGTCGCAGTGGGAGTTGGATTGATCGTGAGTTTCAGTGGAAGTTGGATTGATCGGGAGTGTCAGTGGGAGTTGGATTGATCGGGAGTGTCAGCGGGAGTTGGATTGATCGGGAGTGTCAGTGCCAGTGGAATTGATCCGGAATGTCAGTGGCAGTTGGATTGATCGGGAGTGTCAGTGGGAGTTGGATTGATCAGCAGTGTCATTGGGAGTTGGGCTGATCGGGAGTTTCAGTGGGAGTTGGATTGTTCGGGAGTGTCCGTCGGAGTTTTGCTGATCGGGAGTGTCAGTGGGAGTTGGATTGATCGGGAGTGTCAGTGGGAGTTGGATTGATCGGGAGTCTCAGTGGGAGGTGGATTGATCGGGTGTGTCAGTAGGAGTTGGATTGAGCAGGAGTGTCAGTGGGGGTTGGATTGATCGGGAGTGTCAGTGGGAGTTGAATTGATCGGGGGTGTCAGTGGGAGTTGGATTGATCGTGAGTGTCAGTGCCAATGGAATTGATCCGGAATGTCAGTGGCAGTTGGACTGATCGGGAGTGTCAGTGGGAGTTGGATTGATCGGGAGTGTCAGTGGGAGTTGGATTGATCGGGAGTGTCAGTGGGAGTTGGATAGATCGAGAGTGTCAGTGGGATTGATCGGGAGAGTCAGAGGGAGCTGGATTGATCAAGAGTGTCAGTGGGAGGTGGGCTGATCGGGAATGTCAGTGTGATTGATCGGGAGTGTCAGTGGGAGTTGGATTGATCGGGAGTGTCAGTGGGAGTTGGATTGATCGGGAGTGTCAGTGGGAGTTGGATTGATCTGGAGTGTCAGTGGGAGTTGTGCTGATCCGGAGTGTCAGTGGGAGTTGGATTGATCGGGAGTGTCAGTGGGAGTTGGATTGATCAGGAGTGTCTGTGGGAGTTGGATTGATCGGGAGTATCAGTTGGAGTTGGATTGATCGGGAGTGTCAGTAGGAGTTGGATTGATCGGGAGTGTGAGTGGGAGTAGGATTGATTGGGAGTGTCACTGGGAGTTAGATTGATCGGGATTGTCAGTGGGAGTAGGATTAATTGGGAGTGTCAGTGGGAGTTGGATTGATCGGGAGTGTCAGTAGGAGTTGGATTGATCGGGAGTGTCAGTGGGAGTTGGATTGATCGGGAGTGTCAGTAGGAGTTGGATTGATCGGGAGTGTCAGTGGGAGTTGGATTGTTCGGGAGTGTCCGTCGGAGTTTTGCTGATCCGGAGTGTCAGTGGGAGTTGGATTGATCGGGAGTGTCAGTGGGAGTTGGATTGATCGGGAGTCTCAGTGGGAGGTGGATTGATCGGGAGTGTCAGTGGGAGTTGGATTGTACGGGAGTGTCCGTCGGAGTTTTGCTGATCGGGAGTGTCAGTGGGAGTTGGATTGATCGGGAGTGTCAGTGGGAGTTGGATTGATCGGGAGTGTCAGTGGGAGGTGGATTGATCGGGTGTGTCAGTGGGAGTTGGATTGATCGTGAGTGTCAGTGCCAATGGAATTGATCCGGAATGTCAGTGGCAGTTGGACTGATCGGAAGTGTCAGTGGGAGTTGGATTGATCAGGAGTGTCATTGGGAGTTGGGCTGATCGGGAGTGTCAGTGGGAGTTGGATAGATCTAGAGTGTCAGTGGGATTGATCGGGAGTGTCAGAGTGAGCTGGATTGATCAAGAGTGTCAGTGGGAGGTGGGCTGATCGGGAATGTCAGTGTGATTGATCGGGAGTGTCAGTGGGAGTTGGATTGATCGGGAGTGTCAGTGGGAGTTGGATTGATCATGAGTGTCAGTGGGAGTTGGATTGATCTGGAGTGTCAGTGGGAGTTGTGCTGATCCGGAGTGTCAGTGGGAGTTGGATTGATCGGGAGTGTCAGTGGGAGTTGGATTGATCGGGAGTGTCTGTGGGAGTTGGATTGATCGGGAGTGTCAGTGGGAGTTGGATTGATCGGGAGTGTCATTGGGAGTTGTGCTGATCGGGAGTGTCCGTGGGAGATGGATTGATCGGGAGTGTCAGTGGGAGTTGGATTGATTGGGAGTGTCATTGGGAGTTGGATTGATCGGGAGTGTCAGTGGGAGTTGGATTGATCGGGAGTCTCAGTGGGAGGTGGATTGATCGGGTGTGTCAGTAGGAGTTGGATTGAGCAGGAGTGTCAGTGGGGGTTGGATTGATCGGGTGTGTCAGTGGGAGTTGGATTGATCGTGAGTGTCAGTGCCAATGGAACTGATCCGGAATGTCAGTGGCAGTTGGACTGATCGGGAGTGTCAGTGGGAGTTGGATTGATCAGGAGTGTCATTGGGAGTTGGGCTGATAGGGAGTGTCAGTGGGAGTTGGATAGATCGAGAGTGTCAGTGGGATTGATCGGGAGTGTCAGAGGGAGCTGGATTGATCAAGAGTGTCAGTGGGAGGTGGGCTGATCGGGAATGTCAGTGTGATTGATCGGGAGTGTCAGTGGGAGTTGGATTGATCGGGAGTGTTAGTGGGAGTTGGATTGATCGGGAGTGTCAGTGGGAGTTGGATTGATCTGGAGTGTCAGTGGGAGTTGTGCTGATCCGGAGTGTCAGTGGGAGTTGGAATGATCGGGAGTGTCAGTGGGAGTTGGATTGATCGGGAGTGTCTGTGGGAGTTGGATTGATCGGGAGTATCAGTTGGAGTTGGATTGATCGTGAGTGTCAGTGGGAGTTGGATTGATCGGGAGTGTGAGTGGGAGTAGGATTGATTGGGAGTGTCACTGGGAGTTAGATTGATCGGGATTGTCAGTGGGAGTAGGATTAATTGGGAGTGTCAGTGGGAGTTGGATTGTTCGGGAGTGTCAGTCGGAGTTGGATTGATCGGGAGTGTCAGCGGGATTGATCGGGATTGTCAGTGGGAGTTGTGCTGATCGGGAGTGCCAGTGGGAGTTCGGCTGATCGGGAGTGTCAGTGGTAGTTGGACTGATCGGGAGTGTCAGTGGGAGTTGGATTGATCGGGAGTGTCAGTGGGAGTTGTGCTGATCGGGGGGGTCAGTGGGAGTTGGATTGATCGGGAGTGTCAGTGGGAGTTGGATTGATCGGGAGTGGGAGTGTGATTGATCGGGAGTGTCAGTGGGAGTTGGATTGATCGGGAGTGTCAGTGGGAGTTGGATTGATCGGGAGTGTCAGTGGGAGTAGGATTGATAGGGAGTGTCAGTGGGTGTTGGATTGATCGGGACTGTGAGTGGGAGTGGGAGTGATCGGGAGTGTCAGTGGGAGTTGGATTGATCGGGAGTATCAGTGGGAGTCGGGCTGATCGGGAGTGTCAGTGGGAGTTGGGTTGATCGGGAGTGTCAGTGGGAGTTGGATTGATCGGGAGTGTCAGTGGGAGTTGGATTGATCGGGAGTGTCATTGGGAGTTGTGCTGATCGGGAGTGTCCGTGGGAGTTGGATTGATCGGGAGTGTCAGTGGGAGTTGGATTGATTGGGAGTGTCAGTGGGAGTTGGATTGATCGGGAGTGTCAGTGGGAGTTGGATTGATCGGGAGTGTCAGTGGGACTTGGATTGATTGGGAGTGTCAGTGGGAGTTGGATTGATCGGGACTGTCAGTGGGAGTTGGATTGATCGGGAGTCTCAGTGGGAGGTGGATTGATCGGGTGTGTCAGTAGGAGTTGGATTGAGCAGGAGTGTTAGTGGGAGTTGGATTGATCGGGAGTGTCAGTGGGAGGTGGATTGATCGGGTGTCGCAGTGGGAGTTGGATTGATCGTGAGTTTCAGTGGAAGTTGGATTGATCGGGAGTGTCAGTGGGAGTTGGATTGATCGGGAGTGTCAGCGGGAGTTGGATTGATCGGGAGTGTCAGTGGGAGTTGGATTGATCGGGAGTGTCAGTGGGAGTAGGATTGATAGGGAGTGTCAGTGGGTGATGGATTGATCGGGACTGTGAGTGGGAGTGGGAGTGATCGGGAGTGTCAGTGGGAGTTGGATTGATCGGGAGTATCAGTGGGAGTCGGGCTGATCGGGAGTGTCAGTGGGAGTTGGGTTGATCGGGAGTGTCAGTGGGAGTTGGATTGATCGGGAGTGTCAGTGGGAGTTGGATTGATCGGGAGTGTCATTGGGAGTTGTGCTGATCGGGAGTGTCCGTGGGAGTTGGATTGATCGGGAGTGTCAGTGGGAGTTGGATTGATTGGGAGTGTCAGTGGGAGTTGGATTGATCGGGAGTGTCAGTGGGAGTTGGATTGATCGGGAGTGTCAGTGGGACTTGGATTGATTGGGAGTGTCAGTGGGAGTTGGATTGATCGGGACTGTCAGTGGGAGTTGGATTGATCGGGAGTCTCAGTGGGAGGTGGATTGATCGGGTGTGTCAGTAGGAGTTGGATTGAGCAGGAGTGTTAGTGGGAGTTGGATTGATCGGGAGTGTCAGTGGGAGGTGGATTGATCGGGTGTCGCAGTGGGAGTTGGATTGATCGTGAGTTTCAGTGGAAGTTGGATTGATCGGGAGTGTCAGTGGGAGTTGGATTGATCGGGAGTGTCAGCGGGAGTTGGATTGATCGGGAGTGTCAGTGCCAGTGGAATTGATCCGGAATGTCAGTGGCAGTTGGATTGATCGGGAGTGTCAGTGGGAGTTGGATTGATCAGCAGTGTCATTGGGAGTTGGGCTGATCGGGAGTTTCAGTGGGAGTTGGATTGATCGGGAGTGTCAGTGGGAGTTGGATAGATCGAGAGTGTCAGTGGGATTGATCGGGAGTGTCAGTGGGAGCTGGATTGATCAAGAGTGTCAGTGGGAGTTGGTCTGATCGGGAATGTCAGTGTGATTGATCGGGAGTGTCAGTGGGAGTTGGATTGATCGGGAGTGTCAGTGGGAGTTGGATTGATCGGGAGTGTCAGTGGGAGTTGGATTGATCTGGAGTGTCAGTGGGAGTTGTGCTGATCCGGAGTGTCAGTGGGAGTTGGGTTGATCATGAGTGTCATTGGGAGTTGGATTGATCGGGAGTGTCAGTGGGAGTTGAATTGATCGGGGGTGTCAGTGGGAGTTGGATTGATCGGGAGTGTCAGTGGGAGTTGGATTGATCGGGAGTGTCAGTGGGAGTTGGATTGATCGGGAGTGTCAGTGGGAGTTGGATTGATCGGGAGTGTCATTGGGAATTGGATTGATCGGGTTTGTCAGTGGCAGTTGGATTGATCGGGAGTGTCAGTGGGAATTTGATTGATCGGGAGTGTCAGTGGGAGTTGGATTGAACGGGAGTGTCAGTGGGAGTTGGATTGATCGGGAGTGTCAGTGGAAGTTGTGCTGATCGGGAGTGTCAGTGGGAGTTGGATTGATCGGGAGCGTCAGTGGGAGTTGGATTTATCGGGTTTGTCAGTGGGAGTTGGATTGATCGGGAGTGTCAGTGGGGGTTGTATTGGTCGGGAGCGTCAGTGGGAGTTGGATTTATCGGGTTTGTCAGTGGGACTTGGATTGATCGGGAGTGTCAGTGGGGGTTGTATTGGTCGGGAGTTTCAGTGGGAGTTGGATTGATTGGGAGTGTCAGTGGGAGTTGGATTGATCGGGAGTGTCAGTAGGAGTTGGATTGATCGGGAGTGTCAGTGGGAGTTGGATTGTTCGGGAGTGTCCGTCGGAGTTTTGCTGATCGGGAGTGTCAGTGGGAGTTGGATTGATCGGGAGTGTCAGTGGGAGTTGGATTGATCGGGAGTCTCAGTGGGAGGTGGATTGATCGGGTGTGTCAGTAGGAGTTGGATTGAGCAGGAGTGTCAGTGGGGGTTGGATTGATCGGGAGTGTCAGTGGGAGTTGAATTGATCGGGGGTGTCAGTGGGAGTTGGATTGATCGTGAGTGTCAGTGCCAATGGAATTGATCCGGAATGTCAGTGGCAGTTGGACTGATCGGGAGTGTCAGTGGGAGTTGGATTGATCGGGAGTGTCAGTGGGAGTTGGATTGATCGGGAGTGTCAGTGGGAGTTGGATAGATCGAGACTGTCAGTGGGATTGATCGGGAGAGTCAGAGGGAGCTGGATTGATCAAGAGTGTCAGTGGGAGGTGGGCTGATCGGGAATGTCAGTGTGATTGATCGGGAGTGTCAGTGGGAGTTGGATTGATCGGGAGTGTCAGTGGGAGTTGGATTGATCGGGAGTGTCAGTGGGAGTTGGATTGATCTGGAGTGTCAGTGGGAGTTGTGCTGATCCGGAGTGTCAGTGGGAGTTGGATTGATCGGGAGTGTCAGTGGGAGTTGGATTGATCGGGAGTGTCTGTGGGAGTTGGATTGATCGGGAGTATCAGTTGGAGTTGGATTGATCGGGAGTGTCAGTAGGAGTTGGATTGATCGGGAGTGTGAGTGGGAGTAGGATTGATTGGGAGTGTCACTGGGAGTTAGATTGATCGGGATTGTCAGTGGGAGTAGGATTAATTGGGAGTGTCAGTGGGAGTTGGATTGATCGGGAGTGTCAGTAGGAGTTGGATTGATCGGGAGTGTCAGTGGGAGTTGGATTGATCGGGAGTGTCAGTAGGAGTTGGATTGATCGGGAGTGTCAGTGGGAGTTGGATTGTTCGGGAGTGTCCGTCGGAGTTTTGCTGATCCGGAGTGTCAGTGGGAGTTGGATTGATCGGGAGTGTCAGTGGGAGTTGGATTGATCGGGAGTCTCAGTGGGAGGTGGATTGATCGGGAGTGTCAGTGGGAGTTGGATTGTACGGGAGTGTCCGTCGGAGTTTTGCTGATCGGGAGTGTCAGTGGGAGTTGGATTGATCGGGAGTGTCAGTGGGAGTTGGATTGATCGGGAGTGTCAGTGGGAGGTGGATTGATCGGGTGTGTCAGTGGGAGTTGGATTGATCGTGAGTGTCAGTGCCAATGGAATTGATCCGGAATGTCAGTGGCAGTTGGACTGATCGGGAGTGTCAGTGGGAGTTGGATTGATCAGGAGTGTCATTGGGAGTTGGGCTGATCGGGAGTGTCAGTGGGAGTTGGATAGATCTAGAGTGTCAGTGAGATTGATCGGGAGTGTCAGAGGGAGCTGGATTGATCAAGAGTGTCAGTGGGAGGTGGGCTGATCGGGAATGTCAGTGTGATTGATCGGGAGTGTCAGTGGGAGTTGGATTGATCGGGAGTGTCAGTGGGAGTTGGATTGATCGGGAGTGTCAGTGGGAGTTGGATTGATCTGGAGTGTCAGTGGGAGTTGTGCTGATCCGGAGTGTCAGTGGGAGTTGGATTGATCGGGAGTGTCAGTGGGAGTTGGATTGATCGGGAGTGTCTGTGGGAGTTGGATTGATCGGGAGTGTCAGTGGGAGTTGGATTGATCGGGAGTGTCATTGGGAGTTGTGCTGATCGGGAGTGTCCGTGGGAGATGGATTGATCGGGAGTGTCAGTGGGAGTTGGATTGATTGGGAGTGTCAGTGGGAGTTGGATGGATCGGGAGTGTCAGTGGGAGTTGGATTGATCGGGAGTCTCAGTGGGAGGTGGATTGATCGGGTGTGTCAGTAGGAGTTGGATTGAGCAGGAGTGTCAGTGGGGGTTGGATTGATCGGGTGTGTCAGTGGGAGTTGGATTGATCGTGAGTGTCAGTGCCAATGGAACTGATCCGGAATGTCAGTGGCAGTTGGACTGATCGGGAGTGTCAGTGGGAGTTGGATTGATCAGGAGTGTCATTGGGAGTTGGGCTGATCGGGAGTGTCAGTGGGAGTTGGATAGATCGAGAGTGTCAGTGGGATTGATCGGGAGTGTCAGAGGGAGCTGGATTGATCAAGAGTGTCAGTGGGAGGTGGGCTGATCGGGAATGTCAGTGTGATTGATCGGGAGTGTCAGTGGGAGTTGGATTGATCGGGAGTGTTAGTGGGAGTTGGATTGATCGGGAGTGTCAGTGGGAGTTGGATTGATCTGGAGTGTCAGTGGGAGTTGTGCTGATCCGGAGTGTCAGTGGGAGTTGGAATGATCGGGAGTGTCAGTGGGAGTTGGATTGATCGGGAGTGTCAGTGGGAGTTGGATTGATCGGGAGTATCAGTTGGAGTTGGATTGATCGGGAGTGTCAGTGGGAGTTGGATTGATCGGGAGTGTGAGTGGGAGTAGGATTGATTGGGAGTGTCACTGGGAGTTAGATTGATCGGGATTGTCAGTGGGAGTAGGATTAATTGGGAGTGTCAGTGGGAGTTGGATTGTTCGGGAGTGTCAGTCGGAGTTGGATTGATCGGGAGTGTCAGCGGGATTGATCGGGATTGTCAGTGGGAGTTGTGCTGATCGGGAGTGTCAGTGGGAGTTCGGCTGATCGGGAGTGTCAGTGGTAGTTGGACTGATCGGGAGTGTCAGTGGGAGTTGGATTGATCGGGAGTGTCAGTGGGAGTTGTGCTGATCGGGGGGGTCAGTGGGAGTTGGATTGATCGGGAGTGTCAGTGGGAGTTGGATTGATCGGGAGTGGGAGTGTGATTGATCGGGAGTGTGAGTGGGAGTTGGATTGATCGGGAGTGTCAGTGGGAGTTGGATTGATCGGGAGTGTCAGTGGGAGTAGGATTGATAGGGTGTGTCAGTGGGTGTTGGATTGATCGGGAGTGACAGTGGGAGTTGGATTGATCGGGAGTGTGAGTGGGAGTGGGAGTGATCGGGAGTGTCAGTGGGAGTTGGATTGATCGGGAGTATCAGTGGGAGTCGGGCTGATCGGGAGTGTCAGTGGGAGTTGGGTTGATCGGGAGTGTCAGTGGGAGTTGGATTGATCGGGAGTGTCAGTGGGAGTTGGATTGATCGGGAGTGTCATTGGGAGTTGTGCTGATCGGGAGTGTCCGTGGGAGTTGGATTGATCGGGAGTGTCAGTGGGAGTTGGATTGATTGGGAGTGTCAGTGGGAGTTGGATTGATCGGGAGTGTCAGTGGGAGTTGGATTGATCGGGAGTGTCAGTGGGACTTGGATTGATTGGGAGTGTCAGTGGGAGTTGGATTGATCGGGACTGTCAGTGGGAGTTGGATTGATCGGGAGTCTCAGTGGGAGGTGGATTGATCGGGTGTGTCAGTAGGAGTTGGATTGAGCAGGAGTGTTAGTGGGAGTTGGATTGATCGGGAGTGTCAGTGGGAGGTGGATTGATCGGGTGTCGCAGTGGGAGTTGGATTGATCGTGAGTTTCAGTGGAAGTTGGATTGATCGGGAGTGTCAGTGGGAGTTGGATTGATCGGGAGTGTCAGCGGGAGTTGGATTGATCGGGAGTGTCAGTGCCAGTGGAATTGATCCGGAATGTCAGTGGCAGTTGGATTGATCGGGAGTGTCAGTGGGAGTTGGATTGATCAGCAGTGTCATTGGGAGTTGGGCTGATCGGGAGTGTCAGTGGGAGTTGGATAGATCGAGAGTGTCAGTGGGATTGATCTGGAGTGTCAGTGGGAGCTGGATTGTTCAAGAGTGTCAGTGGGAGTTGGTCTGATCGGGAATGTCAGTGTGATTGATCGGGAGTGTCAGTGGGAGTTGGGTTGATCATGAGTGTCATTGGGAGTTGGATTGATCGGGAGTGTCAGTGGGAGTTGAATTGATCGGGGGTGTCAGTGGGAGTTGGATTGATCGGGAGTGTCAGTGGGAGTTGGATTGATCGGGAGTGTCAGTGGGAGTTGGATTGATCGGGAGTGTCAGTGGGAGTTGGATTGATCGGGAGTGTCATTGGGAATTGGATTGATCGGGTTTGTCAGTGGCAGTTGGATTGATCGGGAGTGTCAGTGGGAATTTGATTGATCGGGAGTGTCAGTGGGAGTTGGATTGAACGGGAGTGCCAGTGGGAGTTGGATTGATCGGGAGTGTCAGTGGGAGTTGTGCTGATCGGGAGTGTCAGTGGGAGTTGGATTGATCGGGAGCGTCAGTGGGAGTTGGATTTATCGGGTTTGTCAGTGGGAGTTGGATTGATCGGGAGTGTCAGTGGGAGTTGGATTGATCGGGACTGTCAGTGGGGGTTGTATTGGTCGGGAGTTTCAGTGGGAGTTGGATTGATTGGGAGTGTCAGTGGGAGTTGGATTGATCGGGAGTGTCAGTAGGAGTTGGATTGATCGGGAGTGTCAGTGGAAGGTGGATTGATCGGGAGTGTCAGTGGGAGTTGGATTGATCGGGGGTGTCAGTGGGAGTTGGATTGATCGTGAGTGTCAGTGCCAATGGAATTGATCCGGAATGTCAGTGGCAGTTGGACTGATCGGGAGTGTCAGTGGGAGTTGGATTGATCGGGGGTGTCAGTGGGAGTTGGATTGATCGTGAGTGTCAGTGCCAATGGAATTGATCCGGAATGTCAGTGGCAGTTGGACTGATCGGGAGTGTCAGTGGGAGTTGGATTGATCGGGGGTGTCAGTGGGAGTTGGATTGATCGTGAGTGTCAGTGCCAATGGAATTGATCCGGAATGTCAGTGGCAGTTGGACTGATCGGGAGTGTCAGTGGGAGTTGGATTGATCGGGAGTGTCAGTGGGAGTTGGATTGATCGGGAGTGTCAGTGGGAGTTGGATAGATCGAGAGTGTCAGTGGGATTGATCGGGAGAGTCAGAGGGAGCTGGATTGATCAAGAGTGTCAGTGGGAGGTGGGCTGATCGGGAATGTCAGTGTGATTGATCGGGAGTGTCAGTGAGAGTTGGATTGATCGGGAGTGTCAGTGGGAGTTGGATTGATCGGGAGTGTCAGTGGGAGTTGGATTGATCGGGAGTGTCTGTGGGAGTTGGATTGATCGGGAGTATCAGTTGGAGTTGGATTGATTGGGAGTCTCAGTAGGAGTTGGATTGATCGGGAGTGTGAGTGGGAGTAGGATTGATTGGGAGTGTCACTGGGAGTTAGATTGATCGGGATTGTCAGTGGGAGTAGGATTAATTGGGAGTGTCAGTGGGAGTTGGATTGATCGGGAGTGTCTTTAGGAGTTGGATTGATCGGGAGTGTCAGTGGGAGTTGGATTGATCGGGAGTGTCAGTAGGAGTTGGATTGATCGGGAGTGTCAGTGGGAGTTGGATTGTTCGGGAGTGTCCGTCGGAGTTTTGCTGATCCGGAGTGTCAGTGGGAGTTGGATTGATCGGGAGTGTCAGTGGGAGTTGGATTGATCGGGAGTCTCAGTGGGAGGTGGATTGATCGGGAGTGTCAGTGGGAGTTGGATTGTTCGGGAGTGTCCGTCGGAGTTTTGCTGATCGGGAGTGTCAGTGGGAGTTGGATTGATCGGGAGTGTCAGTGGGAGTTGGATTGATCGGGAATGTCAGTGGGAGGTGGATTGATCGGGTGTGTCAGTGGGAGTTGGATTGATCGTGAGTGTCATTGGGAGTTGGGCTGATCGGGAGTGTCAGTGGGAGTTGGGCTGATCGGGAGTGTCAGTGGGAGTTGGATTGATCAGGAGTGTCATTGGGAGTTGGGCTGATCGGGAGTGTCAGTGGGAGTTGGATTGATCGGGAGTGTCATTGGGAGTTGGGCTGATCGGGAGTGTCAGTGGGAGTTGGGCTGATCGGGAGTGTCAGTGGGAGTTGGATAGATCTGGAGTGTCAGTGGGATTGATCGGGAGTGTCAGAGGGAGCTGGATTGATCAAGAGTATCAGTGGGAGGTGGGCTGATCGGGAATGTCAGTGTGATTGATCGGGAGTGTCAGTGGGAGTTGGATTGATCGGGAGTGTCAGTGGGAGTTGGATTGATCGGGAGTGTCAGTGGGAGTTGGATTGATCTGGAGTGTCAGTGGGAGTTGTGCTGATCCGGAGTGTCAGTGGGAGTTGGATTGATCGGGAGTGTCAGTGGGAGTTGGATTGATCGGGAGTGTCTGTGGGAGTTGGATTGATCGGGAGTATCAGTTGGAGTTGGATTGATCGGGAGTGTCAGTGGGAGTTGGATTGATCGGGAGTGTGAGTGGGAGTAGGATTGATTGGGAGTGTCACTGGGAGTTAGATTGATCGGGATTGTCAGTGGGAGTAGGATTAATTGGGAGTGTCAGTGGGAGTTGGATTGATCGGGAGTGTCAGTGGGAGTTGGATTGATTGGGAGTGTCAGTGGGAGTTGGATTGATCGGGAGTGTCAGTGGGAGTAGGATTGATTGGGAGTGTCAGTGGGAGTTGGATTGATCGGGAGTGTGAGTGGGAGTGGGATTGATCGGGAGTGTCAGTGGGAGTTGGATTGATCGGGAGTGTCAGTGGGAGTTGGATTGTTCGGGAGTGTCAGTCGGAGTTGGATTGATCGGGAGTGTCAGTGGGATTGATCGGGATTGTCAGTGGGAGTTGTGCTGATCGGGAGTGTCAGTGGGAGTTCGGCTGATCGGGAGTGTCAGTGGTAGTTGGACTGATCGGGAGTGTCAGTGGGAGTTGGATTGATCGGGAGTGTCAGTGGGAGTTGTGCTGATCGGGGGGGTCAGTGGGAGTTGGATTGATCGGGAGTGTCAGTGGGAGTTGGATTGATCGGGAGTGGGAGTGGGATTGATCGGGAGTGTCAGTGGGAGTTGGATTGATCGGGAGTGTCATTGGGAGTTGGATTGATCTGGAGTGTCAGTGGGAGTAGGATTGATAGGGAGTGTCAGTGGGTGTTGGATTGATCGGGAGTGTGAGTGGGAGTGGGAGTGATCGGGAGTGTCAGTGGGAGTTGGATTGATCGGGAGTATCAGTGGGAGTCGGGCTGATCGGGAGTGTCAGTGGGAGTTGGGATGATCGGGAGTGTCAGTGGGAGTTGGATTGATCGGGAGTGTCAGTGGGAGTTGGATTGCTCGGGAGTGTCATTGGGAGTTGTGCTGATCGGGAGTGTCAGTGGGAGTTGGATTGATCGGGAGTGTCAATGGGAGTTGGATTGATTGGGAGTGTCAGTGGGAGTTGGATTGATCGGGAGTGTCAGTGGGAGTTGGATTGATCGGGAGTGTCAGTGGGACTTGGATTGATTGGGAGTGTCAGTGGGAGTTGGATTGATCGGGACTGTCAGTGGGAGTTGGATTGATCGGGAGTCTCAGTGGGAGGTTGATTGATCGGGTGTGTCAGTAGGAGTTGGATTGAGCAGGAGTGTCAGTGGGAGTTGGATTGATCGGGAGTGTCAGTGGGAGGTGGATTGATCGGGTGTCTCAGTGGGAGTTGGATTGTTCGTGAGTTTCAGTGGAAGTTGGATTGATCGGGAGTGTCAGCGGGAGTTGGATTGATCGGGAGTGTCAATGGGAGTTGGATTGATTGGGAGTGTCAGTGGGAGTTGGATTGATCGGGAGTGTCAGTGGGAGTTGGATTGATCGGGAGTGTCAGTGGGACTTGGATGGATTGGGACTGTCAGTGGGAGTTGGATTGATCGGGAGTCTCAGTGGGAGGTTGATTGATCGGGTGTGTCAGTAGGAGTTGGATTGAGCAGGAGTGTCAGTGGGAGTTGGATTGATCGGGAGTGTCAGTGGGAGGTGGATTGATCGGGTGTCTCAGTGGGAGTTGGATTGTTCGTGAGTTTCAGTGGAAGTTGGATTGATCGGGAGTGTCAGCGGGAGTTGGATTGATCGGGAGTGTCAGTGCCAGTGGAATTGATCCGGAATGTCAATGGCAGTTGGATTGATCGAGAGTGTCGGAGGGAGTTGGATTGATCAGGAGTGTCAGTGGGAGTTGGGCTGATCGGGAGTGTCAGTGGGAGTTGGATAGATCAAGAGTGTCAGTGGGATTGATCGGGAGTGTCAGTGGGAGCTGGATTGATCAAGAGTGTCAGTGGGAGTTGGGCTGATCGGGAATGTCAGTGTGATTGATCGGGAGTGTCAGTGGGATTTGGATTGATCGGCAGTGTCAGTGGGAGTTGGATTGATCGGGAGTGTCAGTGGGAGTTGGATTGATCTGGAGTGTCAGTGGGAGTTGTGCTGATCCGGAGTGTCAGTGGGAGTTGGGTTGATCGGGAGTGTCAGTGGGAGTTGGATTGATCGGGAGTGTCAGTGGGAGTTGAATTGATCGGGGGTGTCAGTGGGAGTTGGATTGATCGGGAGTGTCAGTGGGAGTTGAATTGATCGGGAGTATCAGTGGGAGTTGGATAGATCGAGAGTGTCAGTGGGATTGATCGGGAGTGTCAGAGGGAGCTGGATTGATCAAGAGTGTCAGTGGGAGGTGGGCTGATCGGGAATGTCAGTGTGATTGATCGGGAGTGTCAGTGGGAGTTGGATTGATCGGGAGTGTCAGTGGGAGTTGGATTGATCGGGAGTGTCAGTGGGAGTTGGATTGATCTGGAGTGTCAGTGGGAGTTGTGCTGATCCGGAGTGTCAGTGGGAGTTGGATTGATCGGGAGTGTCAGTAGGAGTTGGATTGATCGGGAGTGTGAGTGGGGGTAGGATTGATTGGGAGTGTCACTGGGAGTTAGATTGATCGGGATTGTCAGTGGGAGTAGGATTAATTGGGAGTGTCAGTGGGAGTTGGATTGATCGGGAGTGTCTTTAGGAGTTGGATTGATCGGGAGTGTCAGTGGGAGTTGGATTGATTGGGAGTGTCAGTGGGAGTTGGATTGATCGGGAGTGTCAGTGGGAGTTGGATTGATCGGGAGTGTCAGTGGGAGTTGGATTGATCGGGAGTCTCAGTGGGAGGTGGATTGATCGGGAGTGTCAGTGGGAGTTGGATTGTTCGGGAGTGTCCGTCGGAGTTTTGCTGATCGGGAGTGTCAGTGGGAGTTGGATTGATCGGGAGTGTCAGTGGGAGTTGGATTGATCGGGAATGTCAGTGGGAGGTGGATTGATCGGGTGTGTCAGTGGGAGTTGGATTGATCGTGAGTGTCATTGGGAGTTGGGCTGATCGGGAGTGTCAGTGGGAGTTGGGCTGATCGGGAGTGTGAGTGGGAGTAGGATTGATTGGGAGTGTCACTGGGAGTTAGATTGATCGGGATTGTCAGTGGGAGTAGGATTAATTGGGAGTGTCAGTGGGAGTTGGATTGATCGGGAGTGTCTTTAGGAGTTGGATTGATCGGGAGTGTCAGTGGGAGTTGGATTGATCGGGAGTGTCAGTAGGAGTTGGATTGATCGGGAGTGTCAGTGGGAGTTGGATTGTTCGGGAGTGTCCGTCGGAGTTTTGCTGATCCGGAGTGTCAGTGGGAGTTGGATTGATCGGGAGTGTCAGTGGGAGTTGGATTGATCGGGAGTCTCAGTGGGAGGTGGATTGATCGGGAGTGTCAGTGGGAGTTGGATTGTTCGGGAGTGTCCGTCGGAGTTTTGCTGATCGGGAGTGTCAGTGGGAGTTGGATTGATCGGGAGTGTCAGTGGGAGTTGGATTGATCGGGAATGTCAGTGGGAGGTGGATTGATCGGGTGTGTCAGTGGGAGTTGGATAGATCGTGAGTGTCATTGGGAGTTGGGCTGATCGGGAGTGTCAGTGGGAGTTGGGCTGATCGGGAGTGTCAGTGGGAGTTGGATTGATCAGGAGTGTCATTGGGAGTTGGGCTGATCGGGAGTGTCAGTGGGAGTTGGATTGATCGGGAGTGTCATTGGGAGTTGGGCTGATCGGGAGTGTCAGTGGGAGTTGGGCTGATCGGGAGTGTCAGTGGGAGTTGGATAGATCTGGAGTGTCAGTGGGATTGATCGGGAGTGTCAGAGGGAGCTGGATTGATCAAGAGTATCAGTGGGAGGTGGGCTGATCGGGAATGTCAGTGTGATTGATCGGGAGTGTCAGTGGGAGTTGGATTGATCGGGAGTGTCAGTGGGAGTTGGATTGATCGGGAGTGTCAGTGGGAGTTGGATTGATCTGGAGTGTCAGTGGGAGTTGTGCTGATCCGGAGTGTCAGTGGGAGTTGGATTGATCGGGAGTGTCAGTGGGAGTTGGATTGATCGGGAGTGTCTGTGGGAGTTGGATTGATCGGGAGTATCAGTTGGAGTTGGATTGATCGGGAGTGTCAGTGGGAGTTGGATTGATCGGGAGTGTGAGTGGGAGTAGGATTGATTGGGAGTGTCACTGGGAGTTAGATTGATCGGGATTGTCAGTGGGAGTAGGATTAATTGGGAGTGTCAGTGGGAGTTGGATTGATCGGGAGTGTCAGTGGGAGTTGGATTGATTGGGAGTGTCAGTGGGAGTTGGATTGATCGGGAGTGTCAGTGGGAGTAGGATTGATTGGGAGTGTCAGTGGGAGTTGGATTGATCGGGAGTGTGAGTGGGAGTGGGATTGATCGGGAGTGTCAGTGGGAGTTGGATTGATCGGGAGTGTCAGTGGGAGTTGGATTGTTCGGGAGTGTCAGTCGGAGTTGGATTGATCGGGAGTGTCAGTGGGATTGATCGGGATTGTCAGTGGGAGTTTTGCTGATCGGGAGTGTCAGTGGGAGTTCGGCTGATCGGGAGTGTCAGTGGTAGTTGGACTGATCGGGAGTGTCAGTGGGAGTTGGATTGATCGGGAGTGTCAGTGGGAGTTGTGCTGATCGGGGGGGTCAGTGGGAGTTGGATTGATCGGGAGTGTCAGTGGGAGTTGGATTGATCGGGAGTGGGAGTGGGATTGATCGGGAGTGTCAGTGGGAGTTGGATTGATCGGGAGTGTCATTGGGAGTTGGATGGATCTGGAGTGTCAGTGGGAGTAGGATTGATAGGGAGTGTCAGTGGGTGTTGGATTGATCGGGAGTATGAGTGGGAGTGGGAGTGATCGGGAGTGTCAGTGGGAGTTGGATTGATCGGGAGTATCAGTGGGAGTCGGGCTGATCGGGAGTGTCAGTGGGAGTTGGGATGATCGGGAGTGTCAGTGGGAGTTGGATTGATCGGGAGTGTCAGTGGGAGTTGGATTGCTCGGGAGTGTCATTGGGAGTTGTGCTGATCGGGAGTGTCAGTGGGAGTTGGATTGATCGGGAGTGTCAATGGGAGTTGGATTGATTGGGAGTGTCAGTGGGAGTTGGATTGATCGGGAGTGTCAGTGGGAGTTGGATTGATCGGGAGTGTCAGTGGGACTTGGATTGATTGGGAGTGTCAGTGGGAGTTGGATTGATCGGGACTGTCAGTGGGAGTTGGATTGATCGGGAGTCTCAGTGGGAGGTTGATTGATCGGGTGTGTCAGTAGGAGTTGGATTGAGCAGGAGTGTCAGTGGGAGTTGGATTGATCGGGAGTGTCAGTGGGAGGTGGATTGATCGGGTGTCTCAGTGGGAGTTGGATTGTTCGTGAGTTTCAGTGGAAGTTGGATTGATCGGGAGTGTCAGCGGGAGTTGGATTGATCGGGAGTGTCAGTGCCAGTGGAATTGATCCGGAATGTCAATGGCAGTTGGATTGATCGAGAGTGTCGGAGGGAGTTGGGCTGATCGGGAGTGTCAGTGGGAGTTGGATAGATCAAGAGTGTCAGTGGGATTGATCGGGAGTGTCAGTGGGAGCTGGATTGATCAAGAGTGTCAGTGGGAGTTGGGCTGATCGGGAATGTCAGTGTGATTGATCGGGAGTGTCAGTGGGAGTTGGATTGATCGGCAGTGTCAGTGGGAGTTGTGCTGATCCGGAGTGTCAGTGGGAGTTGGGTTGATCGGGAGTGTCAGTGGGAGTTGGATTGATCGGGAGTGTCAGTGGGAGTTGAATTGATCGGGGGTGTCAGTGGGAGTTGGATTGATCGGGAGTGTCAGTGGGAGTTGGATTGATCGGGAGTATCAGTGGGAGTTGGATAGATCGAGAGTGTCAGTGGGATTGATCGGGAGTGTCAGAGGGAGCTGGATTGATCAAGAGTGTCAGTGGGAGGTGGGCTGATTGGGAATGTCAGTGTGATTGATCGGGAGTGTCAGTGGGAGTTGGATTGATCGGGAGTGTCAGTGGGAGTTGGATTGATCGGGAGTGTCAGTGGGAGTTGGATTGATCTGGAGTGTCAGTGGGAGTTGTGCTGATCCGGAGTGTCAGTGGGAGTTGGATTGATCGGGAGTGTCAGTGGGAGTTGGATTGATCGGGAGTGTCTGTGGGAGTTGGATTGATCGGGAGTATCAGTTGGAGTTGGATTGATCGGGAGTGTCAGTAGGAGTTGGATTGATCGGGAGTGTGAGTGGGAGTAGGATTGATTGGGAGTGTCACTGGGAGTTAGATTGATCGGGATTGTCAGTGGGAGTAGGATTAATTGGGAGTGTCAGTGGGAGTTGGATTGATCGGGAGTGTCAGTGGGAGTTGGATTGATTGGGAGTGTCAGTGGGAGTTGGATTGATCGGGAGTGTCAGTGGGAGTAGGATTGATTGGGAGTGTCAGTGGGAGTTGGATTGATCGGGAGTGTGAGTGGGAGTGGGATTGATCGGGAGTGTCAGTGGGAGTTGGATTGATCGGGAGTGTCAGTGGGAGTTGGATTGTTCGGGGGTGTCAGTCGGAGTTGGATTTATCGGGAGTGTCAGTGGGATTGATCGGGATTGTCAGTGGGAGTTGTGCTGATCGGGAGTGTCAGTGGGAGTTCGGCTGATCGGGAGTGTCAGTGGTAGTTGGACTGATCGGGAGTGTCAGTGGGAGTTGGATTGATCGGGAGTGTCAGTGGGAGTTGTGCTGATCGGGGGGGTCAGTGGGAGTTGGATTGATCGGGAGTGTCAGTGGGAGTTGGATTGATCGGGAGTGTCAGTGGGAGTTGAATTGATCGGGGGTGTCAGTGGGAGTTGGATTGATCGGGAGTGTCAGTGGGAGTTGGATTGATCGGGAGTGTCAGTGGGAGTTGGATAGATCGAGAGTGTCAGTGGGATTGATCGGGAGTGTCAGAGGGAGCTGGATTGATCAAGAGTGTCAGTGGGAGGTGGGCTGATCGGGAATGTCAGTGTGATTGATCGGGAGTGTCAGTGGGAGTTGGATTGATCGGGAGTGTCAGTGGGAGTTGGATTGATCGGGAGTGTCAGTGGGAGTTGGATTGATCTGGAGTGTCAGTGGGAGTTGTGCTGATCCGGAGTGTCAGTGGGAGTTGGATTGATCGGGAGTGTCAGTGGGAGTTGGATTGATCGGGAATGTCTGTGGGAGTTGGATTGATCGGGAGTATCAGTTGGAGTTGGATTGATCGGGAGTGTCAGTAGGAGTTGGATTGATCGGGAGTGTGAGTGGGAGTAGGATTGATTGGGAGTGTCATTGGGAGTTAGATTGATCGGGATTGTCAGTGGGAGTAGGATTAATTGGGAGTGTCAGTGGGAGTTGGATTGATCGGGAGTGTCAGTGGGAGTTGGATTGATTGGGAGTGTCAGTGGGAGTTGGATTGATCGGGAGTGTCAGTGGGAGTAGGATTGATTGGGAGTGTCAGTGGGACTTGGATTGATCGGGAGTGTGAGTGGGAGTGGGATTGATCGGGAGTGTCAGTGGGAGTTGGATTGATCGGGAGTGTCAGTGGGAGTTGGATTGTTCGGGAGTGTCAGTCGGAGTTGGATTGATCGGGAGTGTCAGTGGGATTGATCGGGATTGTCAGTGGGAGTTGTGCTGATCGGGAGTGTCAGTGGGAGTTCGGCTGATCGGGAGTGTCAGTGGTAGTTGGACTGATCGGGAGTGTCAGTGGGAGTTGGATTGATCGGGAGTGTCAGTGGGAGTTGTGCTGATCGGGGGGGTCAGTGGGAGTTGGATTGATCGGGAGTGTCAGTGGGAGTTGGATTGATCGGGAGTGTCATTGGGAGTTGTGCTGATCGGGAGTGTCCGTGGGAGTTGGATTGATCGGGAGTGTCAGTGGGAGTGGGAGTGATCGGGAGTGTCAGTGGGAGTTGGATTGATCGGGAGTATCAGTGGGAGTCGGGCTGATCGGGAGTGTCAGTGGGAGTTGGGATGATCGGGAGTGTCAGTGGGAGTTGGATTGATCGGGAGTGTCAGTGGGAGTTGGATTGATCGTGAGTGTCAGTGGGAGTTGGATTGATTGGGAGTGTCAGTGGGAGTTGGATTGATCGGGAGTGTCAGTGGGAGTTGGATTGATCGGGAGTGTCAGTGGGAGTTGGATTGATTGGGAGTGTCAGTGGGAGTTGGATTGATCGGGAGTGTCAGCGGGAGTTGGATTGATCGGGAGTGTCAGTGGGACTTGGATTGATTGGGAGTGTCAGTGGGAGTTGGATTGATCGGGACTGTCAGTGGGAGTTGGATTGATCGGGAGTCTCAGTGGGAGTTGGATTGATCGGGAGTGTCAGTGGGAGTTGGATTGATTGGGAGTGTCAGTGGGAGTTGGATTGATCGGGAGTGTCATTGGGAGTTGGATTGATCGGGAGTGTCAGTGGGACTTGGATTGATTGGGAGTGTCAGTGGGAGTTGGATTGATCGGGACTGTCAGTGGGAGTTGGATTGAGCAGGAGTGTCAGTGGGAGTTGGATTGATCGGGAGTGTCAGTGGGAGGTGGATTGATCGGGTGTCTCAGTGGAAGTTGGATTGATCGGGAGTGTCAGCGGGAGTTGGATTGATCGGGAGTGTCAGTGCCAGTGGAATTGATCCGGAATGTCAGTGGCAGTTGGATTGATCGAGAGTGTCAGTGGGAGTTGGATTGATCAGGAGTGTCAGTGGGAGTTGGGCTGATCGGGAGTGTCAGTGGGAGTTGGATAGATCGAGAGTGTCAGTGGGATTGATCGGGAGTGTCAGTGGGAGCTGGATTGATCAAGAGTGTCAGTGCGAGTTGGGCTGATCGGGAATGTCAGTGGGAGTTGGATTGATCGGGAGTGTCAGTGGGAGTTGGATTGATCGGGAGTGTCAGTGGGAGTTGGATTGATCGGCAGTGTCAGTGGGAGTTGGATTGATCGGGAGTGTCAGTGGGAGTTGGATTGATCTGGAGTGTCAGTGGGAGTTGTGCTGATCCGGAGTGTCAGTGGGAGTTGGGTTGATCGGGAGTGTCAGTGGGAGTTGGATTGATCGGGAGTGTCAGTGGGAGTTGAATTGATCGGGGGTGTCAGTGGGAGTTGGATTGATCGGGAGTGTCAGTGGGAGTTGGATTGATCGGGAGTATCAGTGGGAGTTGGATAGATCGAGAGTGTCAGTGGGATTGATCGGGAGTGTCAGAGGGAGCTGGATTGATCAAGAGTGTCAGTGGGAGGTGGGCTGATCGGGAATGTCAGTGTGATTGATCGGGAGTGTCAGTGGGAGTTGGATTGATCGGGAGTGTCAGTGGGAGTTGGATTGATCGGGAGTGTCAGTGGGAGTTGGATTGATCTGGAGTGTCAGTGGGAGTTGTGCTGATCCGGAGTGTCAGTGGGAGTTGGATTGATCGGGAGTGTCAGTGGGAGTTGGATTGATCGGGAGTGTCTGTGGGAGTTGGATTGATCGGGAGTATCAGTTGGAGTTGGTTTGATCGGGAGTGTCAGTAGGAGTTGGATTGATCGGGAGTGTGAGTGGGAGTAGGATTGATTGGGAGTGTCACTGGGAGTTAGATTGATCGGGATTGTCAGTGGGAGTAGGATTAATTGGGAGTGTCAGTGGGAGTTGGATTGATCGGGAGTGTCAGTGGGAGTTGGATTGATTGGGAGTGTCAGTGGGAGTTGGATTGATCGGGAGTGTCAGTGGGAGTAGGATTGATTGGGAGTGTCAGTGGGAGTTGGATTGATCGGGGGGGTCAGTGGGATTGATCGGGATTGTCAGTGGGAGTTGTGCTGATCGGGAGTGTCAGTGGGAGTTCGGCTGATCGGGAATGTCAGTGGTAGTTGGACTGATCGGGAGTGTCAGTGGGAGTTGGATTGATCGGGAGTGTCAGTGGGAGTTGTGCTGATCGGGGGGGTCAGTGGGAGTTGGATTGATCGGGAGTGTCAGTGGGAGTTGGATTGATCGGGAGTGTCAGTGGGAGTTGAATTGATCGGGGGTGTCAGTGGGAGTTGGATTGATCGGGAGTGTCAGTGGGAGTTGGATTGATCGGGAGTGTCAGTGGGAGTTGGATAGATCGAGAGTGTCAGTGGGATTGATCGGGAGTGTCAGAGGGAGCTGGATTGATCAAGAGTGTCAGTGGGAGGTGGGCTGATCGGGAATGTCAGTGTGATTGATCGGGAGTGTCAGTGGGAGTTGGATTGATCGGGAGTGTCAGTGGGAGTTGGATTGATCGGGAGTGTCAGTGGGAGTTGGATTGATCTGGAGTGTCAGTGGGAGTTGTGCTGATCCGGAGTGTCAGTGGGAGTTGGATTGATCGGGAGTGTCAGTGGGAGTTGGATTGATCGGGAGTGTCTGTGGGAGTTGGATTGATCGGGAGTATCAGTTGGAGTTGGATTGATCGGGAGTGTCAGTAGGAGTTGGATTGATCGGGAGTGTGAGTGGGAGTAGGATTGATTGGGAGTGTCACTGGGAGTTAGATTGATCGGGATTGTCAGTGGGAGTAGGATTAATTGGGAGTGTCAGTGGGAGTTGGATTGATCGGGAGTGTCAGTGGGAGTTGGATTGATTGGGAGTGTCAGTGGGAGTTGGATTGATCGGGAGTGTCTGTGGGAGTAGGATTGATTGGGAGTGTCAGTGGGAGTTGGATTGATCGGGAGTGTGAGTGGGAGTGGGATTGATCGGGAATGTCAGAGGGAGTTGGATTGATCGGGAGTGTCAGTGGGAGTTGGATTGTTCGGGAGTGTCAGTCGGAGTTGGATTGATCGGGAGTGTCAGTGGGATTGATCGGGATTGTCAGTGGGAGTTGTGCTGATCGGGAGTGTCAGTGGGAGTTCGGCTGAACGGGAGTGTCAGTGGTAGTTGGACTGATCGGGAGTGTCAGTGGGAGTTGGATTGATCGGGAGTGTCAGTGGGAGTTGTGCTGATCGGGGGGGTCAGTGGGAGTTGGATTGATCGGGAGTGTCAGTGGGAGTTGGATTGATCGGGAGTGGGAGAGGGATTGATCGGGAGTGTCAGTGGGAGTTGGATTGATCGGGAGTGTCAGTGGGAGTTGGATTGATCGGGAGTGTCAGTGGGAGCAGGATTGATAGGGAGTGTCAGTGGGTGTTGGATTGATCGGGAGTGTGAGTGGGAGTGGGAGTGATCGGGAGTGTCAATGGGAGTTGGATTGATCGGGAGTATCAGTGGGAGTCGGGCTGATCGGGAGTGTCAGTGGGAGTTGGGTTGATCGGGAGTGTCAGTGGGAGTTGGATTGATCGGGAGTGTCAGTGGGAGTTGGATTGATCGGGAGTGTCATTGGGAGTTGTGCTGATCGGGAGTGTCCGTGGGAGTTGGATTGATCGGGAGTGTCAGTGGGAGTTGGATTGATTGGGAGTGTCAGTGGGAGTTGGATTGATCGGGAGTGTCAGTGGGAATTGGATTGATCGGGAGTGTCAGTGGGACTTGGATTGATTGGGAGTGTCAGTGGGAGATGGATTGATCGGGACTGTCATTGGGAGTTGGATTGATCGGGAGTCTCAGTGGGACTTGGATTGATCGGGTGTGTCAGTAGGAGTTGGATTGAGCAGGAGTGTCAGTGGGAGTTGGATTGTTCGGGAGTGTCAGTGGGAGGTGGATTGATCGGGTGTCTCAGTGGGAGTTGGATTGATCGTGAGTTTCAGTGGAAGTTGGATTGATCGGGAGTGTCAGTGGGAGTTGGATTGATCGGGAGTGTCAGCGGGAGTTGGATTGATCGGGAGTGTCAGTGCCAGTGGAATTGATCCGGAATGTCAGTGGCAGTTGGATTGATCGAGAGTGTCAGTGGGAGTTGGATTGATCAGGAGTGTCAGTGGGAGTTGGGCTGATCGGGAGTGTCAGTGGGAGTTGGATAGATCGAGAGTGTCAGTGGGATTGATCGGGAGTGTCAGTGGGAGCTGGATTGATCAAGAGTGTCAGTGGGAGTTGGGCTGATCGGGAATGTCAGTGTGATTGATCGGGAGTGTCAGTGGGAGTTGGATTGATCGGGAGTGTCAGTGGGAGTTGGATTGAACGGGAGTGTCAGTGGGAGTTGGATTGATCTGGAGTGTCAGTGGGAGTTGTGCTGATCCGGAGTGTCAGTGGGAGTTGGGTTGATCGGGAGTGTCAGTGGGAGTTGGATTGATCGGGAGTGTCAGTGGGAGTTGAATTGATCGGGGGTGTCAGTGGGAGTTGGATTGATCGGGAGTGTCAGTGGGAGTTGGATTGATAGGGAGTGTCAGTGGGAGTTGGATTGATCGGGAGTGTCAGTGGGAGTTGGATTGATCGGGAGTGTCATTGGGAATTGGATTGATCGGGTTTGTCAGTGGCAGTTGGATTGATCGGGAGTGTCAGTGGGAATTTGATTGATCGGGAGTGTCAGTGGGAGTTGGATTGAACGGGAGTGTCAGTGGGAGTTAGATTGATCGGGAGTGTCAGTGGGAGTTGTGCTGATCGGGAGTGTCAGTGGGAGTTGGATTGATCAGGAGTGTCATTGGGAGTTGGGCTGATCGGGAGTGTCAGTGGGAGTTGGATTGATCGGGAGTGTCATTGGGAGTTGGGCTGCTCGGGAGTGTCAGTGGGAGTTGGGCTGATCGGGAGTGTCAGTGGGAGTTGGATAGATCTGGAGTGTCAGTGGGATTGATCGGGAGTGTCAGAGGGAGCTGGATTGATCAAGAGTATCAGTGGGAGGTGGGCTGATCGGGAATGTCAGTGTGATTGATCGGGAGTGTCAGTGGGAGTTGGATTGATCGGGAGTGTCAGTGGGAGTTGGATTGATCGGGAGTGTCAGTGGGAGTTGGATTGATCTGGAGTGTCAGTGGGAGTTGTGCTGATCCGGAGTGTCAGTGGGAGTTGGATTGATCGGGAGTGTCAGTGGGAGTTGGATTGATCGGGAGTGTCTGTGGGAGTTGGATTGATCGGGAGTATCAGTTGGAGTTGGATTGATCGGGAGTGTCAGTGGGAGTTGGATTGATCGGGAGTGTGAGTGGGAGTAGGATTGATTGGGAGTGTCACTGGGAGTTAGATTGATCGGGATTGTCAGTGGGAGTAGGATTAATTGGGAGTGTCAGTGGGAGTTGGATTGATCGGGAGTGTCAGTGGGAGTTGGATTGATTGGGAGTGTCAGTGGGAGTTGGATTGATCGGGAGTGTCAGTGGGAGTAGGATTGATTGGGAGTGTCAGTGGGAGTTGGATTGATCGGGAGTGTGAGTGGGAGTGGGATTGATCGGGAGTGTCAGTGGGAGTTGGATTGATCGGGAGTGTCAGTGGGAGTTGGATTGTTCGGGAGTGTCAGTCGGAGTTGGATTGATCGGGAGTGTCAGTGGGATTGATCGGGATTGTCAGTGGGAGTTGTGCTGATCGGGAGTGTCAGTGGGAGTTCGGCTGATCGGGAGTGTCAGTGGTAGTTGGACTGATCGGGAGTGTCAGTGGGAGTTGGATTGATCGGGAGTGTCAGTGGGAGTTGTGCTGATCGGGGGGGTCAGTGGGAGTTGGATTGATCGGGAGTGTCAGTGGGAGTTGGATTGATCGGGAGTGGGAGTGGGATTGATCGGGAGTGTCAGTGGGAGTTGGATTGATCGGGAGTGTCATTGGGAGTTGGATGGATCTGGAGTGTCAGTGGGAGTAGGATTGATAGGGAGTGTCAGTGAGTGTTGGATTGATCGGGAGTGTGAGTGGGAGTGGGAGTGATCGGGAGTGTCAGTGGGAGTTGGATTGATCGGGAGTATCAGTGGGAGTCGGGCTGATCGGGAGTGTCAGTGGGAGTTGGGATGATCGGGAGTGTCAGTGGGAGTTGGATTGATCGGGAGTGTCAGTGGGAGTTGGATTGCTCGGGAGTGTCATTGGGAGTTGTGCTGATCGGGAGTGTCAGTGGGAGTTGGATTGATCGGGAGTGTCAATGGGAGTTGGATTGATTGGGAGTGTCAGTGGGAGTTGGATTGATCGGGAGTGTCAGTGGGAGTTGGATTGATCGGGAGTGTCAGTGGGACTTGGATTGATTGGGAGTGTCAGTGGGAGTTGGATTGATCGGGACTGTCAGTGGGAGTTGGATTGATCGGGAGTCTCAGTGGGAGGTTGATTGATCGGGTGTGTCAGTAGGAGTTGGATTGAGCAGGAGTGTCAGTGGGAGTTGGATTGATCGGGAGTGTCAGTGGGAGGTGGATTGATCGGGTGTCTCAGTGGGAGTTGGATTGTTCGTGAGTTTCAGTGGAAGTTGGATTGATCGGGAGTGTCAGCGGGAGTTGGATTGATCGGGAGTGTCAGTGCCAGTGGAATTGATCCGGAATGTCAATGGCAGTTGGATTGATCGAGAGTGTCGGAGGGAGTTGGGCTGATCGGGAGTGTCAGTGGGAGTTGGATAGATCAAGAGTGTCAGTGGGATTGATCGGGAGTGTCAGTGGGAGCTGGATTGATCAAGAGTGTCAGTGGGAGTTGGGCTGATCGGGAATGTCAGTGTGATTGATCGGGAGTGTCAGTGGGAGTTGGATTGATCGGCAGTGTCAGTGGGAGTTGGATTGATCGGGAGTGTCAGTGGGAGTTGGATTGATCTGGAGTGTCAGTGGGAGTTGTGCTGATCCGGAGTGACAGTGGGAGTTGGGTTGATCGGGAGTGTCAGTGGGAGTTGGATTGATCGGGAGTGTCAGTGGGAGTTGAATTGATCGGGGGTGTCAGTGGGAGTTGGATTGATCGGGAGTGTCAGTGGGAGTTGGATTGATCGGGAGTATCAGTGGGAGTTGGATAGATCGAGAGTGTCAGTGGGATTGATCGGGAGTGTCAGAGGGAGCTGGATTGATCAAGAGTGTCAGTGGGAGGTGGGCTGATTGGGAATGTCAGTGTGATTGATCGGGAGTGTCAGTGGGAGTTGGATTGATCGGGAGTGTCAGTGGGAGTTGGATTGATCGGGAGTGTCAGTGGGAGTTGGATTGATCGGGAGTGTCAGTGGGAGTTGGATTGATCGGGAGTGTCAGTGGGAGTTGGATAGATCGAGAGTGTCAGTGGGATTGATCGGGAGTGTCAGAGGGAGCTGGATTGATCGGGAGTGTCAGTGGGAGTTGGATTGATCTGGAGTGTCAGTGGGAGTTGTGCTGATCCGGAGTGTCAGTGGGAGTTGGATTGATCGGGAGTGTCAGTGGGAGTTGGATTGATCGGGAGTGTCTGTGGGAGTTGGATTGATCGGGAGTATCAGTTGGAGTTGGATTGATCGGGAGTGTCAGTGGGAGTTGGATTGATCGGGAGTGTGAGTGGGAGTAGGATTGATTGGGAGTGTCACTGGGAGTTAGATTGATCGGGATTGTCAGTGGGAGTAGGATTAATTGGGAGTGTCAGTGGGAGTTGGATTGATCGGGAGTGTCAGTGGGAGTTGGATTGATTGGGAGTGTCAGTGGGAGTTGGATTGATCGGGAGTGTCAGTGGGAGTAGGATTGATTGGGAGTGTCAGTGGGAGTTGGATTGATCGGGAGTGTGAGTGGGAGTGGGATTGATCGGGAGTGTCAGTGGGAGTTGGATTGATCGGGAGTGTCAGTGGGAGTTGGATTGTTCGGGAGTGTCAGTCGGAGTTGGATTGATCGGGAGTGTCAGTGGGATTGATCGGGATTGTCAGTGGGAGTTGTGCTGATCGGGAGTGTCAGTGGGAGTTCGGCTGATCGGGAGTGTCAGTGGTAGTTGGACTGATCGGGAGTGTCAGTGGGAGTTGGATTGATCGGGAGTGTCAGTGGGAGTTGTGCTGATCGGGGGGGTCAGTGGGAGTTGGATTGATCGGGAGTGTCAGTGGGAGTTGGATTGATCGGGAGTGGGAGTGGGATTGATCGGGAGTGTCAGTGGGAGTTGGATTGATCGGGAGTGTCATTGGGAGTTGGATGGATCTGGAGTGTCAGTGGGAGTAGGATTGATAGGGAGTGTCAGTGGGTGTTGGATTGATCGGGAGTGTGAGTGGGAGTGGGAGTGATCGGGAGTGTCAGTGGGAGTTGGATTGATCGGGAGTATCAGTGGGAGTCGGGCTGATCGGGAGTGTCAGTGGGAGTTGGGATGATCGGGAGTGTCAGTGGGAGTTGGATTGATCGGGAGTGTCAGTGGGAGTTGGATTGCTCGGGAGTGTCATTGGGAGTTGTGCTGATCGGGAGTGTCAGTGGGAGTTGGATTGATCGGGAGTGTCAATGGGAGTTGGATTGATTGGGAGTGTCAGTGGGAGTTGGATTGATCGGGAGTGTCAGTGGGAGTTGGATTGATCGGGAGTGTCAGTGGGACTTGGATTGATTGGGAGTGTCAGTGGGAGTTGGATTGATCGGGACTGTCAGTGGGAGTTGGATTGATCGGGAGTCTCAGTGGGAGGTTGATTGATCGGGTGTGTCAGTAGGAGTTGGATTGAGCAGGAGTGTCAGTGGGAGTTGGATTGATCGGGAGTGTCAGTGGGAGGTGGATTGATCGGGTGTCTCAGTGGGAGTTGGATTGTTCGTGAGTTTCAGTGGAAGTTGGATTGATCGGGAGTGTCAGCGGGAGTTGGATTGATCGGGAGTGTCAGTGCCAGTGGAATTGATCCGGAATGTCAATGGCAGTTGGATTGATCGAGAGTGTCGGAGGGAGTTGGGCTGATCGGGAGTGTCAGTGGGAGTTGGATAGATCAAGAGTGTCAGTGGGATTGATCGGGAGTGTCAGTGGGAGCTGGATTGATCAAGAGTGTCAGTGGGAGTTGGGCTGATCGGGAATGTCAGTGTGATTGATCGGGAGTGTCAGTGGGAGTTGGATTGATCGGCAGTGTCAGTGGGAGTTGGATTGATCGGGAGTGTCAGTGGGAGTTGGATTGATCTGGAGTGTCAGTGGGAGTTGTGCTGATCCGGAGTGACAGTGGGAGTTGGGTTGATCGGGAGTGTCAGTGGGAGTTGGATTGATCGGGAGTGTCAGTGGGAGTTGAATTGATCGGGGGTGTCAGTGGGAGTTGGATTGATCGGGAGTGTCAGTGGGAGTTGGATTGATCGGGAGTATCAGTGGGAGTTGGATAGATCGAGAGTGTCAGTGGGATTGATCGGGAGTGTCAGAGGGAGCTGGATTGATCAAGAGTGTCAGTGGGAGGTGGGCTGATTGGGAATGTCAGTGTGATTGATCGGGAGTGTCAGTGGGAGTTGGATTGATCGGGAGTGTCAGTGGGAGTTGGATTGATCGGGAGTGTCAGTGGGAGTTGGATTGATCTGGAGTGTCAGTGGGAGTTGTGCTGATCCGGAGTGTCAGTGGGAGTTGGATTGATCGGGAGTGTCAGTGGGAGTTGGATTGATCGGGAGTGTCTGTGGGAGTTGGATTGATCGGGAGTATCAGTTGGAGTTGGATTGATCGGGAGTGTCAGTAGGAGTTGGATTGATCGGGAGTGTGAGTGGGAGTAGGATTGATTGGGAGTGTCACTGGGAGTTAGATTGATCGGGATTGTCAGTGGGAGTAGGATTAATTGGGAGTGTCAGTGGGAGTTGGATTGATCGGGAGTGTCAGTGGGAGTTGGATTGATTGGGAGTGTCAGTGGGAGTTGGATTGATCGGGAGTGTCAGTGGGAGTAGGATTGATTGGGAGTGTCAGTGGGAGTTGGATTGATCGGGAGTGTGAGTGGGAGTGGGATTGATCGGGAGTGTCAGTGGGAGTTGGATTGATCGGGAGTGTCAGTGGGAGTTGGATTGTTCGGGGGTGTCAGTCGGAGTTGGATTTATCGGGAGTGTCAGTGGGATTGATCGGGATTGTCAGTGGGAGTTGTGCTGATCGGGAGTGTCAGTGGGAGTTCGGCTGATCGGGAGTGTCAGTGGTAGTTGGACTGATCGGGAGTGTCAGTGGGAGTTGGATTGATCGGGAGTGTCAGTGGGAGTTGTGCTGATCGGGGGGGTCAGTGGGAGTTGGATTGATCGGGAGTGTCAGTGGGAGTTGGATTGATCGGGAGTGTCAGTGGGAGTTGAATTGATCGGGGGTGTCAGTGGGAGTTGGATTGATCGGGAGTGTCAGTGGGAGTTGGATTGATCGGGAGTGTCAGTGGGAGTTGGATAGATCGAGAGTGTCAGTGGGATTGATCGGGAGTGTCAGAGGGAGCTGGATTGATCAAGAGTGTCAGTGGGAGGTGGGCTGATCGGGAATGTCAGTGTGATTGATCGGGAGTGTCAGTGGGAGTTGGATTGATCGGGAGTGTCAGTGGGAGTTGGATTGATCGGGAGTGTCAGTGGGAGTTGGATTGATCTGGAGTGTCAGTGGGAGTTGTGCTGATCCGGAGTGTCAGTGGGAGTTGGATTGATCGGGAGTGTCAGTGGGAGTTGGATTGATCGGGAATGTCTGTGGGAGTTGGATTGATCGGGAGTATCAGTTGGAGTTGGATTGATCGGGATTGTCAGTAGGAGTTGGATTGATCGGGAGTGTGAGTGGGAGTAGGATTGATTGGGAGTGTCATTGGGAGTTAGATTGATCGGGATTGTCAGTGGGAGTAGGATTAATTGGGAGTGTCAGTGGGAGTTGGATTGATCGGGAGTGTCAGTGGGAGTTGGATTGATTGGGAGTGTCAGTGGGAGTTGGATTGATCGGGAGTGTCAGTGGGAGTAGGATTGATTGGGAGTGTCAGTGGGACTTGGATTGATCGGGAGTGTGAGTGGGAGTGGGATTGATCGGGAGTGTCAGTGGGAGTTGGATTGATCGGGAGTGTCAGTGGGAGTTGGATTGTTCGGGAGTGTCAGTCGGAGTTGGATTGATCGGGAGTGTCAGTGGGATTGATCGGGATTGTCAGTGGGAGTTGTGCTGATCGGGAGTGTCAGTGGGAGTTCGGCTGATCGGGAGTGTCAGTGGTAGTTGGACTGATCGGGAGTGTCAGTGGGAGTTGGATTGATCGGGAGTGTCAGTGGGAGTTGTGCTGATCGGGGGGGTCAGTGGGAGTTGGATTGATCGGGAGTGTCAGTGGGAGTTGGATTGATCGGGAGTGTCATTGGGAGTTGTGCTGATCGGGAGTGTCCGTGGGAGTTGGATTGATCGGGAGTGTCAGTGGGAGTGGGAGTGATCGGGAGTGTCAGTGGGAGTTGGATTGATCGGGAGTATCAGTGGGAGTCGGGCTGATCGGGAGTGTCAGTGGGAGTTGGGATGATCGGGAGTGTCAGTGGGAGTTGGATTGATCGGGAGTGTCAGTGGGAGTTGGATTGATCGTGAGTGTCAGTGGGAGTTGGATTGATTGGGAGTGTCAGTGGGAGTTGGATTGATCGGGAGTGTCAGTGGGAGTTGGATTGATCGGGAGTGTCAGTGGGAGTTGGATTGATTGGGAGTGTCAGTGGGAGTTGGATTGATCGGGAGTGTCAGCGGGAGTTGGATTGATCGGGAGTGTCAGTGGGACTTGGATTGATTGGGAGTGTCAGTGGGAGTTGGATTGATCGGGACTGTCAGTGGGAGTTGGATTGATCGGGAGTCTCAGTGGGAGTTGGATTGATCGGGAGTGTCAGTGGGAGTTGGATTGATTGGGAGTGTCAGTGGGAGTTGGATTGATCGGGAGTGTCATTGGGAGTTGGATTGATCGGGAGTGTCAGTGGGACTTGGATTGATTGGGAGTGTCAGTGGGAGTTGGATTGATCGGGACTGTCAGTGGGAGTTGGATTGAGCAGGAGTGTCAGTGGGAGTTGGATTGATCGGGAGTGTCAGTGGGAGGTGGATTGATCGGGTGTCTCAGTGGAAGTTGGATTGATCGGGAGTGTCAGCGGGAGTTGGATTGATCGGGAGTGTCAGTGCCAGTGGAATTGATCCGGAATGTCAGTGGCAGTTGGATTGATCGAGAGTGTCAGTGGGAGTTGGATTGATCAGGAGTGTCAGTGGGAGTTGGGCTGATCGGGAGTGTCAGTGGGAGTTGGATAGATCGAGAGTGTCAGTGGGATTGATCGGGAGTGTCAGTGGGAGCTGGATTGATCAAGAGTGTCAGTGCGAGTTGGGCTGATCGGGAATGTCAGTGGGAGTTGGATTGATCGGGAGTGTCAGTGGGAGTTGGATTGATCGGGAGTGTCAGTGGGAGTTGGATTGATCGGCAGTGTCAGTGGGAGTTGGATTGATCGGGAGTGTCAGTGGGAGTTGGATTGATCTGGAGTGTCAGTGGGAGTTGTGCTGATCCGGAGTGTCAGTGGGAGTTGGGTTGATCGGGAGTGTCAGTGGGAGTTGGATTGATCGGGAGTGTCAGTGGGAGTTGAATTGATCGGGGGTGTCAGTGGGAGTTGGATTGATCGGGAGTGTCAGTGGGAGTTGGATTGATCGGGAGTATCAGTGGGAGTTGGATAGATCGAGAGTGTCAGTGGGATTGATCGGGAGTGTCAGAGGGAGCTGGATTGATCAAGAGTGTCAGTGGGAGGTGGGCTGATCGGGAATGTCAGTGTGATTGATCGGGAGTGTCAGTGGGAGTTGGATTGATCGGGAGTGTCAGTGGGAGTTGGATTGATCGGGAGTGTCAGTGGGAGTTGGATTGATCTGGAGTGTCAGTGGGAGTTGTGCTGATCCGGAGTGTCAGTGGGAGTTGGATTGATCGGGAGTGTCAGTGGGAGTTGGATTGATCGGGAGTGTCTGTGGGAGTTGGATTGATCGGGAGTATCAGTTGGAGTTGGATTGATCGGGAGTGTCAGTAGGAGTTGGATTGATCGGGAGTGTGAGTGGGAGTAGGATTGATTGGGAGTGTCACTGGGAGTTAGATTGATCGGGATTGTCAGTGGGAGTAGGATTAATTGGGAGTGTCAGTGGGAGTTGGATTGATCGGGAGTGTCAGTGGGAGTTGGATTGATTGGGAGTGTCAGTGGGAGTTGGATTGATCGGGAGTGTCAGTGGGAGTAGGATTGATTGGGAGTGTCAGTGGGAGTTGGATTGATCGGGGGGGTCAGTGGGATTGATCGGGATTGTCAGTGGGAGTTGTGCTGATCGGGAGTGTCAGTGGGAGTTCGGCTGATCGGGAATGTCAGTGGTAGTTGGACTGATCGGGAGTGTCAGTGGGAGTTGGATTGATCGGGAGTGTCAGTGGGAGTTGTGCTGATCGGGGGGGTCAGTGGGAGTTGGATTGATCGGTAGTGTCAGTGGGAGTTGGATTGATCGGGAGTGTCAGTGGGAGTTGAATTGATCGGGGGTGTCAGTGGGAGTTGGATTGATCGGGAGTGTCAGTGGGAGTTGGATTGATCGGGAGTGTCAGTGGGAGTTGGATAGATCGAGAGTGTCAGTGGGATTGATCGGGAGTGTCAGAGGGAGCTGGATTGATCAAGAGTGTCAGTGGGAGGTGGGCTGATCGGGAATGTCAGTGTGATTGATCGGGAGTGTCAGTGGGAGTTGGATTGATCGGGAGTGTCAGTGGGAGTTGGATTGATCGGGAGTGTCAGTGGGAGTTGGATTGATCTGGAGTGTCAGTGGGAGTTGTGCTGATCCGGAGTGTCAGTGGGAGTTGGATTGATCGGGAGTGTCAGTGGGAGTTGGATTGATCGGGAGTGTCTGTGGGAGTTGGATTGATCGGGAGTATCAGTTGGAGTTGGATTGATCGGGAGTGTCAGTAGGAGTTGGATTGATCGGGAGTGTGAGTGGGAGTAGGATTGATTGGGAGTGTCACTGGGAGTTAGATTGATCGGGATTGTCAGTGGGAGTAGGATTAATTGGGAGTGTCAGTGGGAGTTGGATTGATCGGGAGTGTCAGTGGGAGTTGGATTGATTGGGAGTGTCAGTGGGAGTTGGATTGATCGGGAGTGTCTGTGGGAGTAGGATTGATTGGGAGTGTCAGTGGGAGTTGGATTGATCGGGAGTGTGAGTGGGAGTGGGATTGATCGGGAATGTCAGAGGGAGTTGGATTGATCGGGAGTGTCAGTGGGAGTTGGATTGTTCGGGAGTGTCAGTCGGAGTTGGATTGATCGGGAGTGTCAGTGGGATTGATCGGGATTGTCAGTGGGAGTTGTGCTGATCGGGAGTGTCAGTGGGAGTTCGGCTGAACGGGAGTGTCAGTGGTAGTTGGACTGATCGGGAGTGTCAGTGGGAGTTGGATTGATCGGGAGTGTCAGTGGGAGTTGTGCTGATCGGGGGGGTCAGTGGGAGTTGGATTGATCGGGAGTGTCAGTGGGAGTTGGATTGATCGGGAGTGGGAGAGGGATTGATCGGGAGTGTCAGTGGGAGTTGGATTGATCGGGAGTGTCAGTGGGAGTTGGATTGATCGGGAGTGTCAGTGGGAGCAGGATTGATAGGGAGTGTCAGTGGGTGTTGGATTGATCGGGAGTGTGAGTGGGAGTGGGAGTGATCGGGAGTGTCAATGGGAGTTGGATTGATCGGGAGTATCAGTGGGAGTCGGGCTGATCGGGAGTGTCAGTGGGAGTTGGGTTGATCGGGAGTGTCAGTGGGAGTTGGATTGATCGGGAGTGTCAGTGGGAGTTGGATTGATCGGGAGTGTCATTGGGAGTTGTGCTGATCGGGAGTGTCCGTGGGAGTTGGATTGATCGGGAGTGTCAGTGGGAGTTGGATTGATTGGGAGTGTCAGTGGGAGTTGGATTGATCGGGAGTGTCAGTGGGAATTGGATTGATCGGGAGTGTCAGTGGGACTTGGATTGATTGGGAGTGTCAGTGGGAGATGGATTGATCGGGACTGTCATTGGGAGTTGGATTGATCGGGAGTCTCAGTGGGACTTGGATTGATCGGGTGTGTCAGTAGGAGTTGGATTGAGCAGGAGTGTCAGTGGGAGTTGGATTGTTCGGGAGTGTCAGTGGGAGGTGGATTGATCGGGTGTCTCAGTGGGAGTTGGATTGATCGTGAGTTTCAGTGGAAGTTGGATTGATCGGGAGTGTCAGTGGGAGTTGGATTGATCGGGAGTGTCAGCGGGAGTTGGATTGATCGGGAGTGTCAGTGCCAGTGGAATTGATCCGGAATGTCAGTGGCAGTTGGATTGATCGAGAGTGTCAGTGGGAGTTGGATTGATCAGGAGTGTCAGTGGGAGTTGGGCTGATCGGGAGTGTCAGTGGGAGTTGGATAGATCGAGAGTGTCAGTGGGATTGATCGGGAGTGTCAGTGGGAGCTGGATTGATCAAGAGTGTCAGTGGGAGTTGGGCTGATCGGGAATGTCAGTGTGATTGATCGGGAGTGTCAGTGGGAGTTGGATTGATCGGGAGTGTCAGTGGGAGTTGGATTGATCTGGAGTGTCAGTGGGAGTTGTGCTGATCCGGAGTGTCAGTGGGAGTTGGGTTGATCGGGAGTGTCAGTGGGAGTTGGATTGATCGGGAGTGTCAGTGGGAGTTGAATTGATCGGGGGTGTCAGTGGGAGTTGGATTGATCGGGAGTGTCAGTGGGAGTTGGATTGATAGGGAGTGTCAGTGGGAGTTGGATTGATCGGGAGTGTCAGTGGGAGTTGGATTGATCGGGAGTGTCATTGGGAATTGGATTGATCGGGTTTGTCAGTGGCAGTTGGATTGATCGGGAGTGTCAGTGGGAATTTGATTGATCGGGAGTGTCAGTGGGAGTTGGATTGAACGGGAGTGTCAGTGGGAGTTAGATTGATCGGGAGTGTCAGTGGGAGTTGTGCTGATCGGGAGTGTCAGTGGGAGTTGGATTGATCGGGAGCGTCAGTGGGAGTTGGATTTATCGGGTTTGTCAGTGGGAGTTGGATTGATCGGGAGTGTCAGTGGGGGTTGTATTGGTCGGGAGTGTCAGTGGGAGTTGGATTGATTGGGAGTGTCAGTGGGAGTTGGATTGATCGGGAGTGTCAGTAGGAGTTGGATTGATCGGGAGTGTCAGTGGGAGTTGGATTGTTCGGGAGGGTCCGTCGGAGTTTTGCTGATCGGGAGTGTCAGTGGGAGTAGGTTTGATCGGGAGTGTCAGTGGGAGTTAGATTGATCGGGAGTGTCAGTGGGAGTAGGATTGATTGGGTGTGTCAGTGGGATTTGGATTAATCGGGAGTGTCAGTGGGAGTTGTGCTGATCGGGGGGGTCAGTGGGAGTTGGATTGATCGGGAGTGTCAGTGGGAGTTGGATTGATCGGGAGTGGGAGTGGGATTGATCGGGAGTGTCAGTGGGAGTTGGATTGATCGGGAGTGTCAGTGGGAGTTGGATTGATCGGGAGTGTCATTGGGAGTAGGATTGATAGGGAGTGTCAGTGGGAGTTGGATTGATCGGGAGTGTGAGTGGGAGTGATCGGGAGTGTCAGTGGGAGTTGGATTGATCGGGAGTATCAGTGGGAGTTGGGCTGATCGGGAGTGTCAGTGGGAGTTGGGTTGATCGGGGGTGTGAGTGGGAGTGATCGGGAGTGCCAGTGGGAGTTGGATTGATCGGGAGTGTGAGTGGGAGTAGGATTGATTGGTAGTGTCAGTGGGAGTTAGATTGATCGGGAGTGTCAGTGGGAGTAGGATTAATTGGGAGTGTCAGTGGGAGTTGGATTGATCGGGAGTGTCAGTGGGAGTTGGATTGATCGGGAGTGTGAGTGGGAGTGGGATTGATTGGGAGTGTCAGTGGGAGTTAGATTGATCGGGTGTGTCAGTGGGAGTAGGATTAATTGGGAGTGTCAGTGGGAGTTGGATTGATCGGGAGTGCCAGTGGGAGTTGGATTGATTGGGAGTGTCAGTGGGAGTTGGATTGATCGGGAGTGTGAGTGGGAGTGGGATTGATCGGGAGTGTCAGTGGGAGTTGTATTGATCGGGAGTGTCAGTGGGAGTTGGATTGTTCGGGAGTGTCAGTCGGAGTTGGATTGATCGGGAGTGTCAGTGGGATTGATCGGGATTGTCAGTGGGAGTTGTGCTGATCGGGAGTGTCAGTGGGAGTTCGGCTGATCGGGAGTGTCAGTGGGAGTTGGACTGATCGGGAGTGTCAGTGGGAGTTGGATTGATCGGGAGTGTCAGTGGGAGTTGTGCTGATCGTGAGTGTCAGTGGGAGTTGGATTGATCGGGAGTGTCAGTGGGCGTAGGATTGATTGGGAGTGTCAGTGGGAGTTGGATTGATCGGGAGTGTCAGTGGGAGTTGGATTGATTGGGAGTGTCAGTGGGAGTTGGATTGATCGGGAGTGTCAGTGGGAGTCGGATTGATTGGGAGTGTCAGTGGGAGTTGGATTGATCGGAAGTTTGAGTGGGAGTGGGATTGATCGAGAGTGTCAGTGGGAGTTGGATTGATCGGGAGTGTCAGTGGGAGTTGGATTGTTCGGTAGTGTCAGTGGGAGTTGGATTGATCGGGAGTGTCTGTGGGATTGATCGGGAGTGTCTGTGCGAGTTGTGCTGATCGGGAGTGTCAGTGGGTGTTCGGCTAATCGGGAGTGTCAGTGGGAGTTGGATTGATCGGGAGTGTCAGTGGGAGTTGGATTGATCGGGAGTGTCAGCGGGAGTTGGATTGATCGGGAGTGTCAGTGCCAGTGGAATTGATCCGGAATGTCAGTGGCAGTTGGATTGATCGAGAGTGTCAGTGGGAGTTGGATTGATCAGGAGTGTCAGTGGGAGTTGGGCTGATCGGGAGTGTCAGTGGGAGTTGGATAGATCGAGAGTGTCAGTGGGATTGATCGGGAGTGTCAGTGGGAGCTGGATTGATCAAGAGTGTCAGTGCGAGTTGGGCTGATCGGGAATGTCAGTGGGAGTTGGATTGATCGGGAGTGTCAGTGGGAGTTGGATTGATCGGGAGTGTCAGTGGGAGTTGGATTGATCGGCAGTGTCAGTGGGAGTTGGATTGATCGGGAGTGTCAGTGGGAGTTAGATTGATCTGGAGTGTCAGTGGGAGTTGTGCTGATCCGGAGTGTCAGTGGGAGTTGGGTTGATCGGGAGTGTCAGTGGGAGTTGGATTGATCGGGAGTGTCAGTGGGAGTTGAATTGATCGGGGGTGTCAGTGGGAGTTGGATTGATCGGGAGTGTCAGTGGGAGTTGGATTGATCGGAAGTATCAGTGGGAGTTGGATAGATCGAGAGTGTCAGTGGGATTGATCGGGAGTGTCAGAGGGAGCTGGATTGATCAAGAGTGTCAGTGGGAGGTGGGCTGATCGGGAATGTCAGTGTGATTGATCGGGAGTGTCAGTGGGAGTTGGATTGATCGGGAGTGTCAGTGGGAGTTGGATTGATCGGGAGTGTCAGTGGGAGTTGGAATGATCGGGAGTGTCAGTGGGAGTTGTGCTGATCCGGAGTGTCAGTGGGAGTTGGATTGATCGGGAGTGTCAGTGGGAGTTGGATTGATCGGGAGTGTCTGTGGGAGTTGGATTGATCGGGAGTATCAGTTGGAGTTGGATTGATCGGGAGTGTCAGTAGGAGTTGGATTGATCGGGAGTGTGAGTGGGAGTAGGATTGATTGGGAGTGTCACTGGGAGTTAGATTGATCGGGATTGTCAGTGGGAGTAGGATTAATTGCTGGTGTCAGTGGGAGTTGGATTGATCGGGAGTGTCAGTGGGAGTTGGATTGATTGGGAGTGTCAGTGGGAGTTGGATTGATCGGGAGTGTCAGTGGGAGTAGGATTGATTGGGAGTGTCAGTGGGAGTTGGATTGATCGGGGGGGTCAGTGGGATTGATCGGGATTGTCAGTGGGAGTTGTGCTGATCGGGAGTGTCAGTGGGAGTTCGGCTGATCGGGAGTGTCAGTGGTAGTTGGACTGATCGGGAGTGTCAGTGGGAGTTGGATTGATCGGGAGTGTCAGTGGGAGTTGTGCTGATCGGGGGGGTCAGTGGGAGTTGGATTGATCGGGAGTATCAGTGGGAGTTGGATTGATCGGGAGTGTCAGTGGGAGTTGAATTGATCAGGGGTGTCAGTGGGAGTTGGATTGATCGGGAGTGTCAGTGGGAGTTGGATTGATCGGGAGTGTCAGTGGGAGTTGGATAGATCGAGAGTGTCAGTGGGATTGATCGGGAGTGTCAGAGGGAGCTGGATTGATCAAGAGTGTCAGTGGGAGGTGGGCTGATCGGGAATGTCAGTGTGATTGATCGGGAGTGTCAGTGGGAGTTGGATTGATCGGGAGTGTCAGTGGGAGTTGGATTGATCGGGAGTGTCAGTGGGAGTAGGATTGATCTGGAGTGTCAGTGGGAGTTGTGCTGATCCGGAGTGTCAGTGGGAGTTGGATTGATCGGGAGTGTCAGTGGGAGTTGGATTGATCGGGAGTGTCTGTGGGAGTTGGATTGATCGGGAGTATCAGTTGGAGTTGGATTGATCGGGAGTGTCAGTAGGAGTTGGATTGATCGGGAGTGTGAGTGGGAGTAGGATTGATTGGGAGTGTCACTGGGAGTTAGATTGATCGGGATTGTCAGTGGGAGTAGGATTAATTGGGAGTGTCAGTGGGAGTTGGATTGATCGGGAGTGTCAGTGGGAGTTGGATTGATTGGGAGTGTCAGTGGGAGTTGGATTGATCGGGAGTGTCAGTGGGAGTAGGATTGATTGGGAGTGTCAGTGGGAGTTGGATTGATCGGGAGTGTGAGTGGGAGTGGGATTGATCGGGAATGTCAGTGGGAGTTGGATTGATCGGGAGTGTCAGTGGGAGTTTGATTGTTCGGGAGTGTCAGTCGGAGTTGGATTGATCGGGAGTGTCAGTGGGATTGATCGGGATTGTCAGTGGGAGTTGTGCTGATCGGGAGTGTCAGTGGGAGTTCGGCTGAACGGGAGTGTCAGTGGTAGTTGGACTGATCGGGAGTGTCAGTGGGAGTTGGATTGATCGGGAGTGTCAGTGGGAGTTGTGCTGATCGGGGGGGTCAGTGGGAGTTGGATTGATCGGGAGTGTCAGTGGGAGTTGGATTGATCGGGAGTGGGAGAGGGATTGATCGGGAGTGTCAGTGGGAGTTGGATTGATCGGGAGTGTCAGTGGGAGTTGGATTGATCGGGAGTGTCAGTGGGAGCAGGATTGATAGGGAGTGTCAGTGGGTGTTGGATTGATCGGGAGTGTGAGTGGGAGTGGGAGTGATCGGGAGTGTCAATGGGAGTTGGATTGATCGGGAGTATCAGTGGGAGTCGGGCTGATCGGGAGTGTCAGTGGGAGTTGGGTTGATCGGGAGTGTCAGTGGGAGTTGGATTGATCGGGAGTGTCAGTGGGAGTTGGATTGATCGGGAGTGTCATTGGGAGTTGTGCTGATCGGGAGTGTCCGTGGGAGTTGGATTGATCGGGAGTGTCAGTGGGAGTTGGATTGATTGGGAGTGTCAGTGGGAGTTGGATTGATCGGGAGTGTCAGTGGGAATTGGATTGATCGGGAGTGTCAGTGGGACTTGGATTGATTGGGAGTGTCAGTGGGAGATGGATTGATCGGGACTGTCATTGGGAGTTGGATTGATCGGGAGTCTCAGTGGGACTTGGATTGATCGGGTGTGTCAGTAGGAGTTGGATTGAGCAGGAGTGTCAGTGGGAGTTGGATTGTTCGGGAGTGTCAGTGGGAGGTGGATTGATCGGGTGTCTCAGTGGGAGTTGGATTGTTCGTGAGTTTCAGTGGAAGTTGGATTGATCGGGAGTGTCAGTGGGAGTTGGATTGAGCGGGAGTGTCAGCGGGAGTTGGATTGATCGGGAGTGTCAGTGCCAGTGGAATTGATCCGGAATGTCAGTGGCAGTTGGATTGATCGAGAGTGTCAGTGGGAGTTGGATTGATCAGGAGTGTCAGTGGGAGTTGGGCTGATCGGGAGTGTCAGTGGGAGTTGGATAGATCGAGAGTGTCAGTGGGATTGATCGGGAGTGTCAGTGGGAGCTGGATTGATCAAGAGTGTCAGTCGGAGTTGGGCTGATCGGGAATGTCAGTGTGATTGATCGGGAGTGTCAGTGGGAGTTGGATTGATCGGGAGTGTCAGTGGGAGTTGGATTGAACGGGAGTGTCAGTGGGAGTTGGATTGATCTGGAGTGTCAGTGGGAGTTGTGCTGATCCGGAGTGTCAGTGGGAGTTGGGTTGATCGGGAGTGTCAGTGGGAGTTGGATTGATCGGGAGTGTCAGTGGGAGTTGAATTGATCGGGGGTGTCAGTGGGAGTTGGATTGATCGGGAGTGTCAGTGGGAGTTGGATTGATCGGGAGTGTCAGTGGGAGTTGGATTGATCGGGAGTGTCAGTGGGAGTTGGATTGATCGGGAGTGTCATTGGGAATTGGATTGATCGGGTTTGTCAGTGGCAGTTGGATTGATCGGGAGTGTCAGTGGGAATTTGATTGATCGGGAGTGTCAGTGGGAGTTGGATTGAACGGGAGTGTCAGTGGGAGTTGGATTGATCGGGAGTGTCAGTGGGAGTTGTGCTGATCGGGAGTGTCAGTGGGAGTTGGATTGATCGGGAGCGTCAGTGGGAGTTGGATTTATCGGGTTTGTCAGTGGGAGTTGGATTGATCGGGAGTGTCAGTGGGGGTTGTATTGGTCGGGAGTGTCAGTGGGAGTTGGATTGATTGGGAGTGTCAGTGGGAGTTGGATTGATCGGGAGTGTCAGTAGGAGTTGGATTGATCGGGAGTGTCAGTGGGAGTTGGATTGTTCGGGAGGGTCCGTCGGAGTTTTGCTGATCGGGAGTGTCAGTGGGAGTAGGTTTGATCGGGAGTGTCAGTGGGAGTTAGATTGATCGGGAGTGTCAGTGGGAGTAGGATTGATTGGGTGTGTCAGTGGGATTTGGATTAATCGGGAGTGTCAGTGGGAGTTGTGCTGATCGGGGGGGTCAGTGGGAGTTGGATTGATCGGGAGTGTCAGTGGGAGTTGGATTGATCGGGAGTGGGAGTGGGATTGATCGGGAGTGTCAGTGGGAGTTGGATTGATCGGGAGTGTCAGTGGGAGTTGGATTGATCGGGAGTGTCATTGGGAGTAGGATTGATAGGGAGTGTCAGTGGGAGTTGGATTGATCGGGAGTGTGAGTGGGAGTGATCGGGAGTGTCAGTGGGAGTTGGATTGATCGGGAGTATCAGTGGGAGTTGGGCTGATCGGGAGTGTCAGTGGGAGTTGGGTTGATCGGGGGTGTGAGTGGGAGTGATCGGGAGTGCCAGTGGGAGTTGGATTGATCGGGAGTGTGAGTGGGAGTAGGATTGATTGGTAGTGTCAGTGGGAGTTAGATTGATCGGGAGTGTCAGTGGGAGTAGGATTAATTGGGAGTGTCAGTGGGAGTTGGATTGATCGGGAGTGTCAGTGGGAGTTGGATTGATCGGGAGTGTGAGTGGGAGTGGGATTGATTGGGAGTGTCAGTGGGAGTTAGATTGATCGGGTGTGTCAGTGGGAGTAGGATTAATTGGGAGTGTCAGTGGGAGTTGGATTGATCGGGAGTGCCAGTGGGAGTTGGATTGATTGGGAGTGTCAGTGGGAGTTGGATTGATCGGGAGTGTGAGTGGGAGTGGGATTGATCGGGAGTGTCAGTGGGAGTTGTATTGATCGGGAGTGTCAGTGGGAGTTGGATTGTTCGGGAGTGTCAGTCGGAGTTGGATTGATCGGGAGTGTCAGTGGGATTGATCGGGATTGTCAGAGGGAGTTGTGCTGATCGGGAGTGTCAGTGGGAGTTCGGCTGATCGGGAGTGTCAGTGGGAGTTGGACTGATCGGGAGTGTCAGTGGGAGTTGGATTGATCGGGAGTGTCAGTGGGAGTTGTGCTGATCGTGAGTGTCAGTGGGAGTTGGATTGATCGGGAGTGTCAGTGGGCGTAGGATTGATTGGGAGTGTCAGTGGGAGTTGGATTGATCGGGAGTGTCAGTGGGAGTTGGATTGATTGGGAGTGTCAGTGGGAGTTGGATTGATCGGGAGTGTCAGTGGGAGTCGGATTGATTGGGAGTGTCAGTGGGAGTTGGATTGATCGGAAGTTTGAGTGGGAGTGGGATTGATCGAGAGTGTCAGTGGGAGTTGGATTGATCGGGAGTGTCAGTGGGAGTTGGATTGTTCGGTAGTGTCAGTGGGAGTTGGATTGATCGGGAGTGTCTGTGGGATTGATCGGGAGTGTCTGTGCGAGTTGTGCTGATCGGGAGTGTCAGTGGGTGTTCGGCTAATCGGGAGTGTCAGTGGGAGTTGGATTGATCGGGAGTGTCAGTGGGAGTTGGATTGATCGGGAGTGTCAGTGGGAGTTGGATTGATCGGGAGTGTCAGTGGGAGTTGGATTGATTGGGAGTGTCAGTGGGAGTTGGATTGATCTGGAGTGTCAGTGGGAGTGGGATTCATCGGGAGCGTCAGTGGGAGTTGGATTGATCGGGAGTGTCAGTGGGAGTTGGTTTGATCGGGAGTGTCAATGGGAGTTGTGCTGATCGGGAGTGTCAGTGGGAGTTGGATTGATCGGGAGTGTCAGTGGGAGTTTGATTGATAGGGAGTGTCAATGGGAGTTGTGCTGATTGGGAGTCTCAGTGGGTGTTGGATTGATCGGGAGTGTCAGTGAGAGTGGGATTGATCGGGAGTGTCAGTGAGAGTGGGATTGATCGGGACTGTCAGTGGGAGTTGGATTGATCGGGAGTGTCAATGGGAGTTGTGCTGATTGGGAGTCTCAGTGGGTGTTGGATTGATCGGGAGTGTCAGTGGGAGTTGGATTGATCGGGCGTGTCAGTGGGAGTTGGATTGCTCGGGACTGTCAGTGGGAGTTGGATTGATCGGGCGTGTCAGTGGGAGTTGGATTGCTCGGGGCTGTCAGTGGGAGTTGGATTGATCGGGAGTTTCAGTGGGAGTTGGATTGATCGGGAGTGTCAATGGGAGTTGTGCTGATCGGGAGTGTCAGTGGGAGTTGGATTGATCGGGAGTGTCAGTGGGAGTTTGATTGATAGGGAGTGTCAGTGTGAGTTGAATTGATCGGGAGTGTCAGTGGGAGTTGGATTGATCGGGAGCATCAGTGGGAGTTGGGCTGATCGGGAGTGTCAGTGGGAGTTGGGTTGATCGGGGGTGTGAGTGGGAGTGATCGGGATTGTCAGTGGGAGTTGGATTGATCGGGAGTGTGAGTGGGTGCGATCGGGAGTGTCAGTGGGAGTTGGATTGATCGGGAGTGTGAGTGGGAGTGGGAGTGATCGGGAGTGTCAGTGGGAGTTGGATTGATCGGGAGTGTCAGTGGGAGTTTGGCTGATCGGGAGTGTCAGTGGGAGTTGGGCTGATCGGGAGTGTCAGTGGGAGTTGGATTGATCGGGAGTGTCAGTGGGAGTTGGATTGATCTGGAGTGTCATTGGGAGTTGTGCTGATCCGGAGTGTCCGTGGGAGTTGGATTGATCGGGAGTGTCAGTGGGAGTTGGATTGATTGGGAGTGTCAGTGGGAGTTGGATTGATCGGGAGTGTCAGTGGGAGTTGGATTGATCGGGAGTCTCAGTGGGAGGTGGATTGATCGGGTGTGTCAGTGGGAGTTGGATTGATAGGGAGTGTTAGTGGGAGGTGGATTGATCGGGTGTGTCAGTGGGAGTTGAATTGATCGTGAGTTTCAGTGGAAGTTGGATTGATCGGGAGTGTCAGTGGGAGTTGGATTGATCGGGAGTGTCAGTGGGAGTTTGATTGATAGGGAGTGTCAGTGAGAGTGGGATTGATCGGGACTGTCAGTGGGAGTTGGATTGATCGGGAGTGTCAATGGGAGTTGTGCTGATTGGGAGTCTCAGTGGGTGTTGGATTGATCGCGAGTGTCAGTGAGAGTGGGATTGATCGGGAGTGTCAGTGGGAGTTGGATTGATCGGGAGTGTCAGTGGGAGTTGGATTGATCGGGCGTGTCAGTGGGAGTTGGATTGCTCGGGACTGTCAGTGGGAGTTGGATTGATCGGGAGTGTCAGTGGGAGTTGGATTGACCGGGAGTGTCAGTGGGAGTTGGATTGATCGGGAGTGTCAGTGGGAGTTGGATTGATCGGGAGTGTCAGTGGGAGTTGGATTGATCGTGTGTGTCAGTGTGAGTTGGATTGATTGGGAGTGTCAGTGGGAGTTGGATTGATCGGGAGTGTGAGTGGGAGTGGGATTGATCGAGAGTGTCAGTGGGAGTTGGATTGACCGGGAGTGTCAGTGGGAGTTGGATTGTTCGGGAGTGTCAGTGGGAGTTGGATTGATCGGGAGTGTCTGTGGGATTGATCGGGAGTGTCTGTGGGAGTTGTGCTGATCGGGAGTGTCAGTGGGAGTTCGGCTGATCGGGAGTGTCACTGGGAGTTGGATTGATCGGGAGTGTCAGTGGGAGTTGGATTGATCGGGAGCGTCAGTGGGAGTTGGATTGATCGGGAGTGTCAGTGGGAGTTGGATTGATTGGGAGTGTCAGTGGGAGTTGGATTGATCGGGAGTGTCAGTGGGAGTTGGATTGATCGGGAGTGTCAATGGGAGTTGTGCTGATGGGGAGTGTCAATGGGAGTTGTGCTGATTGGGAGTCTCAGTGGTTGTTGGATTGATCGGGAGTGTCAGTGAGAGTGGGAATGATCGGGAGTGTCAGTGGGAGTTGGATTGATCGGGAGTGTCAGTGGGAGTTGGATTGATCGGGCGTGTCAGTGGGAGTTGGATTGCTCGGGACTGTCAGTGGGAGTTGGATTGATCGGGAGTGTTAGTGGGAGTTGGATTGATCGGGAGTCTCAGTGGGAGTTGTGCTGATCGGGAGTCTCAGTGGTTGTTGGATTGATCGGGAGTGTCAGTGAGAGTGGGAATGATCGGGAGTGTCAGTGGGAGTTGGATTGATCGGGAGTGTCAGTGGGAGTTGGATTGATCGGGCGTGTCAGTGGGAGTTGGATTGCTCGGGACTGTCAGTGGGAGTTGGATTGATCGGGAGTGTTAGTGGGAGTTGGATTGATCGGGAGTGTCAATGGGAGTTGTGCTGATCGGGAGTGTCAGTGGGAGTTGGATTGATCGGGAGTGTCAGTGGGAGTTGTGCTGATTGGGAGTCTCAGTGGTTGTTGGATTGATCGGGAGTGTCAGTGAGAGTGGGAATGATCGGGAGTGTCAGTGGGAGTTGGATTGATCGGGAGTGTCAGTGGGAGTTGGATTGATCGGGCGTGTCAGTGGGAGTTGGATTGCTCGGGACTGTCAGTGGGAGTTGGATTGATCGGGAGTGTTAGTGGGAGTTGGATTGATCGGGAGTGTCAATGGGAGTTGTGCTGATCGGGAGTGTCAGTGGGAGTTGGATTGATCGGGAGTGTCAGTGGGAGTTTGATTGATAGGGAGTGTCAGTGTGAGTTGGATTGATCGGGATTGTCAGTGGGAGTTGTATTGATCGGGAGTGTCAGTGGGAGTCGGATTGATCGGGCATGTCAGTGGGAGTTGGATTGATCGGGTGTGTCAGTGGGAGTTGGATTGATCGGGAGTGTCAGTGGGAGTTTGATTGATCGGGAGTGTCAATGGGAGTTGGATTGATCGAGAGTGTCAATGGGAGTAGGATTGATCGGGAGTGCCCGTGGGAGTTGGATTGATCGGGAGTGTTAGTGGGAGTTGGATTGATCGGGAGTGTCAATGGGAGTTGTGCTGATCGGGAGTGTCAGTGGGAGTTGGATTGATCGGGAGTGTCAGTGGGAGTTTGATTGATAGGGAGTGTCAGTGTGAGTTGGATTGATCGGGAGTGTCAGTGGGAGTTGTATTGATCGGGAGTGTCAGTGGGAGTTGGATTGATCGGGCATGTCAGTGGGAGTTGGATTGATCGGGTGTGTCAGTGGGAGTTGGATTGATCGGGAGTGTCAGTGGGAGTTTGATTGATCGGGAGTGTCAATGGGAGTTGGATTGATCGGGAGTGTCAATGGGAGTAGGATTGATCGGGAGTGCCCGTGGGAGTTGGATTTATCGGGAGTGTCAGTGGGAGTTGGATTGATCGGGAGTGTCAATGGGACTAGGATTGATCGGGAGTGCCCGTGGGAGTTGGATTTATCGGGAGTGTCAGTGGGAGTTGGATTGATCGGGAGTGTCAGTGGGTGTTGGATTGATCGGGAGTGCCCGTGGGAGTTGGATTTATTGGGAGTGTCAGTGGGAGTTGGATTGATCGGGAGTGTCAGTGGGAGTTGGATTGATCAGGAGTGTCAATGGGAGTAGGATTGATCGGGAGTGTCAGTGGGTGTTGGATTGATCGGGAGTGTCAGTGGGATTTGGACTGATCGGGAGTGTCAGTGGGAGTTGGATTGATCGGGAGTGTCAGTGGGAGTTGTGCTGATCGTGAGTGTCAGTGGGAGTTGGATTGATCGGGAGTGTCAGTGGGCGTAGGATTGATTGGGAGTGTCAGTGGGAGTTGGATTGATCGGGAGTGTTAGTGGGAGTTGGATTGATCGGGAGTGTCAATGGGAGTTGTGCTGATCGGGAGTGTCAGTGGGAGTTGGATTGATCGGGAGTGTCAGTGGGAGTTTGATTGATAGGGAGTGTCAGTGTGAGTTGGATTGATCGGGAGTGTCAGTGGGAGTTGTATTGATCGGGAGTGTCAGTGGGTGTTGGATTGATCGGGCATGTCAGTGGGAGTTGGATTGATCGGGTGTGTCAGTGGGAGTTGGATTGATCGGGAGTGTCAGTGGGAGTTTGATTGATCGGGAGTGTCAATGGGAGTTGGATTGATCGGGAGGGTCAATGGGAGTAGGATTGATCGGGAGTGCCCGTGGGAGTTGGATTTATCGGGAGTGTCATTGGGAGTTGGATTGATCGGGAGTGTCAATGGGAGTAGGATTGATCGGGAGTGCCCGTGGGAGTTGGATTTATCGGGAGTGTCAGTGGGAGTTGGATTGATCGGGAGTGTCAGTGGGTGTTGGATTGATCGGGAGTGCCTGAGTGAGTTGGATTTATTGGGAGTGTCAGTGGGAGTTGGATTGATCGGGAGTGTCAGTGGGAGTTGGATTGATCAGGAGTGTCAATGGGAGTAGGATTGATCGGGAGTGTCAGTGGGTGTTGGATTGATCGGGAGTGTCAGTGGGATTTGGACTGATCGGGAGTGTCAGTGGGAGTTGGATTGATCGGGAGTGTCAGTGGGAGTTGTGCTGATCGTGAGTGTCAGTGGGAGTTGGATTGATCGGGAGTGTCAGTGGGCGTAGGATTGATTGGGAGTGTCAGTGGGAGTTGGATTGATCGGGAGTGTCAGTGGGAGTTGGATTGATTGGGAGTGTCAGTGGGAGTTGGATTAATCGGGAGTGTCAGTGGGAGTAGGATTGATCGAGAGTGTCAGTGGGAGTTGGATTGATCGGGAGTGTCAGTGGGAGTTGGATTGTTCGGGAGTGTCAGTGGGAGTTGGATCGATCGGGAGTGTCTGTGGGATTGATCGGGTGTGTCTGTGGGAGTTGTGCTGATTGGGAGTGTCAGTGGGTGTTCGGCTAATCAGGAGTGTCAGTGGGAGTTGGATTGATCGAGAGTGTCAGTGGGAGTTGGATTGATCGGGAGTGTCAGTGGGAGTTGGATTGATCGGGAGTGTCAGTGGGAGTTGGATTGATTGGGAGTGTCAGTGGGAGTTGGATTGATCTGGAGTGTCAGTGGGAGTGGGATTCATCGGGAGCGTCAGTGGGAGTTGGATTGATCGGGAGTGTCAGTGGGAGTTGGTTTGATCGGGAGTGTCAATGGGAGTTGTGCTGATCGGGAGTGTCAGTGGGAGTTGGATTGATCGGGAGTGTCAGTGGGAGTTGGATTGATCGGGCGTGTCAGTGGGAGTTGGATTGCTCGGGACTGTCAGTGGGAGTTGGATTGATCGGGAGTGTCAGTGGGAGTTGGATTGACCGGGAGTGTCAGTGGGAGTTGGATTGATCGGGAGTGTCAGTGGGAGATGGATTGATCGGGAGTGTCAGTGGGAGTTGGATTGATCGGGTGTGTCAGTGTGAGTTGGATTGATTGGGAGTGTCAGTGGGAGTTGGATTGATCGGGAGTGTGAGTGGGAGTGGGATTGATCGAGAGTGTCAGTGGGAGTTGGATTGACCGGGAGTGTCAGTGGGAGTTGGATTGTTCGGGAGTGTCAGTGGGAGTTGGATTGATCGGGAGTGTCTGTGGGATTGATCGGGAGTGTCTGTGGGAGTTGTGCTGATCGGGAGTGTCAGTGGGAGTTCGGCTGATCGGGAGTGTCACTGGGAGTTGGATTGATCGGGAGTGTCAGTGGGAGTTGGATTGATCGGGAGCGTCAGTGGGAGTTGGATTGATCGGGAGTGTCAGTGGGAGTTGGATTGATTGGGAGTGTCAGTGGGAGTTGGATTGATCGGGAGTGTCAGTGGGAGGTGGATTGATCGGGAGTGTCAATGGGAGTTGTGCTGATCGGGAGTGTCAGTGGGAGTTGGATTGATCGGGAGTGTCAGTGGGAGTTTGATTGATAGGGAGTGTCAGTGAGAGTGGGATTGATCGGGACTGTCAGTGGGAGTTGGATTGATCGGGAGTGTCAATGGGAGTTGTGCTGATTGGGAGTCTCAGTGGTTGTTGGATTGATCGGGAGTGTCAGTGAGAGTGGGATTGATCGGGAGTGTCAGTGGGAGTTGGATTGATCGGGAGTGTCAGTGGAAGTTGGATTGATCGGGCGTGTCAGTGGGAGTTGGATTGCTCGGGACTGTCAGTGGGAGTTGGATTGATCGGGAGTGTCAGTGGGAGTTGGATTGATCGGGAGTGTCAATGGGAGTTGTGCTGATCGGGAGTGTCAGTGGGAGTTGGATTGATCGGGAGTGTCAGTGGGAGTTTGATTGATAGGGAGTGTCAGTGGGAGTTGTATTGATCGGGAGTGTCAGTGGGAGTTGGATTGATCGGGCATGTCAGTGGGAGTTGGATTGATCGGGTGTGTCAGTGGGAGTTGGATTGATCGGGAGTGTCAGTGGGAGTTTGATTGATCGGGAGTGTCAATGGGAGTTGGATTGATCGGGAGTGTCAATGGGAGTAGGATTGATCGGGAGTGCCCGTGGGAGTTGGATTTATCGGGAGTGTCAGTGGGAGTTGGATTGATCGGGAGTGTCAATGGGAGTAGGATTGATCGGGAGTGCCCGTGGGAGTTGGATTTATCGGGAGTGTCAGTGGGAGTTGGATTGATCGGGAGTGTCAGTGGGTGTTGGATTGATCGGGAGTGCCCGTGGGAGTTGGATTTATTGGGAGTCTCAGTGGGAGTTGGATTGATCGGGAGGGTCAGTGGGAGTTGGATTGATCGGGAGTGTCAATGGGAGTAGGATTGATCGGGAGTGTCAGTGGGTGTTGGATTGAACGGGAGTGTCAGTGGGCGTAGGATTGATTGGGAGTGTCAGTGGGAGTTGGATTGATCGGGAGTGTCAGTGGGAGTTGGATTGATTGGGAGTGTCAGTGGGAGTTGGATTAATCGGGAGTGTCAGTGGGAGTAGGATTGATCGAGAGTGTCAGTGGGAGTTGGATTGATCGGGAGTGTCAGTGGGAGTTGGATTGTTCGGGAGTGTCAGTGGGAGTTGGATTGATCGGGAGTGTCTGTGGGATTGATCGGGAGTGTCTGTGGGAGTTGTGCTGATCGGGAGTGTCAGTGGGTGTTCGGCTAATCAGGAGTGTCAGTGGGAGTTGGATTGATCGAGAGTGTCAGTGGGAGTTGGATTGATCGGGAGTGTGAGTGGGAGTTGGATTGATCGGGAGTGTCAGTGGGAGTTGGATTGATTGGGAGTGTCAGTGGGAGTTGGATTGATCTGGAGTGTCAGTGGGAGTGGGATTCATCGGGAGCGTCAGTGGGAGTTGGATTGATCGGGAGTGTCAGTGGGAGTTGGTTTGATCGGGAGTGTCAATGGGAGTTGTGCTGATCGGGAGTGTCAGTGGGAGTTGGATTGATCGGGAGTGTCAGTGGGAGTTTGATTGATAGGGAGTGTCAATGGGAGTTGTGCTGATTGGGAGTCTCAGTGGGTGTTGGATTGATCGGGAGTGTCAGTGAGAGTGGGATTGATCGGGACTGTCAGTGGGAGTTGGATAGATCGGGAGTGTCAATGGGAGTTGTGCTGATTGGGAGTCTCAGTGGGTGTTGGATTGATCGGGAGTGTCAGTGAGAGTGGGATTGATCGGGAGTGTCAGTGGGAGTTGGATTGATCGGGAGTGTCAGTGGGAGTTGGATTGATCGGGCGTGTCAGTGGGAGTTGGATTGCTCGGGACTGTCAGTGGGAGTTGGATTGATCGGGAGTGTCAGTGGGAGTTGGATTGATCGGGAGTGTCAATGGGAGTTGTGCTGATCGGGAGTGTCAGTGTGAGTTGGATTGATCGGGAGTGTCAGTGGGAGTTTGATTGATAGGGAGTGTCAGTGTGAGTTGAATTGATCGGGAGTGTCAGTGGGAGTTGGATTGATCGGGAGTATCAGTGGGAGTTGGGCTGATCGGGAGTGTCAGTGGGAGTTGGGTTGATCGGGGGTGTGAGTGGGAGTGATCGGGAGTGTCAGTGGGAGTTGGATTGATCGGGAGTGTGAGTGGGTGTGATCGAGAGTATCAGTGGGAGTTGGATTGATCGGGAGTGTGAGTGGGAGTGATCGGGAGTGTCAGTGGGAGTTGGACTGATCGGGAGTGTCAGTGGGAGTTTGGCTGATCGGGAGTGTCAGTGGGAGTTGGGCTGATCGGGAGTGTCAGTGGGAGTTGGATTGATCGGGAGTGTCAGTGGCAGTTGGATTGATCGGGAGTGTCATTGGGAGTTGTGCTGATCGGGAATGTCCGTGGGAGTTGGATTGATCGGGAGTGTCAGTGGGAGTTGGATTGATCGGGAGTGTCAGTGGGAGTTGGATTGATCGGGAGTGTCAGTGGGAGTGGGATTGATCGGGAGTGTTAGTGGGAGTTGGATTGATCGGGAGTGTCAGTGGGAGTTGGATTGATCGGGAGTCTCAGTGGGAGGTGAATTGATCGGGTGTGTCAGTGGGAGTTGGATTGATCGGGAGTGTCAGTGGGAGGTGGATTGATCGGGTGTGTCAGTGGGATTTGGATTGATCGTGAGTTTCAGTGGAAGTTGGATTGATCGGGAGTGTCAGTGGGAGTTGGATTGATCGGGAGTGTCAGCGGGAGTTGGATTGATCGGGAGTGTCAGTGCCAGTGGAATTGATCCGGAATGTCAGTGGCAGTTGGATTGATCGGGAGTGTCAGTGGGAGTTGGATTGATCAGGAGAGTCATTGGGAGTTGGGCTGATCGGGAGTTTCAGTGGGAGTTGGATAGATCGAGAGTGTCAGTGGGATTGATCGGGAGTGTCAGTGGGAGCTGGATTGATCGGGAGTGTCAGTGGGAGTTGGGCTGATCGGGAATGTCAGTGTGATTGATCGGGAGTGTCAGTGGGAGTTGGATTGATCGGGAGTGTCAGTGGGAGCTGGATTGATCGGGAGTTTCAGTGGGAGTTGGGCTGATCGGGAATGTCAGTGGGATTGAGCGGGAGTGTCAGTGGGAGTTGGACTGATCGGGAGTGTCAGTGGGAGTTGGATTGATCTGGAGTGTCACTGTGAGTTGTGCTGATCCGGAGTGTCAGTGGGAGTTGGATTGATCGGGAGTGTCTGTGGGAGTTGGTTTGATCGGGAGTGTCAGTTGGAGTTGGATTGATTGGGAGTGTCAGTGGGAGTTGGATTGATCGGGAGTGTGAGTGGGAGCAGGATTGATTGGGAGTGTCAGTGGGAGTTAGATTGATCGGGAGTGTCAGTGGGAGTAGGATTAATTGGGAGTGTCAGTGGGAGTTGGATTGATCGGGAGTGTCAGTGGGAGTTGGATTGATCGGGAGTGTGAGTGGGAGTGGGATTGATTGGGAGTGTCAGTGGGAGTTAGATTGATCGGGTGTGCCAGTGGGAGTTGGATTGATCATGAGTGTCAGTGGGAGTTGGATTGATCGGGAGTGTCAGTGGGAGTTGGATTGATTGGGAGTGTCAGTGGGAGTTGGATTGATCGGGAGTGTGAGTGGGAGTGGGATTGATCGGGAGTGTCAGTGGGAGTTGGATTCATCGGGAGTGTCAGTGGGAGTTGGATTGTTCGGGAGTGTCAGTCGGAGTTGGATTGATCGGGAGTGTCAGTGGGAGTTGGATTGATTGGGAGTGTCAGTGGGAGTTGTGCTGATCGGGAGTGTCAGTGGGTGTGCGGCTTATCGGGAGTGTCAGTGGGAGTTGGATTGATCGGGAGTGTCAGTGGGAGTTGGATTGATCGGGAGTGTCAGTTGGCGTAGGATTGATTGGGAGTGTCAGTGGGAGTTGGATTGATCGGGAGTGTCAGTGGGAGTTGGATTGATTGGGAGTGTCAATGGGAGTTGGATTGATCTGGAGTGTGAGTGGGAGTGGGATTGACCGGGAGTGTCAGTGGGAGTTAGATTGGTCGGCAGTGTCAGTGTGAGTTGGATTGATCGGTAGTGTCAGTGGGAGTTGTATTGATCGGGAGTGTCAGTGGGAGTTGGATTGATCGGGCATGTCAGTGGGAGTTGGATTGATCGGGTGTGTCAGTGGGAGTTGGATTGATCGGGAGTGTCAGTGGGAGTTTGATTGATCGGGAGTGTCAATGGGAGTTGGATTGATCGGGAGTGTCAATGGGAGTAGGATTGATCGGGAGTGCCCGTGGGAGTTGGATTCATCGGGAGTGTCAGTGGGAGTTGGATTGATCGGGAGTGTCAATGGGAGTAGGATTGATCGGGAGTGCCCGTGGGAGTTGGATTTATCGGGAGTGTCAGTGGGAGTTGGATTGATCGGGAGTGTCAGTGGGTGTTGGATTGATCGGGAGTGCCCGTGGGAGTTGGATTTATTGGGAGTGTCAGTGGGAGTTGGATTGATCGGGAGTGTCAGTGGGAGTTGGATTGATCAGGAGTGTCAATGGGAGTAGGATTGATCGGGAGTGTCAGTGGGTGTTGGATTGATCGGGAGTGTCAGTGGGAGTTGGACTGATTGGGAGTGTCAGTGGGAGTTGGATTGATCGGGAGTGTCAGTGGGAGTTGTGCTGATCGTGAGTGTCAGTGGGAGTTGGATTGATCGGGAGTGTCAGTGGGCGTAGGATTGATTGGGAGTGTCAGTGGGAGTTGGATTGATCGGGAGTGTCAGTGGGAGTTGGATTGATTGGGAGTGTCAGTGGGAGATGGATTAATCGGGAGTGTCAGTGGGAGTAGGATTGATCGGGAGTGTCAGTGGGAGTTGGATTGATTGGGAGTGTCAGTGGGAGTTGGATTGATCTGGTGTGTCAGTGGGAGTGGGATTCATCGGGAGCGTCAGTGGGAGTTGGATTGATCGGGAGTGTCAGTGGGAGTTGGATTGATCGGGAGTGTCAGTGGGAGTTGGATTGATTGGGAGTGTCAGTGGGAGTTGGATTGATCTGGTGTGTCAGTGGGAGTGGGATTCATCGGGAGCGTCAGTGGGAGTTGGATTGATCGGGAGTGTCAGTGGGAGTTGGTTTGATCGGGAGTGTCAATGGGAGTTGTGCTGATCGGGAGTGTCAGTGGGAGTTGGATTGATAGGGAGTGTCAATGGGAGTTGTGCTGATTGGGAGTCTCAGTGGGTGTTGGATTGATCGGGAGTGTCAGTGAGAGTGGGATTGATCGGGACTGTCAGTGGGAGTTGGATAGATCGGGAGTGTCAATGGGAGTTGTGCTGATTGGGAGTCTCAGTGGGTGTTGGATTGATCGGGAGTGTCAGTGAGAGTGGGATTGATCGGGAGTGTCAGTGGGAGTTGGATTGATCGGGAGTGTCAGTGGGAGTTGGATTGATCGGGCGTGTCAGTGGGAGTTGGATTGCTCGGGACTGTCAGTGGGAGTTGGATTGATCGGGAGTGTCAGTGGGAGTTGGATTGATCGGGAGTGTCAATGGGAGTTGTGCTGATCGGGAGTGTCAGTGGGAGTTGGATTGATCGGGAGTGTCAGTGGGAGTTTGATTGATAGGGAGTGTCAGTGTGAGTTGAATTGATCGGGAGTGTCAGTGGGAGTTGGATTGATCGGGAGTATCAGTGGGAGTTGGGCTGATCGGGAGTGTCAGTGGGAGTTGGGTTGATCGGGGGTGTGAGTGGGAGTGATCGGGAGTGTCAGTGGGAGTTGGATTGATCGGGAGTGTCAGTGGGAGTTTGATTGATAGGGAGTGTCAGTGTGAGTTGAATTGATCGGGAGTGTCAGTGGGAGTTGGATTGATCGGGAGTATCAGTGGGAGTTGGGCTGATCGGGAGTGTCAGTGGGAGTTGGGTTGATCGGGGGTGTGAGTGGGAGTGATCGGGAGTGTCAGTGGGAGTTGGATTGATCGGGAGTGTGAGTGGGAGTGATCGGGAGTGTCAGTGGGAGTTGGACTGATCGGGAGTGTGAGTGGGAGTGATCGGGAGTGTCAGTGGGAGTTGGACTGATCGGGAGTGTGAGTGGGTGTGATCGGGAGTGTCAGTGGGAGTTGGATTGATCGGGAGTGTGAGTGGGAGTGATCGGGAGTGTCAGTGGGAGTTGGACTGATCGGGAGTGTCAGTGGGAGTTTGGCTGATCGGGAGTGTCAGTGGGAGTTGGGCTGATCGGGAGTGTCAGTGGGAGTTGGATTGATCGGGAGTGTCAGTGGCAGTTGGATTGATCGGGAGTGTCATTGGGAGTTGTGCTGATCGGGAATGTCCGTGGGAGTTGGATTGATCGGGAGTGTCAGTGGGAGTTGGATTGATTGGGAGTGTCAGTGGGAGTTGGATTGATCGGGAGTGTCAGTGGGAGTTGGATTGATCGGGAGTCTCAGTGGGAGGTGGATTGATCGGGTGTGTCAGTGGGAGTTGGATTGATCGGGAGTGTCAGTGGGAGGTGGATTGATCGGGAGTGTCAGTGGGAGTTGGATTGATAGGGAGTGTCAGTGGGATTTGGATTGATCGTGAGTTTCAGTGGAAGTTGGATTGATCGGGAGTGTCAGTGGGAGTTGGATTGATCGGGAGTGTCAGCGGGAGTTGGATTGATCGGGAGTGTCAGTGCCAGTGGAATTGATCCGGAATGTCAGTGGCAGTTGGATTGATCGGGAGTGTCAGTGGGAGTTGGATTGATCAGGAGTGTCATTGGGAGTTGGGCTGATCGGGAGTTTCAGTGGGAGTTGGAAAGATCGAGAGTGTCAGTGGGATTGATCGGGAGTGTCAGTGGGAGCTGGATTGATCGGGAGTGTCAGTGGGAGTTGGGCTGATCGGGAATGTCAGTGTGATTGATCGGGAGTGTCAGTGGGAGTTGGATTGATCGGGAGTGTCAGTGGGAGCTGGATTGATCGGGAGTGTCAGTGGGAGTTGGACTGATCGGGAGTGTCAGTGGGAGTTGGATTGATCTGGAGTGTCAGTGTGAGTTGTGCTGATCCGGAGTGTCAGTGGGAGTTGGATTGATCGGGAGTGGCATTGGGAGTTGGATTGATCGGGAGTGTCTGTGGGAGTTGGATTGATCGGGAGTGTCAGTTGGAGTTGGATTGATCGGGAGTGTCAGTGGTAGTTGGATTGATCGGGAGTGTCAGTGGGAGTAGGATTGATTGGGAGTGTCAGTGGGAGTTAGATTGATCGGGAGTGTCAGTGGGAGTTGGATTGATCGGGAGTGTGAGTGGGAGTGGGATTGATTGGGAGTGTCAGTGGGAGTTGGATTGATCGGGAGTGTCAGTGGGAGTTGGATTGATCGGGAGTGTGAGTGGGAGTGGGATTGATTGGGAGTGTGAGTGGGAGTGGGATTGATCGGGAGTGTCAGTGGGAGTTGGATTGATCGGGAGTGTCAGTGGGAGTTGGATTGTTCGGGAGTGTCAGTCGGAGTTGGATTGATCGGGAGTGCCCGTGGGAGTTGGATTTATTGGGAGTCTCAGTGGGAGTTGGATTGATCGGGAGGGTCAGTGGGAGTTGGATTGATCAGGAGTGTCAATGGGAGTAGGATTGATCGGGAGTGTCAGTGGGTGTTGGATTGATCGGGAGTGTCAGTGGGCGTAGGATTGATTGGGAGTGTCAGTGGGAGTTGGATTGATCGGGAGTGTCAGTGGGAGGTGGATTGATCGGGAGTGTCAGTGGGAGTTGGATTGATAGGGAGTGTCAGTGGGATTTGGATTGATCGTGAGTTTCAGTGGAAGTTGGATTGATCGGGAGTGTCAGTGGGAGTTGGATTGATCGGGAGTGTCAGCGGGAGTTGGATTGATCGGGAGTGTCAGTGCCAGTGGAATTGATCCGGAATGTCAGTGGCAGTTGGATTGATCGGGAGTGTCAGTGGGAGTTGGATTGATCAGGAGTGTCATTGGGAGTTGGGCTGATCGGGAGTTTCAGTGGGAGTTGGAAAGATCGAGAGTGTCAGTGGGATTGATCGGGAGTGTCAGTGGGAGCTGGATTGATCGGGAGTGTCAGTGGGAGTTGGGCTGATCGGGAATGTCAGTGTGATTGATCGGGAGTGTCAGTGGGAGTTGGATTGATCGGGAGTGTCAGTGGGAGCTGGATTGATCGGGAGTGTCAGTGGGAGTTGGACTGATCGGGAGTGTCAGTGGGAGTTGGATTGATCTGGAGTGTCAGTGTGAGTTGTGCTGATCCGGAGTGTCAGTGGGAGTTGGATTGATCGGGAGTGGCATTGGGAGTTGGATTGATCGGGAGTGTCTGTGGGAGTTGGATTGATCGGGAGTGTCAGTTGGAGTTGGATTGATCGGGAGTGTCAGTGGCAGTTGGATTGATCGGGAGTGTGAGTGGGAGTGGGATTGATTGGGAGTGTCAGTGGGAGTTGGATTGATCGGGAGTGTCAGTGGGAGTTGGATTGATCGGGAGTGTGAGTGGGAGTGGGATTGATTGGGAGTGTGAGTGGGAGTGGGATTGATCGGGAGTGTCAGTGGGAGTTGGATTGATCGGGAGTGTCAGTGGGAGTTGGATTGTTCGGGAGTGTCAGTCGGAGTTGGATTGATCGGGAGTGCCCGTGGGAGTTGGATTTATTGGGAGTCTCAGTGGGAGTTGGATTGATCGGGAGGGTCAGTGGGAGTTGGATTGATCAGGAGTGTCAATGGGAGTAGGATTGATCGGGAGTGTCAGTGGGTGTTGGATTGATCGGGAGTGTCAGTGGGCGTAGGATTGATTGGGAGTGTCAGTGGGAGTTGGATTGATCGGGAGTGTCAGTGGGAGTTGGATTGATTGGGAGTGTCAGTGGGAGTTGGATTAATCGGGAGTGTCAGTGGGAGTAGGATTGATCGAGAGTGTCAGTGGGAGTTGGATTGATCGGGAGTGTCAGTGGGAGTTGGATTGTTCGGGAGTGTCAGTGGGAGTTGGATTGATCGGGAGTGTCTGTGGGATTGATCGGGAGTGTCTGTGGGAGTTGTGCTGATCGGGAGTGTCAGTGGGTGTTCGGCTAATCAGGAGTGTCAGTGGGAGTTGGATTGATCGAGAGTGTCAGTGGGAGTTGGATTGATCGGGAGTGTGAGTGGGAGTTGGATTGATCGGGAGTGTCAGTGGGAGTTGGATTGATTGGGAGTGTCAGTGGGAGTTGGATTGATCTGGAGTGTCAGTGGGAGTGGGATTCATCGGGAGCGTCAGTGGGAGTTGGATTGATCGGGAGTGTCAGTGGGAGTTGGTTTGATCGGGAGTGTCAATGGGAGTTGTGCTGATCGGGAGTGTCAGTGGGAGTTGGATTGATCGGGAGTGTCAGTGGGAGTTTGATTGATAGGGAGTGTCAATGGGAGTTGTGATGATTGGGAGTCTCAGTGGGTGTTGGATTGATCGGGAGTGTCAGTGAAAGTGGGATTGATCGGGACTGTCAGTGGGAGTTGGATAGATCGGGAGTGTCAATGGGAGTTGTGCTGATTGGGAGTCTCAGTGGGTGTTGGATTGATCGGGAGTGTCAGTGAGAGTGGGATTGATCGGGAGTGTCAGTGGGAGTTGGATTGATCGGGAGTGTCAGTGGGAGTTGGATTGATCGGGCGTGTCAGTGGGAGTTGGATTGCTCGGGACTGTCAGTGGGAGTTGGATTGATCGGGAGTGTCAGTGGGAGTTGGATTGATCGGGAGTGTCAATGGGAGTTGTGCTGATCGGGAGTGTCAGTGGGAGTTGGATTGATCGGGAGTGTCAGTGGGAGTTTGATTGATAGGGAGTGTCAGTGTGAGTTGAATTGATCGGGAGTGTCAGTGGGAGTTGGATTGATCGGGAGTATCAGTGGGAGTTGGGCTGATCGGGAGTGTCAGTGGGAGTTGGGTTGATCGGGGGTGTGAGTGGGAGTGAGCGGGAGTGTCAGTGGGAGTTGGATTGATCGGGAGTGTGAGTGGGTGTGATCGGGAGTGTCAGTGGGAGTTGGATTGATCGGGAGTGTGAGTGCGAGTGATCGGGAGTGTCAGTGGGAGTTGGACTGATCGGGAGTGTCAGTGGGAGTTGGGCTGATCGGGAGTGTCAGTGGGAGTTGGATTGATCGGGAGTGTCAGTGGCAGTTGGATTGATCGGGAGTGTCATTGGGAGTTGTGCTGATCGGGAATGTCCGTGGGAGTTGGATTGATCGGGAGTGTCAGTGGGAGTTGGATTGATCGGGAGTGTCAGTGGGAGTTGGATTGATCGGGAGTGTCAGTGGGAGTGGGATTGATCGGGAGTGTTAGTGGGAGTTGGATTGATCGGGAGTGTCAGTGGGAGTTGGATTGATCGGGAGTCTCAGTGGGAGGTGAATTGATCGGGTGTGTCAGTGGGAGTTGGATTGATCGGGAGTGTCAGTGGGAGGTGGATTGATCGGGTGTGTCAGTGGGATTTGGATTGATCGTGAGTTTCAGTGGAAGTTGGATTGATCGGGAGTGTCAGTGGGAGTTGGATTGATCGGGAGTGTCAGTGGGAGTTTGATTGATAGGGAGTGTCAATGGGAGTTGTGATGATTGGGAGTCTCAGTGGGTGTTGGATTGATCGGGAGTGTCAGTGAAAGTGGGATTGATCGGGACTGTCAGTGGGAGTTGGATAGATCGGGAGTGTCAATGGGAGTTGTGCTGATTGGGAGTCTCAGTGGGTGTTGGATTGATCGGGAGTGTCAGTGAGAGTGGGATTGATCGGGAGTGTCAGTGGGAGTTGGATTGATCGGGAGTGTCAGTGGGAGTTGGATTGATCGGGCGTGTCAGTGGGAGTTGGATTGCTCGGGACTGTCAGTGGGAGTTGGATTGATCGGGAGTGTCAGTGGGAGTTGGATTGATCGGGAGTGTCAATGGGAGTTGTGCTGATCGGGAGTGTCAGTGGGAGTTGGATTGATCGGGAGTGTCAGTGGGAGTTTGATTGATAGGGAGTGTCAGTGTGAGTTGAATTGATCGGGAGTGTCAGTGGGAGTTGGATTGATCGGGAGTATCAGTGGGAGTTGGGCTGATCGGGAGTGTCAGTGGGAGTTGGGTTGATCGGGGGTGTGAGTGGGAGTGAGCGGGAGTGTCAGTGGGAGTTGGATTGATCGGGAGTGTGAGTGGGTGTGATCGGGAGTGTCAGTGGGAGTTGGATTGATCGGGAGTGTGAGTGCGAGTGATCGGGAGTGTCAGTGGGAGTTGGACTGATCGGGAGTGTCAGTGGGAGTTGGGCTGATCGGGAGTGTCAGTGGGAGTTGGATTGATCGGGAGTGTCAGTGGCAGTTGGATTGATCGGGAGTGTCATTGGGAGTTGTGCTGATCGGGAATGTCCGTGGGAGTTGGATTGATCGGGAGTGTCAGTGGGAGTTGGATTGATCGGGAGTGTCAGTGGGAGTTGGATTGATCGGGAGTGTCAGTGGGAGTGGGATTGATCGGGAGTGTTAGTGGGAGTTGGATTGATCGGGAGTGTCAGTGGGAGTTGGATTGATCGGGAGTCTCAGTGGGAGGTGAATTGATCGGGTGTGTCAGTGGGAGTTGGATTGATCGGGAGTGTCAGTGGGAGGTGGATTGATCGGGTGTGTCAGTGGGATTTGGATTGATCGTGAGTTTCAGTGGAAGTTGGATTGATCGGGAGTGTCAGTGGGAGTTGGATTGATCGGGAGTGTCAGCGGGAGTTGGATTGATCGGGAGTGTCAGTGCCAGTGGAATTGATCCGGAATGTCAGTGGCAGTTGGATTGATCGGGAGTGTCAGTGGGAGTTGGATTGATCAGGAGTGTCATTGGGAGTTGGGCTGATCGGGAGTTTCAGTGGGAGTTGGATAGATCGAGAGTGTCAGTGGGATTGATCGGGAGTGTCAGTGGGAGCTGGATTGATCGGGAGTGTCAGTGGGAGTTGGGCTGATCGGGAATGTCAGTGTGATTGATCGGGAGTGTCAGTGGGAGTTGGATTGATCGGGAGTGTTAGTGGGAGTTGGATTGATCGGGAGTGTCAGTGGGAGTTGGATTGATCGGGAGTCTCAGTGGGAGGTGAATTGATCGGGTGTGTCAGTGGGAGTTGGATTGATCGGAAGTGTCAGTGGGAGGTGGATTGATCGGGTGTGTCAGTGGGATTTGGATTGATCGTGAGTTTCAGTGGAAGTTGGATTGATCGGGAGTGTCAGTGGGAGTTGGATTGATCGGGAGTGTCAGCGGGAGTTGGATTGATCGGGAGTGTCAGTGCCAGTGGAATTGATCCGGAATGTCAGTGGCAGTTGGATTGATCGGGAGTGTCAGTTGGAGTTGGATTGATCAGGAGTGTCATTGGGAGTTGGGCTGATCGGGAGTTTCAGTGGGAGTTGGATAGATCGAGAGTGTCAGTGGGATTGATCGGGAGTGTCAGTGGGAGCTGGATTGATCGGGAGTGTCAGTGGGAGTTGGGCTGATCGGGAATGTCAGTGTGATTGATCGGGAGTGTCAGTGGGAGTTGGATTGATCGGGAGTGTCAGTGGGAGCTGGATTGATCGGGAGTGTCAGTGGGAGTTGGGCTGATCGGGAATGTCAGTGGGATTGAGCGGGAGTGTCAGTGGGAGTTGGACTGATCGGGAGTGTCAGTGGGAGTTGGATTGATCTGGAGTGTCACTGTGAGTTGTGCTGATCCGGAGTGTCAGTGGGAGTTGGATTGATCGGGAGTGGCAGTGTGAGTTGGATTGATCGGGAGTGTCTGTGGGAGTTGGATTGATCGGGAGTGTCAGTTGGAGTTGGATTGATTGGGAGTGTCAGTGGGAGTTGGATTGATCGGGAGTGTGAGTGGGAGTTGTGCTGATCGTGAGTGTCAGTGGGAGTTGGATTGATCGGGAGTGTCAGTGGGCGTAGGATTGATTGGGAGTGTCAGTGGGAGTTGGATTGATCGGGAGTGTCAGTGGGAGTTGGATTGATTGGGAGTGTCAGTGGGAGAAGGATTAATCGGGAGTGTCAGTGGGAGTAGGATTGATCGGGAGTGTCAGTGGGAGTTGGATTGATTGGGAGTGTCAGTGGGAGTTGGATTGATCTGGTGTGTCAGTGGGAGTGGGATTCATCGGGAGCGTCAGTGGGAGTTGGATTGATCGGGAGTGTCAGTGGGAGTTGGATTGATCGGGAGTGTCAGTGGGAGTTGGATTGATTGGGAGTGTCAGTGGGAGTTGGATTGATCTGGTGTGTCAGTGGGAGTGGGATTCATCGGGAGCGTCAGTGGGAGTTGGATTGATCGGGAGTGTCAGTGGGAGTTGGTTTGATCGGGAGTGTCAATGGGAGTTGTGCTGATCGGGAGTGTCAGTGGGAGTTGGATTGATAGGGAGTGTCAATGGGAGTTGTGCTGATTGGGAGTCTCAGTGGGTGTTGGATTGATCGGGAGTGTCAGTGAGAGTGGGATTGATCGGGACTGTCAGTGGGAGTTGGATAGATCGGGAGTGTCAATGGGAGTTGTGCTGATTGGGAGTCTCAGTGGGTGTTGGATTGATCGGGAGTGTCAGTGAGAGTGGGATTGATCGGGAGTGTCAGTGGGAGTTGGATTGATCGGGAGTGTCAGTGGGAGTTGGATTGATCGGGCGTGTCAGTGGGAGTTGGATTGCTCGGGACTGTCAGTGGGAGTTGGATTGATCGGGAGTGTCAGTGGGAGTTGGATTGATCGGGAGTGTCAATGGGAGTTGTGCTGATCGGGAGTGTCAGTGGGAGTTGGATTGATCGGGAGTGTCAGTGGGAGTTTGATTGATAGGGAGTGTCAGTGTGAGTTGAATTGATCGGGAGTATCAGTGGGAGTTGGGCTGATCGGGAGTGTCAGTGGGAGTTGGGTTGATCGGGGGTGTGAGTGGGAGTGATCGGGAGTGTCAGTGGGAGTTGGATTGATCGGGAGTGTCAGTGGGAGTTGGATTGATAGGGAGTGTCAGTGTGAGTTGAATTGATCGGGAGTATCAGTGGGAGTTGGGCTGATCGGGAGTGTCAGTGGGAGTTGGGTTGATCGGGGGTGTGAGTGGGTGTGATCGGGAGTGTCAGTGGGAGTTGGATTGATCGGGAGTGTCAGTTGGAGTTGGATTGATCGGGAGTGTCAGTGGGAGTTGGATTGATCGGGAGTGTCAGTTGGAGTTGGATTGATCGGGAGTGTCAGTGGGAGTTGGATTGATCGGGAGTGTGAGTGGGAGTGATCGGGAGTGTCAGTGGGAGTTGGACTGATCGGGAGTATGAGTGGGTGTGATCGGGAGTGTCAGTGGGAGTTGGATTGATCGGGAGTGTCAGTGGGAGTTGGATTGATCGGGGGTGTGAGTGGGTGTGATCGGGAGTGTCAGTGGGAGTTGGATTGATCGGGAGTGTCAGTGGGAGTTGGGCTGATCGGGAGTGTCAGTGAGAGTTGGATTGATCGGGAGTGTCAGTGGCAGTTGGATTGATCGGGAGTGTCATTGGGAGTTGTGCTGATCGGGAATGTCCGTGGGAGTTGGATTGATCGGGAGTGTCAGTGGGAGTTGGATTGATTGGGAGTGTCAGTGGGAGTTGGATTGATCGGGAGTGTCAGTGGGAGTTGGATTGATCGGGTGTGTCAGTGGGAGTTTGATTGATCGGGAGTGTCAGTGGGAGTTGGATTGATAGGGAGTGTCAGTGGGATTTGGATTGATCGTGAGTTTCAGTGGAAGTTGGATTGATCGGGAGTGTCAGTGGGAGTTGGATTGATTGGGAGTGTCAGCGGGAGTTGGATTGATCGGGAGTGTCAGTGCCAGTGGAATTGATCCGGAATGTCAGTGGCAGTTGGATTGATCGGGAGTGTCAGTGGGAGTTGGATTGATCAGGAGTGTCATTGGGAGTTGGGCTGATCGGGAGTTTCAGTGGGAGTTGGATAGATCGAGAGTGTCAGTGGGATTGATCGGGAGTGTCAGTGGGAGCTGGATTGATCGGGAGTGTCAGTGGGAGTTGGGCTGATCGGGAATGTCAGTGTGATTGATCGGGAGTGTCAGTGGGAGTTGGATTGATCGGGAGTGTCAGTGGGAGCTGGATTGATCGGGAGTGTCAGTGGGAGTTGGACTGATCGGGAGTGTCAGTGGGAGTTGGATTGATCTGGAGTGTCAGTGTGAGTTGTGCTGATCCGGAGTGTCAGTGGGAGTTGGATTGATCGGGAGTGGCATTGGGAGTTGGATTGATCGGGAGTGTCTGTGGGAGTTGGATTGATCGGGAGTGTCAGTTGGAGTTGGATTGATCGGGAGTGTCAGTGGTAGTTGGATTGATCGGGAGTGTGAGTGGGAGTAGGATTGATTGGGAGTGTCAGTGGGAGTTAGATTGATCGGGAGTGTCAGTGGGAGTTGGATTGATCGGGAGTGTGAGTGGGAGTGGGATTGATTGGGAGTGTCAGTGGGAGTTGGATTGATCGGGAGTGTCAGTGGGAGTTGGATTGATCGGGAGTGTGAGTGGGAGTGGGATTGATTGGGAGTGTCAGTGGGAGTTAGATTGATCGGGTGTGTCAGTGGGAGTAGGATTAATTGGGAGTGTCAGTGGGAGTTGGATTGATCGGGAGTGCCAGTGGGAGTTGGATTGATTGGGAGTGTCAGTGGGAGTTGGATTGATCGGGAGTGTGAGTGGGAGTGGGATTGATCGGGAGTGTCAGTGGGAGTTGGATTGATCGGGAGTGTCAGTGGGAGTTGGATTGTTCGGGAGTGTCAGTCGGAGTTGGATTGATCGGGAGTGTCAGTGGGATTGATCAGGATTGTAAGTGGGAGTTGTGCTGATCGGGAGTGTCAGTGGGTGTGCGGCTGATCGGGAGTGTCAGTGGGAGTTGGACTGATCGGGAGTGTCAGTGGGAGTTGGATTGATCGGGTGTGTCTGTGGGATTGATCGGGAGTGTCTGTGGGAGTTGTGCTGATCGGGAGTGTCAGTGGGAGTTCGGCTGATCGGGAGTGTCAGTGGGAGTTGGACTGATCGGGAGTGTCAGTGGGAGTTGGATTGATCGGGAGTGTCTGTGGGAGTTGGATTGATCGGGAGTGTCAGTTGGAGTTGGATTGATCGGGAGTGTCAGTGGGAGTTGGATTGATCGGGAGTGTGAGTGGGAGTTGGATTGATCGGGAGTGTCAGTGGGAGTAGGATTGATTGGGAGTGTCAGTGGGAGTTGGATTGATCGGGAGTGTGAGTGGGAGTGGGATTGATCGAGAGTGTCAGTGGGAGTTGGATTGACCGGGAGTGTCAGTGGGAGTTGGATTGTTCGGGAGTGTCAGTGGGAGTTGGATTGATCGGGAGTGTCTGTGGGATTGATCGGGAGTGTCTGTGGGAGTTGTGCTGATCGGGAGTGTCAGTGGGAGTTCGGCTGATCGGGAGTGCCAGTGGGAGTTGGATTTATCGGGAGTGTCAGTGGGAGTTGGATTCATCGGGAGTGTCAGTGGGAGTTGGATTGATCGGGAGTGTAAGTGGGAGTTGGATTGATTGGGAGTGTCAGTGGGAGTTGGATTGATCGGGAGTGTCAGTGGGAGTGGGATTCATCGGGTGCGTCAGTGGGAGTTGGATTGATCGGGAGTGTCAGTGGGAGTTGGATTGATCGGGAGTGTCAATGGGAGTTGTGCTGATCGGGAGTGTCAGTGGGAGTTGGATTGATCGGGAGTGTCAGTGGGAGTTTGATTGATAGGGAGTGTCAGTGAGAGTGGGATTGATCGGGACTGTCAGTGGGAGTTGGATTGATCGGGAGTGTCAATGCGAGTTGTGCTGATTGGGAATCTCAGTGGGTGTTGGATTGATCGGGAGTGTCAGTGAGAGTGGGATTGATCGGGAGTGTCAGTGGGAGTTGGATTGATCGGGAGTGTCAGTGGGAGTTGGATTGATCGGGCGTGTCAGTGGGAGTTGGATTGCTCGGGACTGTCAGTGGGAGTTGGATTGATCGGGAGTGTCAGTGGGAGTTGGATTGATCGGGAGTGTCAATGGGAGTTGTGCTGATCGGGAGTGTCAGTGGGAGTTGGATTGATCGGGAGTGTCAGTGGGAGATTGATAGGGAGTGTCAGTGTGAGTTGGATTGATCGGGAGTGTCAGTGGGAGTTGTATTGATCGGGAGTGTCAGTGGGAGTTGGATTGATCGAGCGTGTCAGTGGGAGTTGGATTGATCGGGTGTGTCAGTGGGAGTTGGATTGATCGGGAGTGTCAGTGGGAGTTTGATTGATCGGGAGTGTCAATGGGAGTTGGATTGATCGGGAGTGTCAATGGGAGTAGGATTGATCGGGAGTCCCCGTGGGAGTTGGATTTATCGGGAGTGTCAGTGGGAGTTGGATTGATCGGGAGTGTCAATGGGAGTAGGATTGATCGGGAGTGCCCGTGGGAGTTGGATTTATCGGGAGTGTCAGTGGGAGTTGGATTAATCGGGAGTGTCAGTGGGTGTTGGATTGATCGGGAGTGCCCGTGGGAGTTGGATTTATTGGGAGTGTCAGTGAGAGTTGGATTGATCGGGAGTGTCAGTGGGAGTTGGATTGATCGGGAGTGTCAATGGGAGTAGGATTGATCGGGAGTGTCAGTGGGTGTTGGCTTGATCGGGAGTGTCAGTGGGAGTTGGATTTATCGAGAGTGTCAGTGGGTGTTGGATTGATCGGGAGTGTCAGTGGGAGTTGGACTGATCGGGAGTGTCAGTGGGAGTTGGATTGATCGGGAGTGTCAGTGGGAGTTGTGCTGATCGTGAGTGTCAGTGGGAGTTGGATTGATCGGGAGTGTCAGTGGGCGTAGGATTGATTGGGAGTGTCAGTGGGAGTTGGATTGATCGGGAGTGTCAGTGGGAGTTGGATTGATTGGGAGTGTCAGTGAGAGTGGGATTGATCGGGAGTGTCAGTGGGAGTTTGATTGATCGGGAGTGTCAGTGGGAGTTGGATTGATCGGGCGTGTCAGTGGGAGTTGGATTGCTCGGGACTGTCAGTGGGAGTTGGATTGATCGGGAGTGTCAGTGGGAGTTGGATTGATCGGGAGTGTCAATGGGAGTTGTGCTGATCGGGAGTGTCAGTGGGAGTTGGATTGATCGGGAGTGTCAGTGGGAGTTTGATTGATAGGGAGTGTCAGTGTGAGTTGGATTGATCGGGAGTGTCAGTGGGAGTTGTATTGATCGGGAGTGTCAGTGGGAGTTGGATTGATCGGGCGTGTCAGTGGGAGTTGGATTGATCGGGTGTGTCAGTGGGAGTTGGATTGATCGGGAGTGTCAGTGGAAGTTTGATTGATCGGGAGTGTCAATGGGAGTTGGATTGATCGGGAGTGTCAATGGGAGTAGGATTGATCGGGAGTGCCCGTGGGAGTTGGATTTATCGGGAGTGTCAGTGGGAGTTGGATTGATCGGGAGTGTCAATGGGAGTAGGATTGATCGGGAGTGCCCGTGGGAGTTGGATTTATCGGGAGTGTCAGTGGGAGTTGGATTGATCGGGAGTGTCAGTGGGTGTTGGATTGATCGGGAGTGCCCGTGGGAGTTGGATTTATTGGGAGTGTCAGTGGGAGTTGGATTGATCGGGAGTGTCAGTGGGAGTTGGATTGATCGGGAGTGTCAATGGGAGTAGGATTGATCGGGAGTGTCAGTGGGTGTTGGCTTGATCGGGAGTGTCAGTGGGAGTTGGATTTATCGAGAGTGTCAGTGGGTGTTGGATTGATCGGGAGTGTCAGTGGGAGTTGGACTGATCGGGAGTGTCAGTGGGAGTTGGATTGATCGGGAGTGTCAGTGGGAGTTGTGCTGATCGTGAGTGTCAGTGGGAGTTGGATTGATCGGGAGTGTCAGTGGGCGTAGGATTGATTGGGAATGTCAGTGGGAGTTGGATTGATCGGGAGTGTCAGTGGGAGTTGGATTGATTGGGAGTGTCAGTGGGAGTTGGATTGATCGGGAGTGTCAGTGGGAGTAGGATTGATCGAGAGTGTCAGTGGGAGTTGGATTGATCGGGAGTGTCAGTGGGAGTTGGATTGTTCGGGAGTGTCAGTGGGAGTTGGATTGATCGGGAGTGTCTGTGGGATTGATCGGGAGTGTCTGTGGGAGTTGTGCTGATCGGGAGTGTCAGTGGGTGTTCGGCTAATCGGGAGTGTCAGTGGGAGTTGGATTGATCGGGAGTGTCAGTGGGAGTTGGATTGATCGGGAGTGTCAGTGGGAGTTGGATTGATCGGGAGTGTCAGTGGGAGTTGGATTGATTGGGAGTGTCAGTGGGAGTTGGATTGATCTGGAGTGTCAGTGGGAGTGGGATTCATCGGGAGCGTCAGTGGGAGTTGGATTGATCGGGAGTGTCAGTGGGAGTTGGTTTGATCGGGAGTGTCAATGGGAGTTGTGCTGATCGGGAGTGTCAGTGGGAGTTGGATTGATAGGGAGTGTCAATGGGAGTTGTGCTGATTGGGAGTCTCAGTGGGTGTTGGATTGATCGGGAGTGTCAGTGAGAGTGGGATTGATCGGGACTGTCATTGGGAGTTGGATTGATCGGGAGTGTCAATGGGAGTTGTGCTGATTGGGAGTCTCAGTGGGTGTTGGATTGATCGGGAGTGTCAGTGAGAGTGGGATTGATCGGGAGTGTCAGTGGGAGTTGGATTGATCGGGAGTGTCAGTGGGAGTTGGATTGATCGGGCGTGTCAGTGGGAGTTGGATTGCTCGGGACTGTCAGTGGGAGTTGGATTGATCGGGAGTGTCAGTGGGAGTTGGATTGATCGGGAGTGTCAATGGGAGTTGTGCTGATCGGGAGTGTCAGTGGGAGTTGGATTGATCGGGAGTGTCAGTGGGAGTTTGATTGATAGGGAGTGTCAGTGTGAGTTGAATTGATCGGGAGTGTCAGTGGGAGTTGGATTGATCGGGAGTATCAGTGGGAGTTGGGCTGATCGGGAGTGTCAGTGGGAGTTGGGTTGATCGGGGGTGTGAGTGGGTGTTATCGGGAGTGTCAGTGGGAGTTGGATTGATCGGGGGTGTGAGTGGGAGTGATCGGGAGTGTCAGTGGGAGTTGGATTGATCGGGAGTGTGAGTGGGTGTTATCGGGAGTGTCAGTGGGATTTGGATTGATCGGGAGTGTGAGTGGGAGTGATCGGGAGTGTCAGTGGGAGTTGGATTGATCGGCAGTGTCAGTGGGAGTTTGGACGATCGGGAGTGTCAGTGGGAGTTGGGCTGATCGGGAGTGTCAGTGGGAGTTGGATTGATCGGGAGTGTCAGTGGGAGTTGGATTGATCGGGAGTGTCATTGGGAGTTGTGCTGATCGGGAATGTCCGTGGGAGTTGGATTGATCGGGAGTGTCAGTGGGAGTTGGATTAATTGGGAGTGTCAGTGGGAGTTGGATTGATCGGGAGTGTCAGTGGGAGTTGGATTGATCGGGAGTCTCAGTGGGAGGTGGATTGATCGGGTGTGTCAGTGGGAGTTGGATTGATCGGGAGTGTCAGTGGGAGGTGGATTGATCGGGTGTGTCAGTGGGAGTTGGATTGATCGTGAGTTTCAGTGGAAGTTGGATTGATCGGGAGTGTCAGTGGGAGTTGGATTGATCGGGAGTGTCAGCGGGAGTTGGATTGATCGGGAGTGTCAGTGCCAGTGGAATTGATCCGGAATGTCAGTGGCAGTTGGATTGATCGGGAGTGTCAGTGGGAGTTGGATTGATCAGGAGTGTCATTGGGAGTTGGGCTGATCGGGCGTTTCAGTGGGAGTTGGATAGATCGAGAGTGTCAGTGGGATTGATCGGGAGTGTCAGTGGGAGCTGGATTGATCGGGAGTGTCAGTGGGAGTTGGGCTGATCGGGAATGTCAGTGTGATTGATCGGGAGTGTCAGTGGGAGTTGGATTGATCGGGAGTGTCAGTGGGAGCTGGATTGATCGGGAGTGTCAGTGGGAGTTGGATTGATTGGGAGTGTCAGTGGGAGTTGGATTGATCGGGAGTGTCAGTGGGAGTAGGATTGATCGAGAGTGTCAGTGGGAGTTGGATTGATCGGGAATGTCAGTGGGAGTTGGATTGTTCGGGAGTGTCAGTGGGAGTTGGATTGATCGGGAGTGTCTGTGGGATTGATCGGGAGTGTCTGTGGGAGTTGTGCTGATCGGGAGTGTCAGTGGGTGTTCGGCTAATCGGGAGTGTCAGTGGGAGTTGGATTGATCGGGAGTGTCAGTGGGAGTTGGATTGATCGGGAGTGTCAGTGGGAGTTGGATTGATCGGGAGTGTCAGTGGGAGTTGGATTGATTGGGAGTGTCAGTGGGAGTTGGATTGATCTGGAGTGTCAGTGGGAGTGGGATTCATCGGGAGCGTCAGTGGGAGTTGGATTGATCGGGAGTGTCAGTGGGAGTTGGTTTGATCGGGAGTGTCAATGGGAGTTGTGCTGATCGGGAGTGTCAGTGGGAGTTGGATTGATCGGGAGTGTCAGTGGGAGTTTGATTGATAGGGAGTGTCAATGGGAGTTGTGCTGATTGGGAGTCTCAGTGGGTGTTGGATTGATCGGGAGTGTCAGTGAGAGTGGGTTTGATCGGGACTGTCAGTGGGAGTTGGATTGATCGGGAGTGTCAATGGGAGTTGTGCTGATTGGGAGTCTCAGTGGGTGTTGGATTGATCGGGAGTGTCAGTGAGAGTGGGATTGATCGGGAGTGTCAGTGGGAGTTGGATTGATCGGGAGTGTCAGTGGGAGTTGGATTGATCGGGCGTGTCAGTGGGAGTTGGATTGCTCGGGACTGTCAGTGGGAGTTGGATTGATCGGGAGTGTCAGTGGGAGTTGGATTGATCGGGAGTGTCAATGGGAGTTGTGCTGATCGGGAGTGTCAGTGGGAGTTGAATTGATCGGGAGTGTCAGTGGGAGTTTGATTGATAGGGAGTGTCAGTGTGAGTTGAATTGATCGGGAGTGTCAGTGGGAGTTGGATTGATCGGGAGTATCATTGGGAGTTGGGCTGATCGGGAGTGTCAGTGGGAGTTGGGTTGATCGGGGGTGTGAGTGGGAGTGATCGGGAGTGTCAGTGGGAGTTGGATTGATCGGGAGTGTGAGTGGGTGTTATCGGGAGTGTCAGTGGGATTTGGATTGATCGGGAGTGTGAGTGGGAGTGATCGGGAGTGTCAGTGGGAGTTGGATTGATCGGGAGTGTCAGTGGGAGTTTGGATGATCGGGAGTGTCAGTGGGAGTTGGGCTGATCGGGAGTGTCAGTGGGAGTTGGATTGATCGGGAGTGTCAGTGGGAGTTGGATTGATCGGGAGTGTCATTGGGAGTTGTGCTGATCGGGAATGTCCGTGGAAGTTGGATTGATCGGGAGTGTCAGTGGGAGTTGGATTGAATGGAAGTGTCAGTGGGAGTTGGATTGATCGGGAGTGTCAGTGGGAGTTGGATTGATCGGGAGTCTCAGTGGGAGGTGGATTGATCGGGTGTGTCAGTGGGAGTTGGATTGATCGGGAGTGTCAGTGGGAGGTGGATTGATCGGGTGTGTCAGTGGGAGTTGGATTGATCGTGAGTTTCAGTGGAAGTTGGATTGATCGGGAGTGTCAGTGGGAGTTGGATTGATCGGGAGTGTCAGCGGGAGTTGGATTGATCGGGAGTGTCAGTGCCAGTGGAATTGATCCGGAATGTCAGTGGCAGTTGGATTGATCGGGAGTGTCAGTGGGAGTTGGATTGATCAGGAGTGTCATTGGGAGTTGGGCTGATCGGGCGTTTCAGTGGGAGTTGGATAGATCGAGAGTGTCAGTGGGATTGGTCGGGAGTGTCAGTGGGAGCTGGATTGATCGGGAGTGTCAGTGGGAGTTGGGCTGATCAGGAATGTCAGTGTGATTGATCGGGAGTGTCAGTGGGAGTTGGATTGATCGGGAGTGTCAGTGGGAGCTGGATTGATCGGGAGTGTCAGTGGGAGTTGGGCTGATCGGGAATGTCAGTGGGATTGAGCGGGAGTGTCAGTGGGAGTTGGACTGATCGGGAGTGTCAGTGGGAGTTGGATTGATCTGGAGTGTCAGTGGGAGTTGTGCTGATCCGGAGTGTCAGTGGGAGTTGGATTGATCGGGAGTGTCAGTGGGAGTTGGATTGATCGGGAGTGTGAGTGGGAGTAGGATTGATTGGGAGTGTCAGTGGGAGTTAGATTGATCGGGAGTGTCAGTGGGAGTAGGATTAATTGGGAGTGTCAGTGGGAGTTGGATTGATCGGGAGTGTCAGTGGGAGTTGGATTGATCGGGAGTGTGAGTGGGAGTGGGATTGATTGGGAGTGTCAGTGGGAGTTAGATTGATCGGGTGTGTCAGTGGGAGTATGATTAATTGGGAGTGTCAGTGGGAGTTGGATTGATCGGGAGTGCCAGTGGGAGTTGGATTGATCGGGAGTGTCAGTGGGAGTTGGATTGATCGGGAGTGTCAGTGGGAGTTGGATTGATTGGGAGTGTCAGTGGGAGTTGGATTGATCGGGAGTGTGAGTGGGAGTGGGATTGATCGGGAGTGTCAGTGGGAGTTGGATTGATCGGGAGTGTCAGTGGGAGTTGGATTGTTCGGGAGTGTCAGTCGGAGTTGGATTGATCGGGAATGTCAGTGGGATTGATCGGGATTGTAAGTGGGAGTTGTGCTGATCGGGAGTGTCAGTGGGAGTGCGGCTGATCGGGAGTGTCAGTGGGAGTTGGACTGATCGGGAGTGTCAGTGGGAGTTGGATTGATCGGGAGTGTCAGTGGGAGTTGGATTGATCGGGAGTGTCAGTGGGCGTAGGATTGATTGGGAGTGTCAGTGGGAGTTGGATTGATCGGGAGTGTCAGTGGGAGTTGGATTGATTGGGAGTGTCAGTGGGAGTTGGATTGATCGGGAGTGTCAGTGGGAGTAGGATTGATTGGGAGTGTCAGTGGGAGTTGGATTGATCGGGAGTGTGAGTGGGAGTGGGATTGATCGAGAGTGTCAGTGGGAGTTGGATTGACCGGGAGTGTCAGTGCGAGTTGGATTGTTCGGGAGTGTCAGTGGGAGTTGGATTGATCGGGAGTGTCTGTGGGATTGATCGGGAGTGTCTGTGGGAGTTGTGCTGATCGGGAGTGTCAGTGGGAGTTCGGCTGATCGGGAGTGTCAGTGGGAGTTGGATTGATCGGGAGTGTCAGTGGGAGTTGGATTGATCGGGAGTGTCAGTGGGAGTTGGATTGATCGGGAGTGTCAGTGGGAGTTGGATTGATTGGGAGTGTCAGTGGGAGTTGGATTGATCGGGAGAGTCAGTGGGAGTGGGATTCATCGGGAGCGTCAGTGGGAGTTGGATTGATCGGGAGTGTCAGTGGGAGTTGGATTGATCGGGAGTGTCAATGGGAGTTGTGCTGATCGGGAGTGTCAGTGGGAGTTGGATTGATCGGGAGTGTCAGTGGGAGTTTGATTGATAGGGAGTGTCAGTGAGAGTGGGATTGATCGGGACTGTCAGTGGGAGTTGGATTGATCGGGAGTGTCAATGCGAGTTGTGCTGATTGGGAGTCTCAGTGGGTGTTGGATTGATCGGGAGTGTCAGTGAGAGTGGGATTGATCGGGAGTGTCAGTGGGAGTTGGATTGATCGGGAGTGTCAGTGGGAGTTGGATTGATCGGGAGTGTCAATGGGACTTGTGCTGATCGGGAGTGTCAGTGGGAGTTGGATTGATCGGGAGTGTCAGTGGGAGTTTGATTGATAGGGAGAGTCAGTGTGAGTTGGATTGATCGGGAGTGTCAGTGGGAGTTGTATTGATCGGGAGTGTCAGTGGGAGTTGGATTGATCGGGCGTGTCAGTGGGAGTTGGATTGATCGGGTGTGTCAGTGGGAGTTGGATTGATCGGGAGTGTCAGTGGGAGTTTGATTGATCGGGAGTGTCAATGGGAGTTGGATTGATCGGGAGTGTCAATGGGAGTAGGATTGATCGGGAGTGCCCGTGGGAGTTGGATTTATCGGGAGTGTCAGTGGGAGTTGGATTGATCGGGAGTGTCAATGGGAGTAGGATTGATCGGGAGTCCCCGTGGCAGTTGGATTTATCGGGAGTGTCAGTGGGAGTTGGATTGATCGGGAGTGTCAGTGGGTGTTGGATTGATCGGGAGTGTCAGTGGGAGTTGGATTTATCGAGAGTGTCAGTGGGTGTTGGATTGATCGGGAGTGTCAGTGGGAGTTGGACTGATCGGGAGTGTCAGTGGGAGTTGGATTGATCGGGAGTGTCAGTGGGAGTTGTGCTGATCGTGAGTGTCAGTGGGAGTTGGATTTATCGGGAGTGTCAGTGGGAGTTGGATTGATCGGGCGTGTCAGTGGGAGTTGGATTGATCGGGAGTGTCAGTGGGAGTTGGATTGATCGGGAGTGTCAGTGGGAGTTGGATTGATCGGGAGTGTCAATGGGAGTAGGATTGATCGGGAGTGTCAGTGGGTGTTGGCTTGATCGGGAGTGTCAGTGGGAGTTGGATTTATCGAGAGTGTCAGTGGGTGTTGGATTGATCGGGAGTGTCAGTGGGAGTTGGACTGATCGGGAGTGTCAGTGGGAGTTGGATTGATCGGGAGTGTCAGTGGGAGTTGTGCTGATCGTGAGTGTCAGTGGGAGTTGGATTGATCGGGAGTGTCAGTGGGCGTAGGATTGATTGGGAATGTCAGTGGGAGTTGGATTGATCGGGAGTGTCAGTGGGAGTTGGATTGATTGGGAGTGTCAGTGGGAGTTGGATTGATCGGGAGTGTCAGTGGGAGTAGGATTGATCGAGAGTGTCAGTGGGAGTTGGATTGATCGGGAGTGTCAGTGGGAGTTGGATTGTTCGGGAGTGTCAGTGGGAGTTGGATTGATCGGGAGTGTCTGTGGGATTGATCGGGAGTGTCTGTGGGAGTTGTGCTGATCGGGAGTGTCAGTGGGTGTTCGGCTAATCGGGAGTGTCAGTGGGAGTTGGATTGATCGGGAGTGTCAGTGGGAGTTGGATTGATCGGGAGTGTCAGTGGGAGTTGGATTGATCGGGAGTGTCAGTGGGAGTTGGATTGATTGGGAGTGTCAGTGGGAGTTGGATTGATCTGGAGTGTCAGTGGGAGTGGGATTCATCGGGAGCGTCAGTGGGAGTTGGATTGATCGGGAGTGTCAGTGGGAGTTGGTTTGATCGGGAGTGTCAATGGGAGTTGTGCTGATCGGGAGTGTCAGTGGGAGTTGGATTGATAGGGAGTGTCAATGGGAGTTGTGCTGATTGGGAGTCTCAGTGGGTGTTGGATTGATCGGGAGTGTCAGTGAGAGTGGGATTGATCGGGACTGTCATTGGGAGTTGGATTGATCGGGAGTGTCAATGGGAGTTGTGCTGATTGGGAGTCTCAGTGGGTGTTGGATTGATCGGGAGTGTCAGTGAGAGTGGGATTGATCGGGAGTGTCAGTGGGAGTTGGATTGATCGGGAGTGTCAATGGGAGTTGTGCTGATTGGGAGTCTCAGTGGGTGTTGGATTGATCGGGAGTGTCAGTGAGAGTGGGATTGATCGGGAGTGTCAGTGGGAGTTGGATTGATCGGGAGTGTCAGTGGGAGTTGGATTGATCGGGCGTGTCAGTGGGAGTTGGATTGCTCGGGACTGTCAGTGGGAGTTGGATTGATCGGGAGTGTCAGTGGGAGTTGGATTGATCGGGAGTGTCAATGGGAGTTGTGCTGATCGGGAGTGTCAGTGGGAGTTGAATTGATCGGGAGTGTCAGTGGGAGTTTGATTGATAGGGAGTGTCAGTGTGAGTTGAATTGATCGGGAGTGTCAGTGGGAGTTGGATTGATCGGGAGTATCATTGGGAGTTGGGCTGATCGGGAGTGTCAGTGGGAGTTGGGTTGATCGGGGGTGTGAGTGGGAGTGATCGGGAGTGTCAGTGGGAGTTGGATTGATCGGGAGTGTGAGTGGGTGTTATCGGGAGTGTCAGTGGGATTTGGATTGATCGGGAGTGTGAGTGGGAGTGATCGGGAGTGTCAGTGGGAGTTGGATTGATCGGGAGTGTCAGTGGGAGTTTGGATGATCGGGAGTGTCAGTGGGAGTTGGGCTGATCGGGAGTGTCAGTGGGAGTTGGATTGATCGGGAGTGTCAGTGGGAGTTGGATTGATCGGGAGTGTCATTGGGAGTTGTGCTGATCGGGAATGTCCGTGGAAGTTGGATTGATCGGGAGTGTCAGTGGGAGTTGGATTGAATGGAAGTGTCAGTGGGAGTTGGATTGATCGGGAGTGTCAGTGGGAGTTGGATTGATCGGGAGTCTCAGTGGGAGGTGGATTGATCGGGTGTGTCAGTGGGAGTTGGATTGATCGGGAGTGTCAGTGGGAGGTGGATTGATCGGGTGTGTCAGTGGGAGTTGGGTTGATCGTGAGTTTCAGTGGAAGTTGGATTGATCGGGAGTGTCAGTGGGAGTTGGATTGATCGGGAGTGTCAGCGGGAGTTGGATTGATCGGGAGTGTCAGTGCCAGTGGAATTGATCCGGAATGTCAGTGGCAGTTGGATTGATCGGGAGTGTCAGTGGGAGTTGGATTGATCAGGAGTGTCATTGGGAGTTGGGCTGATCGGGCGTTTCAGTGGGAGTTGGATAGATCGAGAGTGTCAGTGGGATTGGTCGGGAGTGTCAGTGGGAGCTGGATTGATCGGGAGTGTCAGTGGGAGTTGGGCTGATCAGGAATGTCAGTGTGATTGATCGGGAGTGTCAGTGGGAGTTGGATTGATCGGGAGTGTCAGTGGGAGCTGGATTGATCGGGAGTGTCAGTGGGAGTTGGGCTGATCGGGAATGTCAGTGGGATTGAGCGGGAGTGTCAGTGGGAGTTGGACTGATCGGGAGTGTCAGTGGGAGTTGGATTGATCTGGAGTGTCAGTGGGAGTTGTGCTGATCCGGAGTGTCAGTGGGAGTTGGATTGATCGGGAGTGTCAGTGGGAGTTGGATTGATCGGGAGTGTGAGTGGGAGTAGGATTGATTGGGAGTGTCAGTGGGAGTTAGATTGATCGGGAGTGTCAGTGGGAGTAGGATTAATTGGGAGTGTCAGTGGGAGTTGGATTGATCGGGAGTGTCAGTGGGAGTTGGATTGATCGGGAGTGTGAGTGGGAGTGGGATTGATTGGGAGTGTCAGTGGGAGTTAGATTGATCGGGTGTGTCAGTGGGAGTATGATTAATTGGGAGTGTCAGTGGGAGTTGGATTGATCGGGAGTGCCAGTGGGAGTTGGATTGATCGGGAGTGTCAGTGGGAGTTGGATTGATCGGGAGTGTCAGTGGGAGTTGGATTGATTGGGAGTGTCAGTGGGAGTTGGATTGATCGGGAGTGTGAGTGGGAGTGGGATTGATCGGGAGTGTCAGTGGGAGTTGGATTGATCGGGAGTGTCAGTGGGAGTTGGATTGTTCGGGAGTGTCTGTCGGAGTTGGATTGATCGGGAATGTCAGTGGGATTGATCGGGATTGTAAGTGGGAGTTGTGCTGATCGGGAGTGTCAGTGGGAGTGCGGCTGATCGGGAGTGTCAGTGGGAGTTGGACTGATCGGGAGTGTCAGTGGGAGTTGGATTGATCGGGAGTGTCAGTGGGAGTTGGATTGATCGGGAGTGTCAGTGGGCGTAGGATTGATTGGGAGTGTCAGTGGGAGTTGGATTGATCGGGAGTGTCAGTGGGAGTTGGATTGATTGGGAGTGTCAGTGGGAGTTGGATTGATCGGGAGTGTCAGTGGGAGTAGGATTGATTGGGAGTGTCAGTGGGAGTTGGATTGATCGGGAGTGTGAGTGGGAGTGGGATTGATCGAGAGTGTCAGTGGGAGTTGGATTGACCGGGAGTGTCAGTGCGAGTTGGATTGTTCGGGAGTGTCAGTGGGAGTTGGATTGATCGGGAGTGTCTGTGGGATTGATCGGGAGTGTCTGTGGGAGTTGTGCTGATCGGGAGTGTCAGTGGGAGTTCGGCTGATCGGGAGTGTCAGTGGGAGTTGGATTGATCGGGAGTGTCAGTGGGAGTTGGATTGATCGGGAGTGTCAGTGGGAGTTGGATTGATCGGGAGTGTCAGTGGGAGTTGGATTGATTGGGAGTGTCAGTGGGAGTTGGATTGATCGGGAGAGTCAGTGGGAGTGGGATTCATCGGGAGCGTCAGTGGGAGTTGGATTGATCGGGAGTGTCAGTGGGAGTTGGATTGATCGGGAGTGTCAATGGGAGTTGTGCTGATCGGGAGTGTCAGTGGGAGTTGGATTGATCGGGAGTGTCAGTGGGAGTTTGATTGATAGGGAGTGTCAGTGAGAGTGGGATTGATCGGGACTGTCAGTGGGAGTTGGATTGATCGGGAGTGTCAATGCGAGTTGTGCTGATTGGGAGTCTCAGTGGGTGTTGGATTGATCGGGAGTGTCAGTGAGAGTGGGATTGATCGGGAGTGTCAGTGGGAGTTGGATTGATCGGGAGTGTCAGTGGGAGTTGGATTGATCGGGAGTGTCAATGGGAGTTGTGCTGATCGGGAGTGTCAGTGGGAGTTGGATTGATCGGGAGTGTCAGTGGGAGTTTGATTGATAGGGAGTGTCAGTGTGAGTTGGATTGATCGGGAGTGTCAGTGGGAGTTGTATTGATCGGGAGTGTCAGTGGGAGTTGGATTGATCGGGCGTGTCAGTGGGAGTTGGATTGATCGGGTGTGTCAGTGGGAGTTGGATTGATCGGGAGTGTCAGTGGGAGTTTGATTGATCGGGAGTGTCAATGGGAGTTGGATTGATCGGGAGTGTCAATGGGAGTAGGATTGATCGGGAGTGCCCGTGGGAGTTGGATTTATCGGGAGTGTCAGTGGGAGTTGGATTGATCGGGAGTGTCAATGGGAGTAGGATTGATCGGGAGTCCCCGTGGCAGTTGGATTTATCGGGAGTGTCAGTGGGAGTTGGATTGATCGGGAGTGTCAGTGGGTGTTGGATTGATCGGGAGTGTCAGTGGGAGTTGGATTTATCGAGAGTGTCAGTGGGTGTTGGATTGATCGGGAGTGTCAGTGGGAGTTGGACTGATCGGGAGTGTCAGTGGGAGTTGGATTGATCGGGAGTGTCAGTGGGAGTTGTGCTGATCGTGAGTGTCAGTGGGAGTTGGATTTATCGGGAGTGTCAGTGGGAGTTGGATTGATCGGGCGTGTCAGTGGGAGTTGGATTGATCGGGAGTGTCAGTGGGAGTTGGATTGATCGGGAGTGTCAGTGGGAGTTGGATTGATCGGGAGTGTCAATGGGAGTAGGATTGATCGGGAGTGTCAGTGGGTGTTGGCTTGATCGGGAGTGTCAGTGGGAGTTGGATTTATCGAGAGTGTCAGTGGGTGTTGGATTGATCGGGAGTGTCAGTGGGAGTTGGACTGATCGGGAGTGTCAGTGGGAGTTGGATTGATCGGGAGTGTCAGTGGGAGTTGTGCTGATCGTGAGTGTCAGTGGGAGTTGGATTGATCGGGAGTGTCAGTGGGCGTAGGATTGATTGGGAATGTCAGTGGGAGTTGGATTGATCGGGAGTGTCAGTGGGAGTTGGATTGATTGGGAGTGTCAGTGGGAGTTGGATTGATCGGGAGTGTCAGTGGGAGTAGGATTGATCGAGAGTGTCAGTGGGAGTTGGATTGATCGGGAGTGTCAGTGGGAGTTGGATTGTTCGGGAGTGTCAGTGGGAGTTGGATTGATCGGGAGTGTCTGTGGGATTGATCGGGAGTGTCTGTGGGAGTTGTGCTGATCGGGAGTGTCAGTGGGTGTTCGGCTAATCGGGAGTGTCAGTGGGAGTTGGATTGATCGGGAGTGTCAGTGGGAGTTGGATTGATCGGGAGTGTCAGTGGGAGTTGGATTGATCGGGAGTGTCAGTGGGAGTTGGATTGATTGGGAGTGTCAGTGGGAGTTGGATTGATCTGGAGTGTCAGTGGGAGTGGGATTCATCGGGAGCGTCAGTGGGAGTTGGATTGATCGGGAGTGTCAGTGGGAGTTGGTTTGATCGGGAGTGTCAATGGGAGTTGTGCTGATCGGGAGTGTCAGTGGGAGTTGGATTGATAGGGAGTGTCAATGGGAGTTGTGCTGATTGGGAGTCTCAGTGGGTGTTGGATTGATCGGGAGTGTCAGTGAGAGTGGGATTGATCGGGACTGTCATTGGGAGTTGGATTGATCGGGAGTGTCAATGGGAGTTGTGCTGATTGGGAGTCTCAGTGGGTGTTGGATTGATCGGGAGTGTCAGTGAGAGTGGGATTGATCGGGAGTGTCAGTGGGAGTTGGATTGATCGGGAGTGTCAGTGGGAGTTGGATTGATCGGGCGTGTCAGTGGGAGTTGGATTGCTCGGGACTGTCAGTGGGAGTTGGATTGATCGGGAGTGTCAGTGGGAGTTGGATTGATCGGGAGTGTCAATGGGAGTTGTGCTGATCGGGAGTGTCAGTGGGAGTTGGATTGATCGGGAGTGTCAGTGGGAGTTTGATTGATAGGGAGTGTCAGTGTGAGTTGAATTGATCGGGAGTGTCAGTGGGAGTTGGATTGATCGGGAGTATCAGTGGGAGTTGGGCTGATCGGGAGTGTCAGTGGGAGTTGGGTTGATCGGGGGTGTGAGTGGGTGTTATCGGGAGTGTCAGTGGGAGTTGGATTGATCGGGGGTGTGAGTGGGAGTGATCGGGAGTGTCAGTGGGAGTTGGATTGATCGGGAGTGTGAGTGGGTGTTATCGGGAGTGTCAGTGGGATTTGGATTGATCGGGAGTGTGAGTGGGAGTGATCGGGAGTGTCAGTGGGAGTTGGATTGATCGGCAGTGTCAGTGGGAGTTTGGACGATCGGGAGTGTCAGTGGGAGTTGGGCTGATCGGGAGTGTCAGTGGGAGTTGGATTGATCGGGAGTGTCAGTGGGAGTTGGATTGATCGGGAGTGTCATTGGGAGTTGTGCTGATCGGGAATGTCCGTGGGAGTTGGATTGATCGGGAGTGTCAGTGGGAGTTGGATTAATTGGGAGTGTCAGTGGGAGTTGGATTGATCGGGAGTGTCAGTGGGAGTTGGATTGATCGGGAGTCTCAGTGGGAGGTGGATTGATCGGGTGTGTCAGTGGGAGTTGGATTGATCGGGAGTGTCAGTGGGAGGTGGATTGATCGGGTGTGTCAGTGGGAGTTGGATTGATCGTGAGTTTCAGTGGAAGTTGGATTGATCGGGAGTGTCAGTGGGAGTTGGATTGATCGGGAGTGTCAGCGGGAGTTGGATTGATCGGGAGTGTCAGTGCCAGTGGAATTGATCCGGAATGTCAGTGGCAGTTGGATTGATCGGGAGTGTCAGTGGGAGTTGGATTGATCAGGAGTGTCATTGGGAGTTGGGCTGATCGGGCGTTTCAGTGGGAGTTGGATAGATCGAGAGTGTCAGTGGGATTGATCGGGAGTGTCAGTGGGAGCTGGATTGATCGGGAGTGTCAGTGGGAGTTGGGCTGATCGGGAATGTCAGTGTGATTGATCGGGAGTGTCAGTGGGAGTTGGATTGATCGGGAGTGTCAGTGGGAGCTGGATTGATCGGGAGTGTCAGTGGGAGTTGGATTGATTGGGAGTGTCAGTGGGAGTTGGATTGATCGGGAGTGTCAGTGGGAGTAGGATTGATCGAGAGTGTCAGTGGGAGTTGGATTGATCGGGAATGTCAGTGGGAGTTGGATTGTTCGGGAGTGTCAGTGGGAGTTGGATTGATCGGGAGTGTCTGTGGGATTGATCGGGAGTGTCTGTGGGAGTTGTGCTGATCGGGAGTGTCAGTGGGTGTTCGGCTAATCGGGAGTGTCAGTGGGAGTTGGATTGATCGGGAGTGTCAGTGGGAGTTGGATTGATCGGGAGTGTCAGTGGGAGTTGGATTGATCGGGAGTGTCAGTGGGAGTTGGATTGATTGGGAGTGTCAGTGGGAGTTGGATTGATCTGGAGTGTCAGTGGGAGTGGGATTCATCGGGAGCGTCAGTGGGAGTTGGATTGATCGGGAGTGTCAGTGGGAGTTGGTTTGATCGGGAGTGTCAATGGGAGTTGTGCTGATCGGGAGTGTCAGTGGGAGTTGGATTGATCGGGAGTGTCAGTGGGAGTTTGATTGATAGGGAGTGTCAATGGGAGTTGTGCTGATTGGGAGTCTCAGTGGGTGTTGGATTGATCGGGAGTGTCAGTGAGAGTGGGTTTGATCGGGACTGTCAGTGGGAGTTGGATTGATCGGGAGTGTCAATGGGAGTTGTGCTGATTGGGAGTCTCAGTGGGTGTTGGATTGATCGGGAGTGTCAGTGAGAGTGGGATTGATCGGGAGTGTCAGTGGGAGTTGGATTGATCGGGAGTGTCAGTGGGAGTTGGATTGATCGGGCGTGTCAGTGGGAGTTGGATTGCTCGGGACTGTCAGTGGGAGTTGGATTGATCGGGAGTGTCAGTGGGAGTTGGATTGATCGGGAGTGTCAATGGGAGTTGTGCTGATCGGGAGTGTCAGTGGGAGTTGAATTGATCGGGAGTGTCAGTGGGAGTTTGATTGATAGGGAGTGTCAGTGTGAGTTGAATTGATCGGGAGTGTCAGTGGGAGTTGGATTGATCGGGAGTATCATTGGGAGTTGGGCTGATCGGGAGTGTCAGTGGGAGTTGGGTTGATCGGGGGTGTGAGTGGGAGTGATCGGGAGTGTCAGTGGGAGTTGGATTGATCGGGAGTGTGAGTGGGTGTTATCGGGAGTGTCAGTGGGATTTGGATTGATCGGGAGTGTGAGTGGGAGTGATCGGGAGTGTCAGTGGGAGTTGGATTGATTGGGAGTGTCAGTGGGAGTTTGGATGATCGGGAGTGTCAGTGGGAGTTGGGCTGATCGGGAGTGTCAGTGGGAGTTGGATTGATCGGGAGTGTCAGTGGGAGTTGGATTGATCGGGAGTGTCATTGGGAGTTGTGCTGATCGGGAATGTCCGTGGGAGTTGGATTGATCGGGAGTGTCAGTGGGAGTTGGATTGAATGGAAGTGTCAGTGGGAGTTGGATTGATCGGGAGTGTCAGTGGGAGTTGGATTGATCGGGAGTCTCAGTGGGAGGTGGATTGATCGGGTGTGTCAGTGGGAGTTGGATTGATCGGGAGTGTCAGTGGGAGGTGGATTGATCGGGTGTGTCAGTGGGAGTTGGATTGATCGTGAGTTTCAGTGGAAGTTGGATTGATCGGGAGTGTCAGTGGGAGTTGGATTGATCGGGAGTGTCAGCGGGAGTTGGATTGATCGGGAGTGTCAGTGCCAGTGGAATTGATCCGGAATGTCAGTGGCAGTTGGATTGATCGGGAGTGTCAGTGGGAGTTGGATTGATCAGGAGTGTCATTGGGAGTTGGGCTGATCGGGCGTTTCAGTGGGAGTTGGATAGATCGAGAGTGTCAGTGGGATTGGTCGGGAGTGTCAGTGGGAGCTGGATTGATCGGGAGTGTCAGTGGGAGTTGGGCTGATCAGGAATGTCAGTGTGATTGATCGGGAGTGTCAGTGGGAGTTGGATTGATCGGGAGTGTCAGTGGGAGCTGGATTGATCGGGAGTGTCAGTGGGAGTTGGGCTGATCGGGAATGTCAGTGGGATTGAGCGGGAGTGTCAGTGGGAGTTGGACTGATCGGGAGTGTCAGTGGGAGTTGGATTGATCTGGAGTGTCAGTGGGAGTTGTGCTGATCCGGAGTGTCAGTGGGAGTTGGATTGATCGGGAGTGTCAGTGGGAGTTGGATTGATCGGGAGTGTGAGTGGGAGTAGGATTGATTGGGAGTGTCAGTGGGAGTTAGATTGATCGGGAGTGTCAGTGGGAGTAGGATTAATTGGGAGTGTCAGTGGGAGTTGGATTGATCGGGAGTGTCAGTGGGAGTTGGATTGATCGGGAGTGTGAGTGGGAGTGGGATTGATTGGGAGTGTCAGTGGGAGTTAGATTGATCGGGTGTGTCAGTGGGAGTATGATTAATTGGGAGTGTCAGTGGGAGTTGGATTGATCGGGAGTGCCAGTGGGAGTTGGATTGATCGGGAGTGTCAGTGGGAGTTGGATTAATCGGGAGTGTCAGTGGGAGTTGGATTGATTGGGAGTGTCAGTGGGAGTTGGATTGATCGGGAGTGTGAGTGGGAGTGGGATTGATCGGGAGTGTCAGTGGGAGTTGGATTGATCGGGAGTGTCAGTGGGAGTTGGATTGTTCGGGAGTGTCAGTCGGAGTTGGATTGATCGGGAGTGTCAGTGGGATTGATCGGGATTGTAAGTGGGAGTTGTGCTGATCGGGAGTGTCAGTGGGAGTGCGGCTGATCGGGAGTGTCAGTGGGAGTTGGACTGATCGGGAGTGTCAGTGGGAGTTGGATTGATCGGGAGTGTCAGTGGGAGTTGGATTGATCGGGAGTGTCAGTGGGCGTAGGATTGATTGGGAGTGTCAGTGGGAGTTGGATTGATCGGGAGTGTCAGTGGGAGTTGGATTGATTGGGAGTGTCAGTGGGAGTTGGATTGATCGGGAGTGTCAGTGGGAGTAGGATTGATTGGGAGTGTCAGTGGGAGTTGGATTGATCGGGAGTGTGAGTGGGAGTGGGATTGATCGAGAGTGTCAGTGGGAGTTGGATTGACCGGGAGTGTCAGTGCGAGTTGGATTGTTCGGGAGTGTCAGTGGGAGTTGGATTGATCGGGAGTGTCTGTGGGATTGATCGGGAGTGTCTGTGGGAGTTGTGCTGATCGGGAGTGTCAGTGGGAGTTCGGCTGATCGGGAGTGTCAGTGGGAGTTGGATTGATCGGGAGTGTCAGTGGGAGTTGGATTGATCGGGAGTGTCAGTGGGAGTTGGATTGATCGGGAGTGTCAGTGGGAGTTGGATTGATTGGGAGTGTCAGTGGGAGTTGGATTGATCGGGAGAGTCAGTGGGAGTGGGATTCATCGGGAGCGTCAGTGGGAGTTGGATTGATCGGGAGTGTCAGTGGGAGTTGGATTGATCGGGAGTGTCAATGGGAGTTGTGCTGATCGGGAGTGTCAGTGGGAGTTGGATTGATCGGGAGTGTCAGTGGGAGTTTGATTGATAGGGAGTGTCAGTGAGAGTGGGATTGATCGGGACTGTCAGTGGGAGTTGGATTGATCGGGAGTGTCAATGCGAGTTGTGCTGATTGGGAGTCTCAGTGGGTGTTGGATTGATCGGGAGTGTCAGTGAGAGTGGGATTGATCGGGAGTGTCAGTGGGAGTTGGATTGATCGGGAGTGTCAGTGGGAGTTGGATTGATCGGGAGTGTCAATGGGAGTTGTGCTGATCGGGAGTGTCAGTGGGAGTTGGATTGATCGGGAGTGTCAGTGGGAGTTTGATTGATAGGGAGTGTCAGTGTGAGTTGGATTGATCGGGAGTGTCAGTGGGAGTTGTATTGATCGGGAGTGTCAGTGGGAGTTGGATTGATCGGGCGTGTCAGTGGGAGTTGGATTGATCGGGTGTGTCAGTGGGAGTTGGATTGATCGGGAGTGTCAGTGGGAGTTTGATTGATCGGGAGTGTCAATGGGAGTTGGATTGATCGGGAGTGTCAATGGGAGTAGGATTGATCGGGAGTGCCCGTGGGAGTTGGATTTATCGGGAGTGTCAGTGGGAGTTGGATTGATCGGGAGTGTCAATGGGAGTAGGATTGATCGGGAGTCCCCGTGGCAGTTGGATTTATCGGGAGTGTCAGTGGGAGCTGGATTGATCGGGAGTGTCAGTGGGTGTTGGATTGATCGGGAGTGTCAGTGGGAGTTGGATTTATCGAGAGTGTCAGTGGGTGTTGGATTGATCGGGAGTGTCAGTGGGAGTTGGACTGATCGGGAGTGTCAGTGGGAGTTGGATTGATCGGGAGTGTCAGTGGGAGTTGTGCTGATCGTGAGTGTCAGTGGGAGTTGGATTTATCGGGAGTGTCAGTGGGAGTTGGATTGATCGGGCGTGTCAGTGGGAGTTGGATTGATCGGGAGTGTCAGTGGGAGTTGGATTGATCGGGAGTGTGAGTGGGAGTAGGATTGATTGGCAGTGTCAGTGGGAGTTAGATTGATCGGGAGTGTCAGTGGGAGTAGGATTAATTGGGAGTGTCAGTGGGAGTTGGATTGATCGGGAGTGTCAGTGGGAGTTGGATTGATCGGGAGTGTGAGTGGGAGTGGGATTGATTGGGAGTGTCAGTGGGAGTTAGATTGATCGGGTGTGTCAGTGGGAGTAGGATTAATTGGGAGTGTCAGTGGGAGTTGGATTGATCGGGAGTGCCAGTGGGAGTTGGATTGATCGGGAGTGTCAGTGGGAGTTGGATTGATCGGGAGTGTCAGTGGGAGTTGGATTGATTGGGAGTGTCAGTGGGAGTTGGATTGATCGGGAGTGTGAGTGGGAGTGGGATTGATCGGGAGTGTCAGTGGGAGTTGGATTGATCGGGAGTGTCAGTGGGAGTTGGATTGTTCGGGAGTGTCACTCGGAGTTGGATTGATCGGGAGTGTCAGTGGGATTGATCGGGATTGTAAGTGGGAGTTGTGCTGATCGGGAGTGTCAGTGGGAGTGCGGCTGATCGGGAGTGTCAGTGGGAGTTGGACTGATCGGGAGTGTCAGTGGGAGTTGGATTGATCGGGAGTGTCAGTGGGAGTTGGATTGATCGGGAGTGTCAGTGGGCGTAGGATTGATTGGGAGTGTCAGTCGGAGTTGGATTGATCGGGAGTGTCAATGGGAGTTGGATTGATCGGGAGTGTCAGTGGGAGTTGGATTGATCGGGAGTGTCAGTGGGAGTTGGATTGATCGGGAGTGTCAGTGGGAGTTGGATTGATTGGGAGTGTCAGTGGGAGTTGGATTGATCGGGAGAGTCAGTGGGAGTGGGATTCATCGGGAGCGTCAGTGGGAGTTGGATTGATCGGGAGTGTCAGTGGGAGTTGGATTGATCGGGAGTGTCAATGGGAGTTGTGCTGATCGGGAGTGTCAGTGGGAGTTGGATTGATCGGGAGTGTCAGTGGGAGTTTGATTGATAGGGAGTGTCAGTGAGAGTGGGATTGATCGGGACTGTCAGTGGGAGTTGGATTGATCGGGAGTGTCAATGCGAGTTGTGCTGATTGGGAGTCTCAGTGGGTGTTGGATTGATCGGGAGTGTCAGTGAGAGTGGGATTGATCGGGAGTGTCAGTGGGAGTTGGATTGATCGGGAGTGTCAGTGGGAGTTGGATTGATCGGGCGTGTCAGTGGGAGTTGGATTGCTCGGGACTGTCAGTGGGAGTTGGATTGATCGGGAGTGTCAGTGGGAGTGGGATTGATCGGGAGTGTCAATGGGAGTTGTGCTGATCGGGAGTGTCAGTGGGAGTTGGATTGATCGGGAGTGTCAGTGGGAGTTTGATTGATAGGGAGTGTCAGTGTGAGTTGGATTGATCGGGAGTGTCAGTGGGAGTTGTATTGATCGGGAGTGTCAGTGGGAGTTGGATTGATCGGGCGTGTCAGTGGGAGTTTGATTGATCGGGAGTGTCAATGGGAGTTGGATTGATCGGGAGTGTCAATGGGAGTAGGATTGATCGGGAGTGCCCGTGGGAGTTGGATTTATCGGGAGTGTCAGTGGGAGTTGGATTGATCGGGAGTGTCAATGGGAGTAGGATTGTTCGGGACTCCCCGTGGGAGTTGGATTTATCGGGAGTGTCAGTGGGAGTTGGATTGATCGGGAGTGTCAGTGGGTGTTGGATTGATCGGGAGTGCCCGTGGGAGTTGGATTTATTGGGAGTGTCAGTGGGAGTTGGATTGATCGGGAGTGTCAGTGGGAGTTGGATTGATCGGGAGTGTCAATGGGAGTAGGATTGCTCGGGAGTGTCAGTGGGTGTTGGCTTGATCGGGAGTGTCAGTGGGAGTTGGATTTATCGAGAGTGTCAGTGGGTGTTGGATTGATCGGGAGTGTCAGTGGGAGTTGGACTGATCGGGAGTGTCAGTGGGAGTTGGATTGATCGGGAGTGTCAGTGGGAGTTGTGCTGATCGTGAGTGTCAGTGGGAGTTGGATTTATCGGGAGTGTCAGTGGGAGTTGGATTGATCGGGCGTGTCAGTGGGAGTTGGATTGATCGGGTGTGTCAGTGGGAGTTGGATTGATCGGGAGTGTCAGTGGGAGTTTGATTGATCGGGAGTGTCAATGGGAGTTGGATTGATCGGGAGTGTCAATGGGAGTAGGATTGATCGGGAGTGCCCGTGGGAGTTGGATTTATCGGGAGTGTCAGTGGGAGTTGGATTGATCGGGAGTGTCAATGGGAGTAGGATTGATCGGGAGTGCCCGTGGGAGTTGGATTTATCGGGAGTGTCAGTGGGAGTTGGATTAATCGGGAGTGTCAGTGGGTGTTGGATTGATCGGGAGTGCCCGTGGGAGTTGGATTTATTGGGAGTGTCAGTGGGAGTTGGATTGATCGGGAGTGTCAGTGGGAGTTGGATTGATCGGGAGTGTCAATGGGAGTAGGATTGATCGGGAGTGTCAGTGGGTGTTGGCTAGATCGGGAGTGTCAGTGGGAGTTGGATTTATCGAGAGTGTCAGTGGGTGTTGGATTGATCGGGAGTGTCAGTGGGAGTTGGACTGATCGGGAGTGTCAGTGGGAGTTCGATTGATCGGGAGTGTCAGTGGGAGTTGTGCTGATCGTGAGTGTCAGTGGGAGTTGGATTGATCGGGAGTGTCAGTGGGCGTAGGATTGATTGGGAGTGTCAGTGGGAGTTGGATTGATCGGGAGTGTCAGTGGGAGTTGGATTGATTGGGAGTGTCAGTGAGAGTGGGATTGATCGGGAGTGTCAGTGGGAGTTGGATTGATCGGGCGTGTCAGTGGGAGTTGGATTGCTCGGGACTGTCAGTGGGAGTTGGATTGATCGGGAGTGTCAGTGGGAGTTGGATTGATCGGGAGTGTCAATGGGAGTTGTGCTGATCGGGAGTGTCAGTGGGAGTTGGATTGATCGGGAATGTCAGTGGGAGTTTGATTGATAGGGAGTGTCAGTGTGAGTTGGATTGATCGGGAGTGTCAGTGGGAGTTGTATTGATCGGGATTGTCAGTGGGAGTTGGATTGATCAGGCGTGTCAGTGGGAGTTGGATTGATCGGGTGTGTCAGTGGGAGTTGGATTGAACGGGAGTGTCAGTGGGAGTTTGATTGATCGGGAGTGTCAATGGGAGTTGGATTGATCGGGAGTGTCAATGGGAGTAGGATTGATCGGGAGTGCCCGTGGGAGTTGGATTTATCGGGAGTGTCAGTGGGAGTTGGATTGATCGGGAGTGTCAATGGGAGTAGGATTGATCGGGAGTGCCCGTGGGAGTTGGATTTATCGGGAGTGTCAGTGGGAGTTGGATTGATCGGGAGTGTCAGTGGGTGTTGGATTGATCGGGAGTGCCCGTGGGAGTTGGATTTATTGGGAGTGTCAGTGGGAGTTGGATTGATCGGGAGTGTCAGTGGGAGTTGGATTGATCGGGAGTGTCAATGGGAGTAGGATTGATCGGGAGTGTCAGTGGGTGTTGGCTTGATCGGGAGTGTCAGTGGGAGTTGGATTTATCGAGAGTGTCAGTGGGTGTTGGATTGATCGGGAGTGTCAGTGGGAGTTGGACTGATCGGGAGTGTCAGTGGGAGTTGGATTGATCGGGAGTGTCAGTGGGAGTTGTGCTGATCGTGAGTGTCAGTGGGAGTTGGATTGATCGGGAGTGTCAGTGGGCGTAGGATTCATTGGGAATGTCAGTGGGAGTTGGATTGATCGGGAGTGTCAGTGGGAGTTGGATTGATTGGGAGTGTCAGTGGGAGTTGGATTGATCGGGAGTGTCAGTGGGAGTAGGATTGATCGAGAGTGTCAGTGGGAGTTGGATTGATCGGGAGTGTCAGTGGGAGTTGGATTGTTCGGGAGTGTCAGTGGGAGTTGGATTGATCGGGAGTGTCTGTGGGATTGATCGGGAGTGTCTGTGGGAGTTGTGCTGATCGGGAGTGTCAGTGGGTGTTCGGCTAATCGGGAGTGTCAGTGGGAGTTGGATTGATCGGGAGTGTCAGTGGGAGTTGGATTGATCGGGAGTGTCAGTGGGAGTTGGATTGATCGGGAGTGTCAGTGGGAGTTGGATTGATTGGGAGTGTCAGTGGGAGTTGGATTGATCTGGAGTGTCAGTGGGAGTGGGATTCATCGGGAGCGTCAGTGGGAGTTGGATTGATCGGGAGTGTCAGTGGGAGTTGGTTTGATCGGGAGTGTCAATGGGAGTTGTGCTGATCGGGAGTGTCAGTGGGAGTTGGATTGATCGGGAGTGTCAGTGGGAGTTTGATTGATAGGGAGTGTCAATGGGAGTTGTGCTGATTGGGAGTCTCAGTGGGTGTTGGATTGATCGGGAGTGTCAGTGGGAGGTGGATTGATCGGGTGTGTCAGTGGGAGTTGGATTGATCGTGAGTTTCAGTGGAAGTTGGATTGATCGGGAGTGTCAGTGGGAGTTGGATTGATCGGGAGTATCAGCGGGAGTTGGATTGATCGGGAGTGTCAGTGCCAGTGGAATTGATCCGGAATGTCAGTGGCAGTTGGATTGATCGGGAGTGTCAGTGGGAGTTGGATTGATCGGGAGTGTCAGTGGGAGTTGGATTGATCGGGAGTCTCAGTGGGAGGTGGATTGATCGGGTGTGTCAGTGGGAGTTGGATTGATCGTGAGTTTCAGTGGAAGTTGGATTGATCGGGAGTGTCAGTGGGAGTTGGATTGATCGGGAGTGTCAGTGGGAGTTGGATTGATCGGGAGTGTCAGTGGGAGTTGGATTGATCGGGAGTGTCAGTGCCAGTGGAATTGATCCGGAATGTCAGTGGCAGTTGGATTGATCGGGAGTGTCAGTGGGAGTTGGATTGATCAGGAGTGTCATTGGGAGTTGGGCTGATCGGGCGTTTCAGTGGGAGTTGGATAGATCGAGAGTGTCAGTGGGATTGATCGGGAGTGTCAGTGGGAGCTGGCTTGATCGGGAGTGTCAGTGGCAGTTGGGCTGATCGGGAATGTCAGTGTGATTGATCGGGAGTGTCAGTGGGAGTTGGATGGATCGGGAGTGTCAGTGGGAGCTGGATTGATCGGGAGTGTCAGTGGGAGTTGGGCTGATCGGGAATGTCAGTTGGATTGAGCGGGAGTGTCAGTGGGAGTTGGACTGATCGGGAGTGTCAGTGGGAGTTGGATTGATCTGGAGTGTCAGTGGGAGTTGTGCTGATCCGGAGTGTCAGTGGGAGTTGGATTGATCGGGAGTGTCAGTGGGAGTGGGATTGATCGGGAGTGTCAGTGGGAGTTGGATTGATCGGGAGTGTCAGTGGGAGTTGGATTGATCGGGAGTGTCAGTGGGAGGTGGATTGATCGGGTGTGTCAGTGGGAGTTGGATTGATCGTGAGTTTCAGTGGAAGTTGGATTGATCGGGAGTGTCAGTGGGTGTTGGATTGATCGGGAGTGCCCGTGTGAGTTGGATTTATTGGGAGTGTCAGTGGGAGTTGGATTGATCGGGAGTGTCAGTGGGAGTTGGATTGATCGGGAGTGTCAGTGGGAGTTGGACTGATCGGGAGTGTCAGTGGGAGTTGGATTGATCGGGAGTCAGTGGGAGTTGTGCTGATCGTGAGTGTCAGTGGGAGTTGGATTTATCGGGAGTGTCAGTGGGAGTTGGATTGATCGGGAGTGTCAGTGGGAGTTGGATTGATCGGGAGTGTGAGTGGGAGTAGGATTGATTGGGAGTGTCAGTGGGAGTTAGATTGATCGGGAGTGTCAGTGGGAGTAGGATTAATTGGGAGTGTCAGTGGGAGTTGGATTGATCGGGAGTGTCAGTGGGAGTTGGATTGATCGGGAGTGTGGGTGGGAGTGGGATTGATTGGGAGTGTCAGTGGGAGTTAGATTGATCGGGTGTGTCAGTGGGAGTAGGATTAATTGGGAGTGTCAGTGGGAGTTGGATTGATCGGGAGTGCCAGTGGGAGTTGGATTGATCGGGAGTGTCAGTGGGAGTTGGATTGATCGGGAGTGTCTGTGGGATTGATCGGGAGTGTCTGTGGGAGTTGTGCTGATCGGGAGCGTCAGTGGGAGTTCGGCTGATCGGGAGTGTCAGTGGGAGTTGGATTGATCGGGAGTGTCAGTGGGAGTTGGATTGATCGGGAGTGTCAGTGGGAGTTGGATTGATTGGGAGTGTCAGTGGGAGTTGGATTGATCGGGAGAGTCAGTGGGAGTGGGATTCATCGGGAGCGTCAGTGGGAGTTGGATTGATCGGGAGTGTCAGTGGGAGTTGGATTGATCGGGAGTGTCAATGGGAGTTGTGCTGATCGGGAGTGTCAGTGGGAGTTGGATTGACCGGGAGTGTCAGTGGGAGTTTGATTGATAGGGAGTGTCAGTGAGAGTGGGATTGATCGGGACTGTCAGTGGGAGTTGGATTGATCGGGAGTGTCAATGCGAGTTGTGCTGATTGGGAGTCTCAGTGGGTGTTGGATTGATCGGGAGTGTCAGTGAGAGTGGGATTGATCGGGAGTGTCAGTGGGAGTTGGATTGATCGGGAGTGTCAGTGGGAGTTGGATTGATCGGGCGTGTCAGTGGGAGTTGGATTGCTCGGGACTGTCAGTGGGAGTTGGATTGATCGGGAGTGTCAGTGGGAGTTGGATTGATCGGGAGTGTCAATGGGAGTTGTGCTGATCGGGAGTGTCAGTGGGAGTTTGATTGATAGGGAGTGTCAGTGTGAGTTGGATTGATCGGGAGTGTCAGTGGGAGTTGTATTGATCGGGAGTGTCAGTGGGAGTTGGATTGATCGGGCGTGTCAGTGGGAGTTGGATTGATCGGGTGTGTCAGTGGGAGTTGGATTGATCGGGAGTGTCAGTGGGAGTTTGATTGATCGGGAGTGTCAATGGGAGTTCGATTGATCGGGAGTGTCAATGGGAGTAGGATTGATCGGGAGTGCCCGTGGGAGTTGGATTTATCGGGAGTGTCAGTGGGAGTTGGATTGATCGGGAGTGTCAATGGGAGTAGGATTGATCGGGAGTCCCCGTGGGAGTTGGATTTATCGGGAGTGTCAGTGGGAGTTGGATTGATCGGGAGTGTCAGTGGGTGTTGGATTGATCGGGAGTGTCAGTGGGTGTTGGATTGATCGGGAGTGTCAGTGGGAGTTGGACTGATCGGGAGTGTCAGTGGGAGTTGGATTGATCGGGAGTGTCAGTGGGAGTTGTGCTGATCGTGAGTGTCAGTGGGAGTTGGATTTATCGGGAGTGTCAGTGGGAGTTGGATTGATCGGGCGTGTCAGTGGGAGTTGGATTGATCGGGAGTGTCAGTGGGAGTTGGATTGATCGGGAGTGTGAGTGGGAGTAGGATTGATTGGGAGTGTCAGTGGGAGTTAGATTGATCGGGAGTGTCAGTGGGAGTAGGATTAATTGGGGGTGTCAGTGGGAGTTGGATTGATCGGGAGTGTCAGTGGGAGTTGGATTGATCGGGAGTGTGGGTGGGAGTGGGATTGATTGGGAGTGTCAGTGGGAGTTAGATTGATCGGGTGTGTCAGGGGGAGTAGGATTATTTGGGAGTGTCAGTGGGAGTTGGATTGATCGGGAGTGCCAGTGGGAGTTGGATTGATCGGGAGTGTCAGTGGGAGTTGGATTGATCGGGAGTGTCAGTGGGAGTTGGATTGATTGGGAGTGTCAGTGGGAGTTGGATTGATCGGGAGTGTGAGTGGGAGTGGGATTGATTGGGAGTGTCAGTGGGAGTTGGATTGATCGGGAGTGTCAGTGGGAGTTGGATTGTTCGGGAGTGTCAGTCGGAGTTGGATTGATCGGGAGTGTCAGTGGGATTGATCGGGATTGTAAGAGGGAGTTGTGCTGATCGGGAGTGTCAGTGGGAGTGCGGCTGATCGGGAGTGTCAGTGGGAGTTGGACTGATCGGGAGTGTCAGTGGGAGTTGGATTGATCGGGAGTGTCAGTGGGAGTTGGATTGATCGGGAGTGTCAGTGGGCGTAGGATTGATTGGGAGTGTCAGTGGGAGTTGGATTGATCGGAAGTGTCAGTGGGAGTTGGATTGATTGGGAGTGTCAGTGGGAGTTGGATTGATCGGGAGTGTCAGTGGGAGTAGGATTGATTGGGAGTGTCAGTGGGAGTTGGATTGATCGGGAGTGTGAGTGGGAGTGGGATTGATCGAGAGTGTCAGTGGGAGTTGGATTGACCGGGAGTGTCAGTGGGAGTTGGATTGTTCGGGAGTGTCAGTGGGAGTTGGATTGATCGGGAGTGTCTGTGGGATTGATCGGGAGTGTCTGTGGGAGTTGTGCTGATCGGGAGTGTCAGTGGGAGTTCGGCTGATCAGGAGTGTCAGTGGGAGTTGGATTGATCGGGAGTGTCAGTGGGAGTTGGATTGATCGGGAGTGTCAGTGGGAGTTGGATTGATCGGGAGTGTCAGTGGGTGTTGGATTGATTGGGAGTGTCAGTGGGAGTTGGATTGATCGGGAGAGTCAGTGGGAGTGGGATTCATCGGGAGCGTCAATGGGAGTGGGATTGATCGGGAGTGTCAGTGGGAGTTGGATTGATCGGGAGTGTCAATGGGAGTTGTGCTGATCGGGAGTGTCAGTGGGAGTTGGATTGATCGGGAGTGTCAGTGGGAGTTTGATTGATAGGGAGTGTCAGTGAGAGTGGGATTGATCGGGACTGTCAGTGGGAGTTGGATTGATCGGGAGTGTCAATGCGAGTTGTGCTGATTGGGAGTCTCAGTGGGTGTTGGATTGATCGGGAGTGTCAGTGAGAGTGGGATTGATCGGGAGTGTCAGTGGGAGTTGGATTGATCGGGAGTGTCAGTGGGAGTTGGATTGATCGGGCGTGTCAGTGGGAGTTGGATTGCTCGGGACTGTCAGTGGGAGTTGGATTGATCGGGAGTGTCAGTGGGAGTTGGATTGATCGGGAGTGTCAATGGGAGTTGTGCTGATCGGGAGTGTCAGTGGGAGTTGGATTGATCGGGAGTGTCAGTGGGAGTTTGATTGAAACGGAGTGTCAGTGTGAGTTGGATTGATCGGGAGTGTCAGTGGGAGTTGTATTGATCGGGAGTGTCAGTGGGAGTTGGATTGATCGGGCGTGTCAGTGGGAGTTGGATTGATCGTGTGTGTCAGTGGGAGTTGGATTGATCGGGAGTGTCAGTGGGAGTTTGATTGATCGGGAGTGTCAATGGGAGTTGGATTGATCGGGAGTGTCAATGGGAGTAGGATTGATCGGGAGTGCCCGTGGGAGTAGGATTTATCGGGAGTGTCAGTGGGAGTTGGATTGATCGGGAGTGTCAATGGGAGTAGGATTGATCGGGAGTCCCCGTGGGAGTTGGATTTATCGGGAGTGTCAGTGGGAGTTGGATTGATCGGGAGTGTCAGTGGGTGTTGGATTGATCGGGAGTGCCCGTGGGAGTTGGATTTATTGGGAGTGTCAATGGGAGTTGGATTGATCGGGAGTGTCAGTGGGAGTTGGATTGATCGGGAGTGTCAATGGGAGTAGGATTGATCGGGAGTGTCAGTGGGTGTTGGCTTGATCGGGAGTGTCAGTGGGAGTTGGATTGATCGGGAGTGTCAGTGGGAGTTGTGCTGATCGTGAGTGTCAGTGGGAGTTGGATTTATCGGGAGTGTCAGTGGGAGTTGGATTGATCGGGCGTGTCAGTGGGAGTTGGATTGATCGGGTGTGTCAGTGGGAGTTGGATTGATCGGGAGTGTCAGTGGGAGTTTGATTGATCGGGAGTGTCAATGGGAGTTGGATTGATCGGGAGTGTCAATGGGAGTAGGATTGATCGGGAGTGCCCGTGGGAGTTGGATTTATCGGGAGTGTCAGTGGGAGTTGGATTGATCGGGAGTGTCAATGGGAGTAGGATTGATCGGGAGTGCCCGTGGGAGTTGGATTTATCGTGAGTGTCAGTGTGAGTTGGATTGATCGGGAGTGTCAGTGGGTGTTGGATTGATCGGGAGTGCCCGTGGGAGTTGGATTTATTGGGAGTGTCAGTGGGAGTTGGATTGATCGGGAGTGTCAGTGGGAGTTGGATTGATCGGGAGTGTCAATGGGAGTAGGATTGATCGGGAGTGTCAGTGGGTGTTGGCTTGATCGGGAGTGTCAGTGGGAGTTGGATTTATCGAGAGTGTCAGTGGGTGTTGGATTGATCGGGAGTGTCAGTGGGAGTTGGACTGATCGGGAGTGTCAGTGGGAGTTCGATTGATCGGGAGTGTCAGTGGGAGTTGGACTGATCGGGAGTGTCAGTGGGAGTTGGATTGATCGGGAGTGTCAGTGGGAGTTGTGCTGATCGTGAGTGTCAGAGGGAGTTGGATTTATCGGGAGTGTCAGTGGGAGTTGGATTGATCGGGCGTGTCAGTGGGAGTTGGATTGATCGGGAGTGTCAGTGGGAGTTGGATTGATCGGGAGTGTGAGTGGGAGTAGGATTGATCGGGAGTGTCAGTGGGAGTTGGATTGATCGGGAGTGTGAGTGGGAGTAGGATTGATTGGGAGTGTCAGTGGGAGTTAGATTGATCGGGAGTGTCAGTGGGAGTAGGATTAATTGGGAGTGTCAGTGGGAGTTGGATTGATCGGGAGTGTCAGTGGGAGTTAGATTGATCGGGAGTGTCAGTGGGAGTAGGATTAATTGGGAGTGTCAGTGGGAGTTGGATTGATCGGGAGTGTCAGTGGGAGTTGGATTGATCGGGAGTGTGGGTGGGAGTGGGATTGATTGGGAGTGTCAGTGGGAGTTAGATTGATCGGGAGTGTCAGTGGGAGTAGGATTAATTGGGAGTGTCAGTGGGAGTTGGATTGATCGGGAGTGCCAGTGGGAGTTGGATTGATTGGGAGTGTCAGTGGGAGTTGGATTGATCGGGAGTGTGAGTGGGAGTGGGATTGATCGGGAGTGTCAGTGGGAGTTGGATTGATCGGGAGTGTCAGTGGGAGTTGGATTGTTCGGGAGTGTCAGTCGGAGCTGGATTGATCGGGAGTGTCAGTGGGATTGATCGGGATTGTAAGTGGGAGTTGTGCTGATCGGGAGTGTCAGTGGGAGTGCGGCTGATCGGGAGTGTCAGTGGGAGTTGGACTGATCGGGAGTGACAGTGGGAGTTGGATTGATCGGGAGTGTCAGTGGGAGTTGGATTGATCGCGAGTGTCAGTGGGCGTAGGATTGATTGGGAGTGTCAGTGGGAGTTGGATTGATCGGGAGTGTCAGTGGGAGTTGGATTGATTGGGAGTGTCAGTCGGAGCTGGATTGATCGGGAGTGTCAGTGGGATTGATCGGGATTGTAAGTGGGAGTTGTGCTGATCGGGAGTGTCAGTGGGAGTGCGGCTGATCGGGAGTGTCAGTGGGAGTTGGACTGATCGGGAGTGTCAGTGGGAGTTGGATTGATCGGGAGTGTCAGTGGGAGTTGGATTGATCGGGAGTGTCAGTGGGCGTTGGATTGATTGGGAGTGTCAGTGGGAGTTGGATTGATCGGGAGTGTCAGTGGGAGTTGGATTGATTGGGAGTGTCAGTGGGAGTTGGATTGATCGGGAGTGTCAGTGGGAGTAGGATTGATTGGGAGTGTCAGTGGGAGTTGGATTGATCGGGAGTGTGAGTGGGAGTGGGATTGATCGAGAGTGTCAGTGGGAGTTGGATTGACCGGGAGTGTCAGTGGGAGTTGGATTGTTCGGGAGTGTCAGTGGGAGTTGGATTGATCGGGAGTGTCTGTGGGATTGATCGGGAGTGTCTGTGGGAGTTGTGCTGATCGGGAGTGTCAGTGGGAGTTCGGCTGATCAGGAGTGTCAGTGGGAGTTGGATTAATCGGGAGTGTCAGTGGGAGTTGGATTGATCGGGAGTGTCAGTGGGAGTTGGATTGATCGGGAGTGTCAGTGGGTGTTGGATTGATTGGTAGTGTCAGTGGGAGTTGGATTGATCGGGAGAGTCAGTGGGAGTGGGATTCATCGGGAGCGTCAGTGGGAGTTGGATTGATCGGGAGTTGTCAGTGGGAGTTGGATTGATCGGGAGTGTCAATGGGAGTTGTGCTGATCGGGAGTGTCAGTGGGAGTTGGATTGATCGGGAGTGTCAGTGGGAGTTAGATTGATCGGGTGTGTCAGTGGGAGTAGGATTAATTGGGAGTGTCAGTGGGAGTTGGATTGATCGGGAGTGCCAGTGGGAGTTGGATTGATCGGGAGTGTCAGTGGGAGTTGGATTGTTCGGGAGTGTCAGTGGGAGTTGGATTGATTGGGAGTGTCAGTGGGAGTTGGATTGAACGGGAGTGTGAGTGGGAGTGGGATTGATCGGGAGTGTCAGTGGGAGTTGGATTGATCGGGAGTGTCAGTGGGAGTTGGATTGTTCGGGAGTGTCAGTCGGAGTTGGATTGATCGGGAGTGTCAGTGGGATTGATCGGGATTGTAAGTGGGAGTTGTGCTGATCGGGAGTGTCAGTGGGAGTGCGGCTGATCGGGAGTGTCAGTGGGAGTTGGACTGATCGGGAGTGTCAGTGGGAGTTGGATTGATCGGGAGTGCCAGTGGGAGTTGGATTGATCGGGAGTGTCAGTGGGCGTAGGATTGATTGGGAGTGTCAGTGGGAGTTGGATTGATCGGGAGTGTCAGTGGGATTTGGATTGATTGGGAGTGTCAGTGGGAGTTGGATTGATCGGGAGTGTCAGTGGGAGTAGGATTGATTGGGAGTGTCAGTGGGAGTTGGATTGATCGGGAGTGTGAGTGGGAGTGGGATTGATCGAGAGTGTCAGTGGGAGTTGGATTGACCGGGTGTGTCAGTGGGAGTTGGATTGTTCGGGAGTGTCAGTGGGAGTTGGATTGATCGGGAGTGTCTGTGGGATTGATCGGGAGTGTCTGTGGGAGTTGTGCTGATCGGGAGTGTCAGTGGGAGTTCGGCTGATCGGGAGTGTCAGTGGGAGTTGGATTGATCGGGAGTGTCAGTGGGAGTTGGATTGATCGGGAGTGTCAGTGGGAGTTGGATTGATCGGGAGTGTCAGTGGGAGTTGGATTGATTGGGAGTGTCAGTGGGAGTTGGATTGATCGGGAGAGTCAGTGGGAGTTGGATTGCTCGGGACTGTCAGTGGGAGTTGGATTGATCGGGAGTGTCAGTGGGAGTTGGATTGATCGGGAGTGTCAATGGGAGTTGTGCTGATCGGGAGTGTCAGTGGGAGTTGGATTGATCGGGAGTGTCAGTGGGAGTTTGATTGATAGGGAGTGTCAGTGTGAGTTGGATTGATCGGGAGTGTCAGTGGGAGTTGTATTGATCGGGAGTGTCAGTGGGAGTTGGATTGATCGGGCGTGTCAGTGGGAGTTGGATTGATCGGGTGTGTCAGTGGGAGTTGGATTGACCGGGAGTGTCAGTGGGAGTTTGATTGATCGGGAGTGTCAATGGGAGTTGGATTGATCGGGAGTGTCAATGGGAGTAGGATTGATCGGGAGTCCCCGTGGGAGTTGGATTTATCGGGAGTGTCAGTGGGAGTTGGATTGATCGGGAGTGTCAATGGGAGTAGGATTGATCGGGAGTCCCCGTGGGAGTTGGATTTATCGGGAGTGTCAGTGGGAGTGCGGCTGATCGGGAGTGTCAGTGGGAGTTGGACTGATCGGGAGTGTCAGTGGGAGTTGGATTGATCGGGAGTGTCAGTGGGAGTTGGATTGATCGGGAGTGTCAGTGGGCGTTGGATTGATTGGGAGTGTCAGTGGGAGTTGGATTGATCGGGAGTGTCAGTGGGAGTTGGATTGATTGGGAGTGTCAGTGGGAGTTGGATTGATCGGGAGTGTCAGTGGGAGTAGGATTGATTGGGAGTGTCAGTGGGAGTTGGATTGATCGGGAGTGTGAGTGGGAGTGGGATTGATCGAGAGTGTCAGTGGGAGTTGGATTGACCGGGAGTGTCAGTGGGAGTTGGATTGTTCGGGAGTGTCAGTGGGAGTTGGATTGATCGGGAGTGTCTGTGGGATTGATCGGGAGTGTCTGTGGGAGTTGTGCTGATCGGGAGTGTCAGTGGGAGTTCGGCTGATCAGGAGTGTCAGTGGGAGTTGGATTAATCGGGAGTGTCAGTGGGAGTTGGATTGATCGGGAGTGTCAGTGGGAGTTGGATTGATCGGGAGTGTCAGTGGGTGTTGGATTGATTGGTAGTGTCAGTGGGAGTTGGATTGATCGGGAGAGTCAGTGGGAGTGGGATTCATCGGGAGCGTCAGTGGGAGTTGGATTGATCGGGAGTTGTCAGTGGGAGTTGGATTGATCGGGAGTGTCAATGGGAGTTGTGCTGATCGGGAGTGTCAGTGGGAGTTGGATTGATCGGGAGTGTCAGTGGGAGTTAGATTGATCGGGTGTGTCAGTGGGAGTAGGATTAATTGGGAGTGTCAGTGGGAGTTGGATTGATCGGGAGTGCCAGTGGGAGTTGGATTGATCGGGAGTGTCAGTGGGAGTTGGATTGTTCGGGAGTGTCAGTGGGAGTTGGATTGATTGGGAGTGTCAGTGGGAGTTGGATTGAACGGGAGTGTGAGTGGGAGTGGGATTGATCGGGAGTGTCAGTGGGAGTTGGATTGATCGGGAGTGTCAGTGGGAGTTGGATTGTTCGGGAGTGTCAGTCGGAGTTGGATTGATCGGGAGTGTCAGTGGGATTGATCGGGATTGTAAGTGGGAGTTGTGCTGATCGGGAGTGTCAGTGGGAGTGCGGCTGATCGGGAGTGTCAGTGGGAGTTGGACTGATCGGGAGTGTCAGTGGGAGTTGGATTGATCGGGAGTGCCAGTGGGAGTTGGATTGATCGGGAGTGTCAGTGGGCGTAGGATTGATTGGGAGTGTCAGTGGGAGTTGGATTGATCGGGAGTGTCAGTGGGATTTGGATTGATTGGGAGTGTCAGTGGGAGTTGGATTGATCGGGAGTGTCAGTGGGAGTAGGATTGATTGGGAGTGTCAGTGGGAGTTGGATTGATCGGGAGTGTGAGTGGGAGTGGGATTGATCGAGAGTGTCAGTGGGAGTTGGATTGACCGGGTGTGTCAGTGGGAGTTGGATTGTTCGGGAGTGTCAGTGGGAGTTGGATTGATCGGGAGTGTCTGTGGGATTGATCGGGAGTGTCTGTGGGAGTTGTGCTGATCGGGAGTGTCAGTGGGAGTTCGGCTGATCGGGAGTGTCAGTGGGAGTTGGATTGATCGGGAGTGTCAGTGGGAGTTGGATTGATCGGGAGTGTCAGTGGGAGTTGGATTGATCGGGAGTGTCAGTGGGAGTTGGATTGATTGGGAGTGTCAGTGGGAGTTGGATTGATCGGGAGAGTCAGTGGGAGTTGGATTGCTCGGGACTGTCAGTGGGAGTTGGATTGATCGGGAGTGTCAGTGGGAGTTGGATTGATCGGGAGTGTCAATGGGAGTTGTGCTGATCGGGAGTGTCAGTGGGAGTTGGATTGATCGGGAGTGTCAGTGGGAGTTTGATTGATAGGGAGTGTCAGTGTGAGTTGGATTGATCGGGAGTGTCAGTGGGAGTTGTATTGATCGGGAGTGTCAGTGGGAGTTGGATTGATCGGGCGTGTCAGTGGGAGTTGGATTGATCGGGTGTGTCAGTGGGAGTTGGATTGACCGGGAGTGTCAGTGGGAGTTTGATTGATCGGGAGTGTCAATGGGAGTTGGATTGATCGGGAGTGTCAATGGGAGTAGGATTGATCGGGAGTCCCCGTGGGAGTTGGATTTATCGGGAGTGTCAGTGGGAGTTGGATTGATCGGGAGTGTCAATGGGAGTAGGATTGATCGGGAGTCCCCGTGGGAGTTGGATTTATCGGGAGTGTCAGTGGGAGTTGGATTGATCGGGAGTGTCAGTGGGTGTTGGATTGATCGGGAGTGTCAGTGGGAGTTGGATTTATCGAGAGTGTCAGTGGGTGTTGGATTTATCGGGAGTGTCAGTGGGAGTTGGATTGATCGGGCGTGTCAGTGGGAGTTGGATTGATCGGGAGTGTCAGTGGGAGTTGGATTGATCGGGAGTGTGAGTGGGAGTAGGATTGATTGGGAGTGTCAGTGGGAGTTAGATTGATCGGGAGTGTCAGTGGGAGTAGGATTAATTGGGAGTGTCAGTGGGAGTTGGATTGATCGGGAGTGTCAGTGGGAGTTGGATTGATCGGGAGTGTGGGTGGGAGTGGGATTGATTGGGAGTGTCAGTGGGAGTTAGATTGATCGGGTGTGTCAGTGGGAGTAGGATTAATTGGGAGTGTCAGTGGGAGTTGGATTGATCGGGAGTGCCAGTGGGAGTTGGATTGATCGGGAGTGTCAGTGGGAGTTGGATTGATCGGGAGTGTCAGTGGGAGTTGGATTGATTGGGAGTGTCAGTGGGAGTTGGATTGATCGGGAGTGTGAGTGGGAGTGGGATTGATCGGGAGTGTCAGTGGGAGTTGGATTGATCGGGAGTGTCAGTGGGAGTTGGATTGTTCGGGAGTGTCAGTCGGAGTTGGATTGATCGGGAGTGTCAGTGGGATTGATCGGGATTGTAAGTGGGAGTTGTGCTGATCGGGAGTGTCAGTGGGAGTGCGGCTGATCGGGAGTGTCAGTGGGAGTTGGACTGATCGGGAGTGTCAGTGGGAGTTGGATTGATCGGGAGTGTGAGTGGGAGTAGGATTGATTGGGAGTGTCAGTGGGAGTTAGATTGATCGGGAGTGTCAGTGGGAGTTGGATTGATTGGGAGTGTCAGTGGGAGTTGGATTGATCGGGAGTGTCAGTGGGAGTAGGATTGATTGGGAGTGTCAGTGGGAGTTGGATTGATCGGGAGTGTGAGTGGGAGCGGGATTGATCGAGAGTGTCAGTGGGAGTTGGATTGACCGGGAGTGTCAGTGGGAGTTGGATTTTTCGGGAGTGTCAGTGGGAGTTGGATTGATCGGGAGTGTCTGTGGGATTGATCGGGAGTGTCTGTGGGAGTTGTGCTGATCGGGAGTGTCAGTGGGAGTTCGGCTGATCAGGAGTGTCAGTGGGAGTTGGATTGATCGGGAGTGTCAGTGGGAGTTGGATTGATCGGGAGTGTCAGTGGGAGTTGGATTGATCGGGAGTGTCAGTGGGTGTTGGATTGATTGGGAGTGTCAGTGGGAGTTGGATTGATCGGGAGAGTCAGTGGGAGTGGGATTCATCGGGAGCGTCAGTGGGAGTTGGATTGATCGGGAGTGTCAGTGGGAGTTGGATTGATCGGGAGTGTCAATGGGAGTTGTGCTGATCGGGAGTGTCAGTGGGAGTTGGATTGATCGGGAGTGTCAGTGGGAGTTTGATTGATAGGGAGTGTCAGTGAGAGTGGGATTGATCGGGACTGTCAGTGGGAGTTGGATTGATCGGGAGTGTCAATGCGAGTTGTGCTGATTGGGAGTCTCAGTGGGTGTTGGATTGATCGGGAGTGTCAGTGAGAGTGGGATTGATCGGGAGTGTCAGTGGGAGTTGGATTGATCGGGAGTGTCAGTGGGAGTTGGATTGATCGAGCGTGTCAGTGGGAGTTGGATTGCTCGGGACTGTCAGTGGGAGTTGGATTGATCGGGAGTGTCAGTGGGAGTTGGATTGATCGGGAGTGTCAATGGGAGTTGTGCTGATCGGGAGTGTCAGTGGGAGTTGGATTGATCGGGAGTGTCAGTGGGAGTTTGATTGATAGGGAGTGTCAGTGTGAGTTGGATTGTTCGGGAGTGTCAGTGGGAGTTGTATTGATCGGGAGTGTCAGTGGGAGTTGGATTGATCGGGCGTGTCAGTGGGAGTTGGATTGATCGGGTGTGTCAGTGGGAGTTGGATTGATCGGGAGTGTCAGTGGGAGTTTGATTGATCGGGAGTGTCAATGGGAGTTGGATTGATCGGGAGTGTCAATGGGAGTAGGATTGATCGGGAGTGCCCGTGGGAGTTGGATTTATCGGGAGTGTCAGTGGGAGTTGGATTGATCGGGAGTGTCAATGGGAGTAGGATTGATCGGGAGTCCCCGTGGGAGTTGGATTTATCGGGAGTGTCAGTGGGAGTTGGATTGATCGGGAGTGTCAGTGGGTGTTGGATTGATCGGGAGTGCCCGTGGGAGTTGGATTTATTGGGAGTGTCAGTGGGAGTTGGATTGATCGGGAGTGTCAGTGGGAGTTGGATTGATCGGGAGTGTCAATGGGAGTAGGATTGATCGGGAGTGTCAGTGGGTGTTGGCTTGATCGGGAGTGTCAGTGGGAGTTGCATTTATCGAGAGTGTCAGTGGGTGTTGGATTGATCGGGAGTGTCAGTGGGAGTTGGACAGATCGGGAGTGTCAGTGGGAGTTGGATTGATCGGGAGTGTCAGTGGGAGTTGTGCTGATCGTGAGTGTCAGTGGGAGTTGGATTTATCGGGAGTGTCAGTGGGAGTTGGATTGATCGGGCGTGTCAGTGGGAGTTGGATTGATCGGGTGTGTCAGTGGGAGTTGGATTGATCGGGAGTGTCAGTGGGAGTTTGATTGATCGGGAGTGTCAATGGGAGTTGGATTGATCGGGAGTGTCAATGGGAGTAGGATTGATCGGGAGTGCCCGTGGGAGTTGGATTTATCGGGAGTGTCAGTGGGAGTTGGATTGATCGGGAGTGTCAATGGGAGTAGGATTGATCGGGAGTGCCCGTGGGAGTTGGATTTATCGGGAGTGTCAGTGGGAGTTGGATTGATCGGGAGTGTCAGTAGGTGTTGGATTGATCGGGAGTGCCCGTGGGAGTTGGATTTATTGGGAGTGTCAGTGGGAGTTGGATTGATCGGGAGTGTCAGTGGGAGTTGGATTGATCGGGAGTGTCAATGGGAGTAGGATTGATCGGGAGTGTCAGTGGGTGTTGGCTTGATCGGGAGAGTCAGTGGGAGTGGGATTCATCGGGAGCGTCAGTGGGAGTTGGATTGATCGGGAGTGTCAGTGGGAGTTGGATTGATCGGGAGTGTCAATGGGAGTTGTGCTGATCGGGAGTGTCAGTGGGAGTTGGATTGATCGGGAGTGTCAGTGGGAGTTTGATTGATAGGGAGTGTCAGTGAGAGTGGGATTGATCGGGACTGTCAGTGGGAGTTGGATTGATCGGGAGTGTCAATGCGAGTTGTGCTGATTGGGAGTCTCAGTGGGTGTTGGATTGATCGGGAGTGTCAGTGAGAGTGGGATTGATCGGGAGTGTCAGTGGGAGTTGGATTGATCGGGAGTGTCAGTGGGAGTTGGATTGATCGAGCGTGTCAGTGGGAGTTGGATTGCTCGGGACTGTCAGTGGGAGTTGGATTGATCGGGAGTGTCAGTGGGAGTTGGATTGATCGGGAGTGTCAATGGGAGTTGTGCTGATTGGGAGTGTCAGTGGGAGTTGGATTGATCGGGAGTGTCAGTGGGAGTTTGATTAATCGGGAGTGTCAGTGGGAGTTGGATTGATCGGGAGTGTCAGTGGGAGTTGGATTGATCGGGAGTGTCAGTGGGTGTTGGATTGATTGGTAGTGTCAGTGGGAGTTGGATTGATCGGGAGAGTCAGTGGGAGTGGGATTCATCGGGAGCGTCAGTGGGAGTTGGATTGATCGGGAGTTGTCAGTGGGAGTTGGATTGATCGGGAGTGTCAATGGGAGTTGTGCTGATCGGGAGTGTCAGTGGGAGTTGGATTGATCGGGAGTGTCAGTGGGAGTTAGATTGATCGGGTGTGTCAGTGGGAGTAGGATTAATTGGGAGTGTCAGTGGGAGTTGGATTGATCGGGAGTGCCAGTGGGAGTTGGATTGATCGGGAGTGTCAGTGGGAGTTGGATTGATCGGGAGTGTCAGTGGGAGTTGGATTGATTGGGAGTGTCAGTGGGAGTTGGATTGAACGGGAGTGTGAGTGGGAGTGGGATTGATCGGGAGTGTCAGTGGGAGTTGGATTGATCGGGAGTGTCAGTGGGAGTTGGATTGTTCGGGAGTGTCAGTCGGAGTTGGATTGATCGGGAGTGTCAGTGGGATTGATCGGGATTGTAAGTGGGAGTTGTGCTGATCGGGAGTGTCAGTGGGAGTGCGGCTGATCGGGAGTGTCAGTGGGAGTTGGACTGATCGGGAGTGTCAGTGGGAGTTGGATTGATCGGGAGTGCCAGTGGGAGTTGGATTGATCGGGAGTGTCAGTGGGCGTAGGATTGATTGGGAGTGTCAGTGGGAGTTGGATTGATCGGGAGTGTCAGTGGGAGTAGGATTGATTGGGAGTGTCAGTGGGAGTTGGATTGATCGGGAGTGTGAGTGGGAGTGGGATTGATCGAGAGTGTCAGTGGGAGTTGGATTGACCGGGAGTGTCAGTGGGAGTTGGATTGTTAGCGAGTGTCAGTGGGAGTTGGATTGATCGGGAGTGTCTGTGGGATTGATCGGGAGTGTCTGTGGGAGTTGTGCTGATCGGGAGTGTCAGTGGGAGTTCGGCTGATCGGGAGTGTCAGTGGGAGTTGGATTGATCGGGAGTGTCAGTGGGAGTTGGATTGATCGGGAGTGTCAGTGGGAGTTGGATTGATCGGGAGTGTCAGTGGGAGTTGGATTGATTGGGAGTGTCAGTGGGAGTTGGATTGATCGGGAGAGTCAGTGGGAGTTGGATTGATCGGGAGTGTCAATGGGAGTTGTGCTGATCGGGAGTGTCAGTGGGAGTTGGATTGATCGGGAGTGTCAGTGGGAGTTTGATTGATAGGGAGTGTCAGTGTGAGTTGGATTGATCGGGAGTGTCAGTGGGAGTTGTATTGATCGGGAGTGTCAGTGGGAGTTGGATTGATCGGGCGTGTCAGTGGGAGTTGGATTGATCGGGTGTGTCAGTGGGAGTTGGATTGATCGGGAGTGTCAGTGGGAGTTTGATTGATCGGGAGTGTCAATGGGAGTTGGATTGATCGGGAGTGTCAATGGGAGTAGGATTGATCGGGAGTCCCCGTGGGAGTTGGATTTATCGGGAGTGTCAGTGGGAGTTGGATTGATCGGGAGTGTCAATGGGAGTAGGATTGATCGGGAGTCCCCGTGGGAGTTGAATTTATCGGGAGTGTCAGTGGGAGTTGGATTGATCGGGAGTGTCAGTGGGTGTTGGATTGATCGGGAGTGTCAGTGGGAGTTGGATTTATCGAGAGTGTCAGTGGGTGTTGGATTGATCGGGAGTGTCAGTGGGAGTTGGACTGATCGGGAGTGTCAGTGGGAGTTGGATTGATCGGGAGTGTCAGTGGGAGTTGTGCTGATCGTGAGTGTCAGTGGGAGTTGGATTTATCGGGAGTGTCAGTGGGAGTTGGATTGATCGGGCGTGTCAGTGGGAGTTGGATTGATCGGGAGTATCAGTGGGAGTTGGATTGATCGGGAGTGTGAGTGGGAGTAGGATTGATTGGGAGTGTCAGTGGGAGTTAGATTGATCGGGAGTGTCAGTGGGAGTAGGATTAATTGGGAGTGTCAGTGGGAGTTGGATTGATCGGGAGTGTCAGTGGGAGTTGGATTGATCGGGAGTGTGGGTGGGAGTGGGATTGATTGGGAGTGTCAGTGGGAGTTAGATTGATCGGGTGTGTCAGTGGGAGTAGGATTAATTGGGAGTGTCAGTGGGAGTTGGATTGATCGGGAGTGCCAGTGGGAGTTGGATTGATCGGGAGTGTCAGTGGGAGTTGGATTGATCGGGAGTGTCAGTGGGAGTTGGATTGATTGGGAGTGTCAGTGGGAGTTGGATTGATCGGGAGTGTGAGTGGGAGTGGGATTGATCGGGAGTGTCAGTGGGAGTTGGATTGATCGGGAGTGTCAGTGGGAGTTGGTTTGTTCGGGAGTGTCAGTCGGAGTTGGATTGATCGGGAGTGTCAGTGGGATTGATCGGGATTGTAAGTGGGAGTTGTGCTGATCGGGAGTGTCAGTGGGAGTGCGGCTGATCGGGAGTGTCAGTGGGAGTTGGACTGATCGGGAGTGTCAGTGGGAGTTGGATTGATCGGGAGTGTGAGTGGGAGTAGGATTGATTGGGAGTGTCAGTGGGAGTTAGATTGATCGGGAGTGTCAGTGGGAGTTGGATTGATTGGGAGTGTCAGTGGGAGTTGGATTGATCGGGAGTGTCAGTGGGAGTAGGATTGATTGGGAGTGTCAGTGGGAGTTGGATTGATCGGGAGTGTGAGTGGGAGCGGGATTGATCGAGAGTGTCAGTGGGAGTTGGATTGACCGGGAGTGTCAGTGGGAGTTGGATTGTTCGGGAGTGTCAGTGGAAGTTGGATTGATCGGGAGTGTCTGTGGGATTGATCGGGAGTGTCTGTGGGAGTTGTGCTGATCGGGAGTGTCAGTGGGAGTTCGGCTGATCAGGAGTGTCAGTGGGAGTTGGATTGATCGGGAGTGTCAGTGGGAGTTGGATTGATTGGGAGTGTCAGTGGGAGTTGGATTGATCGGGAGTGTCAGTGGGTGTTGGATTGATTGGGAGTGTCAGTGGGAGTTGGATTGATCGGGAGAGTCAGTGGGAGTGGGATTCATCGGGAGCGTCAGTGGGAGTTGGATTGATCGGGAGTGTCAGTGGGAGTTGGATTGATCGGGAGTGTCAATGGGAGTTGTGCTGATCGGGAGTGTCAGTGGGAGTTGGATTGATCGGGAGTGTCAGTGGGAGTTTGATTGATAGGGAGTGTCAGAGAGAGTGGGATTGATCGGGACTGTCAGTGGGAGTTGGATTGATCGGGAGTGTCAATGCGAGTTGTGCTGATTGGGAGTCTCAGTGGGTGTTGGATTGATCGGGAGTGTCAGTGAGAGTGGGATTGATCGGGAGTGTCAGTGGGAGTTGGATTGATCGGGAGTGTCAGTGGGAGTTGGATTGATCGAGCGTGTCAGTGGGAGTTGGATTGCTCGGGACTGTCAGTGGGAGTTGGATTGATCGGGAGTGTCAGTGGGAGTTGGATTGATCGGGAGTGTCAATGGGAGTTGTGCTGATCGGGAGTGTCAGTGGGATTTGGATTGATCGGGAGTGTCAGTGGGAGTTTGATTGATAGGGAGTGTCAGTGTGAGTTGGATTGTTCGGGAGTGTCAGTGGGAGTTGTATTGATCGGGAGTGTCAGTGGGAGTTGGATTGATCGGGCGTGTCAGTGGGAGTTGGATTGATCGGGTGTGTCAGTGGGAGTTGGATTGATCGGGAGTGTCAGTGGGAGTTTGATTGATCGGGAGTGTCAATGGGAGTTGGATTGATCGGGAGTGTCAATGGGAGTAGGATTGATCGGGAGTGCCCGTGGGAGTTGGATTTATCGGGAGTGTCAGTGGGAGTTGGATTGATCGGGAGTGTCAATGGGAGTAGGATTGATCGGGAGTCCCCGTGGGAGTTGGATTTATCGGGAGTGTCAGTGGGAGTTGGATTGATCGGGAGTGTCAGTGGGTGTTGGATTGATCGGGAGTGCCCGTGGGAGTTGGATTTATTGGGAGTGTCAGTGGGAGTTGGATTGATCGGGAGTGTCAGTGGGAGTTGGATTGATCTGGAGTGTCAATGGGAGTAGGATTGATCGGGAGTGTCAGTGGGTGTTGGCTTGATCGGGAGTGTCAGTGGGAGTTGGATTTATCGAGAGTGTCAGTGGGTGTTGGATTGATCGGGAGTGTCAGTGGGAGTTGGACAGATCGGGAGTGTCAGTGGGAGTTGGATTGATCGGGAGTGTCAGTGGGAGTTGTGCTGATCGTGAGTGTCAGTGGGAGTTGGATTTATCGGGAGTGTCAGTGGGAGTTGGATTGATCGGGCGTGTCAGTGGGAGTTGGATTGATCGGGTGTGTCAGTGGGAGTTGGATTGATCGGGAGTGTCAGTGGGAGTTTGATTGATCGGGAGTGTCAATGGGAGTTGGATTGATCGGGAGTGTCAATGGGAGTAGGATTGATCGGGAGTGCCCGTGGGAGTTGGATTTATCGGGAGTGTCAGCGGGAGTTGGATTGATCGGGAGTGTCAATGGGAGTAGGATTGATCGGGAGTGCCCGTGGGAGTTGGATTTATCGGGAGTGTCAGTGGGAGTTGGATTGATCGGGAGTGTCAGTAGGTGTTGGATTGATCGGGAGTGCCCGTGGGAGTTGGATTTATTGGGAGTGTCAGTGGGAGTTGGATTGATCGGGAGTGTCAGTGGGAGTTGGATTGATCGGGAGTGTCAATGGGAGTAGGATTGATCGGGAGTGTCAGTGGGTGTTGGCTTGATCGGGAGAGTCAGTGGGAGTGGGATTCATCGGGAGCGTCAGTGGGAGTTGGATTGATCGGGAGTGTCAGTGGGAGTTGGATTGATCGGGAGTGTCAATGGGAGTTGTGCTGATCGGGAGTGTCAGTGGGAGTTGG